>NW_015622154.1:0-355467 GCF_000836295.1 Verruconis gallopava
ATATAATGTATCATTTTATCAGATATCATATAGTAGAGAATAATATAGACCTTCTATATATTCCTACTAACAAAATGATAGCTGATGGATTTACTAAAATACTTACAGGACCCAAATGGCAAGCATTTTTCAGAGGTCTTAACCTAAAATAAATATAAGATACCTGATCAAAATAAGCTATATATAAGTACCTAAATTGTCCTACTTATAATAGCTTAAGGGGGTGTGTTAATCCAGAATGAGATTTATAATATATTTCTTAAATAACAGAATGAAAATATTAGTCATTCAGGTATTAGGTAATAACCGAGGTATTCAACTAACCGAGGCTGTATGAAAAGCGGGGTAATTGGTCTATATAAGCAACATGACCTACCTCAGTTTTGTAAAGTAAGTAAAACAAAAATATATATCTTCAATATATAAGTTTTCTTCTATATAAATCTTACTAAGCATCCGCCCTCCAATACCAAAGCTTAACACTAATCAGGTATTAAATAAGCTGGACCTAAGATTAAAACCCTATTATCTAATAGGATATGGATTAAATTAATATAAATTACTAGATTTTATATCTAATAAGACTATCTGATCAAGAGATATAAAAATACTAGAAGGTAGATTTAAAGAATTACCTCTTAATTCTCTAAAAAATCCTTATATATCTAAAGATATATCAGATATAGAATCAGCAGATTCACCAAATATATCTGATTAGGAAGATATAGAGGATAAAATAGCCCTAGTAACTAGTAATAATTAAGAAAACTTAATAGATCCTAATAACTGGTGAAGCCTATATAATCAGTTATTAGAATAAGCTTTAATAACTGATATAGAACTAATAAGCTATCAAGAGATAATGACTTATCCTGATAAAGAGCATTACTTAGAAACTTATAATTAGGAAATTAATTAGCTTATTAAAAATAATACATGGACTTTAGTACCTAAACCTAATCAAAAGGTTTTATAGGGTAGATAGGTATTTAATAAGAAGATTAAACCTGATAGTTCTATAAAATATAAGGCTTGCTGGGTAGTAAAAGGTTATATATAGGTATATAGTATAAATTATAAAGAAATATTTATTAGTACTACTAAGCCTGATACTATAAGGATTCTATTATATATAGTTATATATTATAACTGGTCTATAGAATAATGGGATATAAAATAAGCATTCCTAAATACACCTATAGATATAGAAGTATATATAGAATAACCTTAAGGATTTATAGATTAAAAAAAACCTAATTAGGTTTATAAGCTTAATAAAGCTTTATATGGTCTAAAATAATCTGCAAGATAGTAATAGCTATTTTTAACTAATATATTAGTTAAAAAATTAAAATTCTACCAATCTGTTATAGATACTACTATATATTATAAAGAAGATATAATATTAGCAGTATATATAGATGATATATTAGTTTTTACTAAAAATTATTATCTAATAAAAATACTATATCAAAATTTAACCTTATAAGGATTAGAAATATCTAATCTAGATAAGATTAAACACTTCCTAGGAATTCAAATAAAAAGATAAGCTAATAATATATATATTAGTTAAGAAGACTATATATATAATATTATTAGTAAGTTTAAAAAATCCATAGTTAAACCTAGGAAAATATTACTATCTACTAGTACAAAACTAGTAGAAAATATAAGTAAGGTAAATATAAGAGATATAAAATAATTTCAGTAAGAAATAGGATCTCTTATATACCTTACTACATGGACCAGACCTGATCTAGTAATAAGTGTTTACTTATTAGCTAGATTTATATCTAATCCCAGTTAAGAACATTTCAAAGCTATAAATCATCTATAGGGGTATTTATTAAATACTAGTAAATACTGCTTATCATATACAACAAATCAATCTAGTCTAATAAACCTAACTGGTTATATAGACTCAGATTGGGGGGGTAATCTTATAGTAAGAAAATCAATATCAGGCTATATATTTTTTTCTTTATATAAGAACCTTGTAAAGAAAATCAAATAGTATAATCAGCACTTATAATATAGCTTTCCAAACTTTAAAAAACCCCTACTATAAGTAGCTATGAAGCTAAATATATGGCCTATAAAGAAGCTATAAAAGAAAATCTATTTATTAATAGTCATAAAAGAGGGGTATTTATACCAAGTATAGCACTCAGCTCAGTTTACTTCCTTAGTCGCCAGTCTTGACACCTAATCCAGATATACTGCTTCCCATCTTGATATCACGCCTACATCAACCCCTTACACTCTAGGTCTGCACATACAGGCAACCCCGGCGTCCAATCAGGATGTTGATAAGTCTGAGAGGACTTTTTTTGTGACCCTAATGGCTTCTCTGAGCGACTTAGAGATAGATTCGCTTAAACCTAAGTCTTCAACCTTCATCTGCCTTGATAGAAAGAGCTGAAGACCCATGATAACCTGGGGTGTTTCTTTGGCACTCGAAAACATTGTAGTAATGACAGACCTCAGACTGTTGCTATCATAAGCGGCCATTTTAATGCGACATGATAGTTGGGATAGAGCGGTTGCAAGAAGAATCTCCAGAAAAGTTGTCGTTTTTGCTTGCAAGTATGCAAAATTTAGCACCTGTCGAGGCATGAGTCTGTTAAGTCGGTAGAGCGGTTCAAATTCGTAACATACCTTGAGAGAAGTCAAGGACAGTGCGCCATCAGCAATAAGTTGCCCATACATCTTTCCTAGGTTTACAATCTTCCTTAGGTCCACACAGTCGTCATCATTATCTTGCTCCCCATCACTGTCATCTGTAGATGTATTCTTTTCGCCCATGCGCCTAAACAGGCCCCAAAGACAGTACTGCATTGCCCATTTGTAGCGATGTTCAGTGCATAGTTGCTTTGCAATAAGTGTGTAGTACGGATTGTAACCTTTCTCAGCCCCTGCACAATGGATCAAAACCGCCGGGATTTCAAGCTCCTGAGTTTTCTTCAGCTTGAGTTTATTCAAACGCATACATGCGTCTTTGTAATCAGAAGCGGAGAGAATGTTGATAAATATTGTGCGGCGAACATCTGTGTTCATGCGCTGCTCTTTAGCAAGGACGAGGAAATTTGTATCGAAATCGGTAGAGTATAAGCGTTCTTGTGAACCATTATCCTGGCATATATGATCTTCTCCGGTAGTCGCGCTTGATTTCCGTAAATCGTTCTTCCAGCTTGCGCCTACAAGCCACCACTTACCCTCCTTCGAAGAGCCTCTTATATCAGATAGGCCAACGCCGAGAGGCTCGTTGGCCTTGGACCTTGTGTTCATTGTGCCTAATATTTTCTTCATGCGTACAGTGTGCTCCGCAGCTACGGACAAGATGCTGCCAGATTTCTGCCGATTGTTTTTGAGATCGTTGATGGTTTCAATCATGAACTTCGTGCGCGTGGGCAATTTTGTTGCGGTGGCCTCCGCTGCAGATCGCTGAAGAAGGACAACGATGTCTTTTAGTGAAGAAGGATCATCGTGTCGAAGTTGAGGACCACAATTCCTGACAATTTTAAGGAGTAATTCTGTGTTCAACTCAGACAAATCAGCCAAAAAAAGGCGGATATAGTCGAATATGACGTTACTCCCAACAAGCTGGAATGTGTAGAGCTGTGCAAGAAAGGCTATAAGATTTGTGGTTTCCTTCGAGTTACTGGAAGATTTCAGCTCCGCAGTATATACTGTATCAAAATCAGAGACGATGCGCTCTAGAAGTTGCGCCCCAAAGTGAGCTCCAATTAATTTGTATGTGGCAGCGGCAAAGCCAGCATGTAGGATGATAAAGGTGTCCATAAGAGCCGTGCGGTCATGCAAAATGTCCAACAAAAGATCCACTAGAATGGTAGATACATGTTGTCTTGCATTATTTGCATATGCATTCTCAACATCACGTAGAATGCTAGGCATGTTGCTTTCTGATAGACGGTTTACGAGTCCACGCAAAAGTCGTCGAAGTTTTGTCAGATCCTCGACTCCTGTGGCTGCCGTTGTCCGCAGTAATGGTGGTATGTATTTCTCCTCCGTTGCCATGGCAGAAACGGGTGGAACGTAAGGGTTTTCGCGTCGACGCCCATCACGCTGCTCTTCCTTCACAGTAGAGCCTCCACTCCCGATCTTGTTGACATCATCGTTATTAGAATTGTGGCTTAAAGCTTCGTGCTCCAGCTCACCAAACCCTCGGAATTCGACTTCCTGAATACAGTCTTTCTTTACACCCATCACCAAATTGTAATTGGGACTGTCATCTATCTCATTTTTGGCAGTGATGTTTAGGTCGCAGCTCTCTTCCTGCGATGAACGCTCACAATCCGAGCTATCAGTTTCCAGATAATTATCAGACGTTCGCATTCGCTTTCTCTTGTCGAACAGAAAGTCATTGTAATTAGTGCGGTTTCGTTTCTCGACTGTGCCGTCCACGTACTCATCCAAACCGTCCAACAAATCGCCAAAGTCATCATCAAACACTCGAGAGCGTTTTTTTTTTCCTTTCAACCCCAGTTTTTTCTCTAGAAATGCAATTTCTGCGTCGTCTTCGTTTAGTTTTGCCTTCACCGTGAGTGAAAGTGGAGGACAGTCTGACTGTCTCGAGTTGGCTTTTCTCCTTTCTTGTGGTATCGGATTTTGTTCATGAGCCGATCCAGACACTTTTATCTTCACATCCAATGCGGGTGTGGATTTCAGGTCCTCGTTACTGGTTTCTTGATTGCTTCTAGGAGATTCTGAACTTAGTATGGCTTTACCAGGCTCAGATCGATATCTATGCTCTTGAGAGCGATGACCTTTTTGGAGATCTCTGAGAGCTTTCCGCTGCCCTTTTTGACCCGTACTCCAGTCGTGTTTGCGGTGATATGAGTTTTGGCTATTGCTGTAAGCTCTGACGCTCAATCTGTCGAGCAGAGACGAGGGCAGTTTTGGCCCCCTAGGTGTAGTGCGTCTCATGTCTGGGTAGATAGATCGTAGCAATAAATCCGACGCCTTGTTAATTGTCCATAGGGTTGTCACTATTTTCAAGGTTAGAGTTCTGGATGTACAGCCGCAAGGGCCATGCAGAGGAAAAAATGGATGTGAACAGATCACCGGAAAATCTCCGTACAATCTCCGTTATGAGTTTAGCTTCCTACCCACAGTCATCATCGTTCGTCATGAGGACTTCTAGTTGAGGAAGGGAATCCAATAAGGAAGAAATCACACGATGCCTGAAGCTAAGCACATGAATCATGAAGAAGTACGCGGAGAAGCAGTTTTCATACGTCAAGGGCTAACTGAGAATAGTTCTTCGAACAGCTCGCAGTGCTACTTAAGAGTTGTCAGGCCAATGGTCACGGAACTGTGCTACTCAGCCAGAAACGCCTTACGTATGACCAGCGCCCCCCAAATATTCTACCAAAGGAAGGAGAGATAGCCGGTAACTCACTTTGGGACCTTAATTGCTTGAATCCATTACCCCTCATCATCAGGGCAAGCAATGCAGCATCTCCTGAGAAGAGAAAAGCGGGACAGAAAACGAAGATTAGCACGATCGTAAAGCCTGATCAGCTGGAAGCGTTCTACTTTAGATACGCTGATATCTGCAAAAAGAATATGGAAGGCTTGCGGAAGAGAGACAGAAGCAAAAAGAAAAAGGAAAAGAAGAAGATTAAGAAGGAAGGAGAGACTGGCTAAGGCTCTTTTTTCTTCTAGTGAAAGTACGTGGCTAAACTCTAGGAATCATGAGGCGAACAGGTCATGAATAAGCTGGGAAGATCGATGATTTATGAAAAAAGTGAATTTCTCTGCTTAAGTAGATTTGCACAGGAGTTCGGGAAGACGACTGCAAGATGTCGAAATCGCTGTTACACACGTTCGCCTGAGAAGCTTATATGCCTCTGCATTGAAAAATGGAAGCATATGATTTTGATCCGTACCAGCGATATCTTGCTTTTTATTTCACATGTGTAAAGCAGGCGGTTCACGCATAAGTTGTTCGTCTTTGCCCATATAGCCCGTCCTTGTGTGAAGGTGCCTTTGAAGTGATTACGTTATGCTCCCCATACACTTAGAAAATGCCTCCTCTCAATGCTAAGACTAAATGTAATGTTGCTCCCCCCTCTAGGTTGTACTCTGCGGCGGTTTTGTCATCATTCATCTGCTTGCCTCCGAAAATCAAACGTTGCTGTGGTGGGGGTATTCCTTCCTTCTCTTCGACGCGTTCCTTAATTCTCTTGACCGGGTAGTCCGGCTCGATGTCAAGTTCAATCTCTTTGCCAGTGAGGGTACGGACTCTGGTTCTATCTTTTAGCTATGGCATACAGAAGAGAGAGGATGGTGGGGTCGCAAGCGCCTTACTTGATGAGCATTTTGGTAAAGTTAGTAAGCACTCAAGCAGTGTCACAACTCCGATGTTGGATATAGACTCTTTAGCACTTCGTGAATTTGTCTTTGGAGGTGATAATGTTGCTTGTAGTAGTGCACACGCTTCAAGTTGTTAATTATTCTACCTGAATCCTAGGTCGGCGGGCTGGTGTCTTTGGTGCCAAGACCTGTGCACGTTTCAAAGCTTCAGCGTCGGCAAACAGGTATTATATTAATCCGCTAAGAAGTCTATATTTGCAAGCAAATAGGAGAAGGAAAAAATCATTGTAAATTTCAGTGTTAATAGGATTTAATAACTTATTACAACATTCACTTTTTTGTCAGTAGCCTTTTAACGACCTGGGAATACAACGTCTATTCTGATTTTCTTCATACACGCTCATTCTAGGCGACTCGTGTCACCCTTCGAACGGTCCTTCTAGCTCCTTCGCCAACGAGCTGCACGCTTCCCTCAAGCTCCAGAGCTCGGAGAGCATCTAGAATCTCTTTGATATCAGCCTGACTACCACTCTCGCCATCACTAATCTTCTTTGTGATGTCAGAAATCCTAACGTTACCCGTAGCCCCGGATTGCAACATTTCGTCGAGAACGCCAAGCACAGCCATTTTGAGATTATCCTGCCTCTTGCGCTCGCTCGCAGAAACACCCTCAGTTAGGAGGCCCATATCGATCAAGCCAGTCCTCGAATCAGTAGCGGCTTGTTTCAAAGCGCTTTTGATCAGACGAACAGCTTCTTCAACATCGCGGGCTTCTACGACCGAGCTTAGTCGCATTTTTGCATGAGCTTCAGAAAGACGGATCATGGATTCGAGCTGGCGAGTTGTGGCGGTTATTCGACGGTCCTGAGCCCGGACATCAGCACCAAGAGAGCGCATTGCAACGTAACTGTCTACGAGGACTTTTGATGCAGCCTCTGTTATGCTTGGTTGAACGTGCTGACGAGCATAGGATATGTATGCTGTGAGGAATTCGACCGGCTAATCCCAACAATTAGTAACAAGACAATAGAAAATACTCTACTTCTTACCAAGACTTCATCACGACTGGCGTTCTCAGGTGTGTCCTCAAGGTACATGCCCACCATGTGTCTAGCCAATTTCCGGTCTGCTTGCTCATCAATTCGATCAAGCACAAGGTATACCAAGTCGAACCTTGATAGCAAGGTTGGCGGAAGATCTATATTTTGAGGCACTGGTAAATTAGGATTGTACTTGCTTCCTATTGGGTTTGCCGATGCGAGAATACTTGTTCGAGCGTTGAGTGTTGTGATAATGCCTGCCTTAGCGATAGAGACGGTTTGCTGTTCCATAACCTCGTGCAGAACTGAGCGTGTGGCGTCCCCCATCTTGTCAAATTCATCAATACAACAGATGCCCCCGTCGGACAGAACCAGAGCACCAGACTCCAGCACCATCTGTCGCGTTTCTGGATCGCGAGTGACATATGCTGTCAGTCCAACAGCTGATGAGCCTTTTCCACTAGTGTAAACACCTCGCGGTGCAATTTGATGAACATATCTGAGGAGTTGAGACTTCGACGTGGATGGATCACCGCAAAGTAAGACATTAATGTCACCCCTATACTTCGGACTGCCACCTTTCTCGAAGCTCTTGTTTGTGCCACCAAAGAGTTGCAGTAGCAGTCCTTTCTTGACATCTTCCATCTCGTAGACGCTTGGGGCCAGCGAACGAGATAAGAGGTCGTAAACATCCGGTCTTGCCGCTGTCTCCTTGATCCGAGCCTCTTCCTCTTCTGATATCTTGCGAATCTCCCTTGTTTCACCCGCGACGTGTTCGGCCACCTCTTCCTCTATGGTAGTAGTATCTAGTCCGAGTCGGCGCTTGTCAACCTTCTGGATGTGGACGACATCAACGAAAGTTTTGAAGATGTTCTTAATTGATCTTTGCCTTGGATTGATCCTCATTTGATTTGCCTTGAACAATCCAGTTACCTCCACCCTGTCGCCAGGTTTGCAAACATCCACCAGATCATCGTAAACACATAGCGAAACTGAGTGCGGTGTTTGGCCATCCGGCACTTCGTCAGGAGTTTCCTGTAATTTGACGACTTGCTTGTCTGCAAACTTGCTTCGATTGTGTACGATCTGCATTGAATTGGAGGATTCGCAGGCTGCGCGCGGACACTTTGTGGGCTCGGATATCTTGCCACGATCAATCTGAACTGTAACTACGTGAAAGCAGACTGCGCACTTGAAAAAAGCCTCTTTCATGTCGGGTATGATAGGAGTTGTACGAATGACGAGCCCTCTGATACTAACTAGCCTATCAAGGTCTGCAGATTTTATTAGCATGCAAAAAAGAGACACGATCGTTGAAAAGGCTTAGACTCACCTCCTGGGTTCAGATCACGCAAATTGACTGTTTTGTCTAAGCCAAAAGGACGAACAGTATACCTTTTCTCCTCGACTTCTTTCCTGTACATTTCAAGCTTTTTAAATTGCTCTGTCATACTATGATGTTCGACCCCGGGGTTATCTGAGCTTGGCACAGGAGGTAGTGAACTCGAATCGCGCTGCCTACTATTATGCGCTTGGTTGATCAGTGCTCGTTCTTCGTGAATCCTCTTTTCGGCAAGTTCGATCATTGCGTCCTTGATGCATGCGTCGATGACTGGCACACACTCTTCTGGATATGTTTGCAACTGTTGCCATAGTTTTCTGGTTGGAGGATACGCTTTTAGACTTCGGATGTCAAGATTTAAGGCTGTAATATTCAGCTCAAGCATCATCTCGAGCATATCCCAGTATTCCTTGACATTTCCTGGATGATCAGGTCCAAGTTGCTCACCTTGGGCAAGCTCACCGTCCATGATCATACGATATTTCTTCCTGTAGTTTCTGAGGAAGTCGTCGAATGCATGTTTCGTGTCGGTGAGAGACACATTAGTGCCCCAGATAACCATATTATCCATACCGCCAAGTGCATCTGCATCTGACGTGTTTGGGTTGAGGTTTGAAAATGTAGTGGCCTCGGAGATGTCTGCAGGCATGCCATTCTGGTCAATGATAAATTGTCTCCTTGGGCCTTTGGCACCCCAGAAATCTGAATTGATATCTCCTCGAGGTATGATATTCAATGTAGCACTATCGTTGAGGGCTGATCGAATGAACAAAGCGCTACTGCTGCTTTGGAGGTCCATTGAGCGCGTATTGCTATTTCCTGGTCGTATCGGACTTGAGCTTGAGGCATATCGAATTGGAGACGACTCTCCAATATTGGCTTGCGATGCTCTTGGTGTCTGATCGCCGTCTACTTCTGCACTCCTTTGTAAAGATGCTGTGTCGCCATTGATAGCGTCTGCGTCTGGTGCTGGAGAAGACTGGAAGAAAAGTGGAGATGACGCTGACAGCTGCGAAGAAAGAGGGGGAGGTCGCGGAGTACCATTATTGCGCTGCGAGCGCCGAAAATCAGGAGAAGACATAACTGTGATATATTGTGAGCCGATACAGTATGTATTATGGCCAAAAGGTGAAAGTAGCAAGGAGATGAGATATTGGAGAGCCAGCGCGAAACGCGTTGGGGGTCAAACGCGCTAGATGAAAGGGGAAATCTAAGTGATTTGCTCGCTCCTGTCAGCAGCTTTCTCTGTCCAATGACCTTCATTCACGACTCAATCGTAACCATCAAAACATCACGGAATTACATAAACCAAAGCAAAACCTGTCGTCGACAGTCTTTGATCCTCTTTGGGGGCTATACAGACATTATCCTTAATTACATTGTACTCGTGGCAAATATAGTCTGCAAATATGGCACCTCCATCGAAGCTGGCAATAGCGACGTCCGTCGTCCGCCGCCTGATGAAAGAGGAGGCAAGCTACCATAAGGAAATCGAGCAGCAGCAGATCCGAATTCAGACGATGGAAAACAGCGGCGACGGTGAGAATGTAGAATATGAGCTAAAACAAGAGGTATGCGGAATTTTCAGGTAAAGTTGTGATACTAACCTTGCTTGGCAGAAACAAGCCTTGGCAGAGACGAGGACGGTGTTGATATCGATGAAGGGCAAGATCCAAAAAGCCATCAATCAATTAGAGGAAGAGATTGTGTGTGGAGCTCTTAGTAGGCTTTGGAATCCCCTCTGATCAGTGAACTAGGAACAAAACCAGCACGTTGATGATGTCACCTCTGTGGAGGAAGTGGCAAAGGCGAAGGAGATTATCGCAGAGGCGAAGGCCAGATATGCTTCTTGAAACGATATTTAACCAGTGCTATTGGAGAAGACATCTTTGTCTTTAAGCCATTCACTCCAATTGTCAAGGGTTTAGCCTGGGCCTAGAATGTTTAGAGTATTTGCTTGGGTCTAAAAATGTTTTGCACTGTTCGGTAAGCGTTGCTTCCAAAGGGTTTGTTAGAACCGTCAGATGAGAATCTCATTCTTATCGTTGCTATGATCCAAACATGCTTACATGTTGACGATTTGACATTAATGTCCGAAATCGATCGGTGAGAATGTTGATTGTCTACAACATGGTTCGCTAGGCAGCAAATCATTTCAGAATGGAATCTGAGCTGGGCGTGTTTTCTGAACCAAAACATTAATGTTAGAATGTGTATTCTATGTAGTACGATCACCATCGTTAGGTTCCTCCATTTGATCATATGGTGGCAATGGCGTATAATTTCAATAGCGTTCTTGTCTCGCAACATGTCATCTCATGAAAATAGCTTGTTTTAATGTACGGCTTATTGAAGTTGGCAGACACTAACAAAACCTATGCAAGGACTTTTTAGAGCAAGATCGCGAATAGTATTCGTTTATTGATTGATAACACAGAGTTTACGAGGTAGGGACTAGAAATAGCAAGCCATTCAGTCCAAGGAAGTGGTACACGATCAGAGCAATGGCTCTAAGCAACAATGCGAACAAGGGTCCTTGCATTCATCTATTCATGAATTCTGAATTTGGCTTTTCGCTGTCGAAAATAGCTGTGATTAGATTCCTGAAGTCACGAAGGACGTATGATTAAAATCAAGTCCTAGATGCCTGCAAGTTATGTTCTAGACTGCGAAGAGTTGAATCGCGGGATATGGCAAAGTCTGCATGGATGGATGCTCCGATTCCAACCAGCAAAGAGGCGCTGAGTTTAACGAGGTAACGTTTTGCTTATGCTACGGGAGGAATTCTCTTTGTGAAGGCTAAAGCCACCCATCCACCAATCAGGCAAAGGCCACCAAAGGGCGTTACTGGACCCAAAGACTTGAAGCGCACCGGATCGAGAGTAAGGAGATATATTGAACCAGAAAAACCGAGCATGCCGAGAGCCAGGAGGGACATGGCGACTTTGTTCTTCGGAGCAGCACAACTTGCAAAGAGAAGCACTCCTGAATGAATAAGCTATTCAATAATTAGCGTAAAGTAGCTCCGAGGAATTCAGATTGTAAAGGAACTTCACTTGATAATGTGCTGCCGTGCTCCAATTGCTTATCCGTTGTGGATCAGCAATCTTTTTTTTCAGCCCATGAGCGCCAAATGCGCCAAGCATCACAGAACTTGCACCATAAATGCATCCTAATGTCCAGAACAGAGACGGCATTCTGATGAATTCGTGAAAGGAGAGAGAAAGTAGCGTATTAACGAAGGTTTCGGGAGATGCAAAGATCTGATTGATTCATACCTAGGGTAGGGCTGCCCTAAGGCAACAAGGGATAATAACTCTTAAGTCCAACGAACCTTAGCCGAAAGAGCTTGCAACCGTTCTATCATTTAATTAAGCTGTGATACATGTAGAATGGCCTCATTCTGGCTCTATGATTCCGAAGAGAGTATAAATTTTTTGCCCTAGAATGGCAGAATGCTGGGTATCTAACTTTTGCTAAACAGATGATCTCCATGCGGTCAGACTGCTTGCCGTCGAGCAGAAGCCATTCCAGCGAGTCTTCAAGCGCTTAACGCACTCGGATTCCGTTATACTCAAACGCAGCCGACACTTACCGACACCGCCACCTGACGTACCAGAAGATGGGAATGTTGAGACCGAGCCCGCGGACGATTTTGCTGCGCGAGTGAACAGAGAAAGAGAGCGATGGCGTGAAGACATGAAACTAGACTTTGCGGCCCTAGAGAGTAGTATGGTACGCATCCAACTTTTGCAGCGATCAAACGAACGAGAAAGAGAACGTTACGCTTCGAAGAAACTCAAGATCATGGACACTGCGGAAAAGATTAGAAAGTCGAATATTGAGCTTAAATCACAGTTGGAACTCGCACGGCAGACAATGGAGTCGCGCAAGAAGTATGACGAGCTCGCGGACAAGATATTCAGTAACAAGCTACTCAAGTCACGAGAAGAACAAACGCAAATGCATGAAAAGTTACAGAAAGAGATTGCCGAACAGGAGCAAGAGGCAAAGGAGTATGCCCAAGCGGTTAACGTTCGACGGCGTCAATGGTTTGGCGCTGTACAAGCAGCTTTGATGGATATGAAGGGTATTCAGCATCCCGAGCTGCAACAACAAGACGACGAGCTTAAGATCATGGAAGGGGACGGTTATCTAGTGCGTGATGAGGAGCAGGAAAACTCAGGTCGAGAGGGCAGTAGACCTCATTCAAGATCGAGATCAATGTCTGCCGCAAGGGAGACTACTCCCGATCCGACTGAACAGAATGACGAAGCTGCTACTGAGACTGAGGAGATGTCGAAGTTGCTCTCTCAACAGGGTGGAGCGACTGAATTGCAAATCAACCGATTGAACATTGAGGCGATGGGAGAAGATACTGCTATGCGTGAAGAAGTCATAGCTACTCTTCTTGAAAACGCCGAGGAAGGGGAGGCAACTGATTCGAACGATATAATGGAAGACTAGAGTTCAATTCTTAGCAATCAAAACAGTCCTCGCACATTTGACTAGGGGACTTTGAATTGTCTGCTCTTATGTGTGACTCTTCGGAGCTGCACATGACATTATACGTTGTCCCTGATTTGGTGCTCTTAAATTCTTTCTTGAATTCAATTTATTAGGATGATGGAAAGCCATATATCCTGGGAATCTGTATTTATAAACGGAAGAACTTGGGCACAGAGTTAATCCTTTCGGTTACCACAATCCGACCGGCGCGAGCTTAGCTTAATGTGCCAAGCCAAACTGCAGTAAATTAAATCAAATTAAACGCAGGTAGCGATTCGTTGCCAGGCATGAAGGCATTTATCTTCTTCAGCGAGATTTATTTCGGCGCAAAAACATGGACTTTTTATATCCAGCGTCACATCCTGATTATGATGCTGCTAAGCTCACTTGGGTTGCGCCCCACGCTAACTCGCTCAAACAGGACTAGTGATAATTGAAGCTTAGTCTGCGTGCATGTGGTCCAGTGTTCTCATGAGCGAACCGTTGAATCAAATGCAAAGTGAGACAGTATGTGATCACATCATGCTTTCCACGCTTCTGTCTCTCTCTGGGAGTCGCTAAAGCACTTTCAACTTGGTAGAAATTCTGTACATTGTGCGAGTTACGCTTTATTGCTCTTACATTTTCTCTCGTCTGCGTCCTAGAGGCAACCGTACCACGGCTCCTGTGGATAGCGCTACAAGACTCCGGGAAACACTCGGACGCAAGCTTACAAAACAGACATCCAACCAGACACGAGTCTCCATGGACTTGCCAGAACGGCTACGTGAGGGGAGTGACGAAGAGCGTGACATTTGCGCGCCGTGTCACGGCGGAGTTAATCTCAACCAGAGCATATTCAGTTTGATAGCAGCAGCAGGCTCAGCTGCAGGACTTGACGAGATAGCGAACGATAGTGAAGAAGATGGGAGCCATGATGGCACATCGTTGAGCCAGACTGTACCAGCTCTTCAGCCAACAGCTGCGGGCATCCTTATGAACGAGACTTCACAGGCGGAATCGTTTCAACATCGTCGAAGGTCGTCGAAAGCAAAACTCATCAAATCTATAAACAAACTTAAGATGAAGCCCCTACGAGGACGCAAGGGAGCTACCGCCACCAACGATATCATGTCTTCCTCACAGATCTTACAACCGCGTCAAGAACAAGAGTATGAAGAAGACATAGAGGACGCTACGCTTGCAAATGCTCCGCACTTGAGCAAAATACTCCACGCTGATATACAGATGCGCAAAGAGCTGGGAAGAGCTCATGATGGACAACGGACAGCCCAGGACCTTTTGCAGCCGTCGTTGTCACTCGCGGAGCAGGTGCAAAAATTATTCAAGTTTAAAGAAAAACAGGACATCATTGCTGAGTATAGATGTCAACTTGTGCAAAACGTCAATGTCCCAGGATATATTTTTGTCACTAAACGATACATCTGCTTTTACGCCTACCTCCCGCACATGACCTCGAAAGTTGTGAAGACCGGGTACATTTCCAAAAGAGGGATGCACGACCCAAGATACCATCGATTTTACTGTGAACTCAAAGGTCATGTCTTGAGTTTCTACGAGGACCCTGCGCAGATAAATTACCCGCGGTCACTGATAGACATGCGAAGAGCAATAGGAGTGTTTGCCACTAGGGGAGAGAAGGGCAAAGATGAAACTCACTTTACCCTGGAGACAGATAAAAGACAATATCAACTGAAAGCAGACAGCGTCGAAAGCGCCACAGACTGGCTCAGAGTTTTGCAGCAGGAGCTTCTTAATACTCATAACAATGGAGGTCTCATAAAGATTACGTTGCCTATTGATAACATTTTGGACATTGAGAACAATTATATTCGTGGTATGGCGTTCTCCGAGTCACTAAGGATTCGTGTTATTGACAACGACGAAACCTACGCGGTTGAAGAGGTAATAATGCTGCATTGAAGAACCAAATTGATAGCTAACAATATCTTTAGTATTACTTTACATTCGATAGTCATGCTCAGGAAGCTACTAGGGTTTTAAAGCTGATGGTGCAGAGCCATGACGAGCCGAATGACTCTGATATGTCCGGAAGCGAAGAGCGTAGTTCCGGTAGACATAGCCTTGTGGAGAGACCGTCAGCGGTCCCTGCCCATACGCCACCTTTACGGGAAAGTGTTCGATCAACATTATACCCACATTCTCCAGAGATTCGGGCGTTTTCAGGCTCTAGGATCAGCACAGGGTCGAGGAAATCAAGTTTAGAAGTGGAGTCAAGTATGGAATTACGTCGTCGAAGCAATGATGATGATAATGATGATGGGAGAAATAGTGTCCCCATCAGTGGCCGATGCAAAAGGTCACCTGCTTCACCTACTCCAGGAGATTCACAGGAATCTCCATACTCACCCACCATGACTTCTGCTGATCAGGACACGGAATCGTCAGCCGCAATACAATCCCTGGACGAGACAATTGATGATACAAATGCTTCAGAGAGCCAAATTCTTAATCGAAGTGACGTATTTCAAGTTCCTACTCTCTATGCACCTTCGCCGAAAAAGCCGAGAACGGAGACGGACGTGGCCGTCCCACAGCGAGCTTCTCAAGATACTGAGAGGAGAAAAGCAAGATCACCATCCGATGAGCGACTTTCAGTGCCAAAGCGACCAGCAGCTATTTCGCGTGCTGTTTGGGGTGAATTGACTCAATATCAGCATGATGCGCCAAAAATGATAAACTCCAGTTACAGTATTGGGCGTCTGATGAAAGCCGGAATGTCTCCTTTGCAGAGTGCATCAGGGATTGCAGGCTACATTAACAAGCAATCAAAGCAAATGAGTAGCTTGCTAGCAACAGAATCTATGGGTTACTACGAAAAAGTTGCTGGTATGTGGCATGGTGGATCGAGACATTATGCCTCACCACACGGTATGCGCCTAGATGACAACGTTCCGGACAAGCAGGAAGAAGAGCAGGCTATGAAGGATGCTCAAAGATTTCGAGAACACTTTGCTTTGCCTGAGTCTGAGCAACTCTTGGCATCGTGGCACTGCTATGCACAACGAACACTTCCTATGTACGGGAAACTGTATTTAGGTAGCACACATTTATGCTGGCGACCTCTCATGGCACGAACAACAAAGATGAAGCTCCCTTTGAAAGTTATTGAAACGGCATTGAAGGGCACTAGTTATCGATTAGGCTACGCTGGCATGTGTCTAGTCGTCAGCGGAGACGAAGAAGTTTTCTTCGACTTCAACAATGTCGGCCTACGTGATGACTGTGTGGTCAGCATTCTTCTATCATTGCAATCGATTGAGACAAACGCTCACGTTGTGGAGTCGGGACTCTTCTCACAGGAAGAGTTGAAGGCCACCAAGCTAGCTAAAGCAGAACATCAAGCTTTATTGAAAGCCAGACGCGCAGAGAAGATAATGGATGAGTCAGAAGATGAGCACGATGATCTTGCTGAGTCAATGATGTTCGATAACCCTTCTACATCCGCTTTGGATGTTAGACCTCAGGGGTCTCTGAGAATCACATGTCTCACCATCGGTTCTCGAGGAGACGTTCAGCCATACATTGCTCTCTGCAAAGGCCTCCTCAACGAAGGTCATAAGCCCAAAATAGCTACTCACGCAGAATTTGGGCCATGGATTCAACAGCACGGCATTGATTTTGCGCCAATTGAAGGCGATCCAGCTGTGCTGATGCAACTTTGCGTTGACAATGGGATGTTCACGCTCTCCTTCATGCGGGAAGCCACCTTACGCTTCCGCTCCTGGATCGAAGGTCTCATGGACAGCGCTTGGAAAGCTTGCCAGGACAGTGATATTATAATTGAAAGTCCAAGTGCTATGGTAGGCATACACATTTCTGAAGCTCTACAAGTGCCCTACTTCCGTGCATTTGGCATGCCTTGGACTAGAACACGGGCATTTCCACACGCATTTTTTGTGCCCAACAACAAATCTGGTGGAACATATAACTATATGACCTATACACTTTTTGACACTTTGTTCTGGAAAAGCACGTCAGGTCAAATAAACGCGTGGCGAAAGAGGCAGCTCGGTCTCCGTCCTACTTCACTTTCTAGATTGGCGATAAACAAGGTCCCCTTTCTCTATAATTTTAGCAAACATGTTGTACGCCAACCACTTGACTGGAGTGAGTGGGTTCGCATCACCGGTTACTGGTTCCTTGATGAAGAGCAAGGCTGGGACCCCCCGGAAGAGCTTATTAACTTTATTAAAAAGGCAAAAGATGATGGCAAGAAAATTGTTTACATTGGCTTTGGCTCAATCACAGTGGAAAACCCTGCAGCACTTACTCATACTGTCGTACGGGCAGTAGTGGACAATGATTTACGCTGCGTTCTTTCCAAAGGTTGGTCAGAGCGATTAGCAAAAGCGCCTCAACTGGTGACGGCGGAGCCCGACTTCCCTCCTGAGGTTTTGCAGATCAAGTATTCCGTTCCACATTCGTGGCTGTTTCCACAGATGGATGCTATAGCCCATCATGGTGGCGCGGGTACTACAGGTGCAAGTTTACGTGCTGGAAAACCCACAATCATTAAACCATTCTTTGGCGATCAATATTTTTTCGGAAGTCGTGTTGAAGACCTTGGGGTTGGTATTTACATTCGGATTCTGAATGAAAAGAAACTCGGGCGAGCATTATACTACGCTACCCATGATGAGCGGATGAGAAAGAAGGCACAGTATATAGGCGAGCAAATTCGGTCCGAGGATGGTGTTGCGACCGCTATTCGCGCCATTTACCAAGACCTGGACTACGCACGGTCGCTTGTTCAAAAGAAGTCTTCGAAGAGCGATGCCTTTGGTAAAGACGGTCACTTCGATTTTGAGCACGAGATGGATGAAGAGCAATGGACCATTGTAGGTGATGAAGTTGTTCCAGATCTTAAACAGATGCCAAAGAGCATGCACCAGGATCAAGAGGAAGAGGGTCTTGTTGGTGAAGTGAAGAATTGAAAGCAACTAGAAGAAATTAGGCTGACTTGTTAGTCTGGTGATGCAAAGCATGCATAGCGCGGCGTTCGCTTGACTATTCTGTTAACCTCTTATGATAAGGTTGATACCATGGTTGGCAATCGGCAATATAAATGGCGGCTAGAATTAGTATATGTGTGGCATTCACGTCGTCCGTAGACTGATGAAAATGCTCTTATGATGAAAATTGATAGTTTAGTTCTTCACTTCATCATATTCAAGTTTTTCCAAACGGAATAACATAGCTCAACACGTCATGGCTCATACGAATAGTACAAAAAATTGGACGAAAATTCATCAAGTCACGACTTACCTCTCGCGTCCAGGAAATCACGAAATTAATGCTAAACAGTGTACGCTTTTGCAACGCTGAAGAGAGTGAAACTTCAACAACAGTACAATGTACCTCATAGATGCGAATCAAGGGTATGTTCAGGATGAATGCATTCTATTTTTAGACTACATATCATCCTCAGCCACCACGCTGAAAAGGCTCTCTTGCATCGAGCCAAAAAAATTCAGTCCTGTTTGGGGTTCGAACACGTCGCTCGTGTTCCACAAAGCCATTGTCGATGCTAAGGTTCATGCCACGAGCTGGACTACGCCGCCAGCTTCTTTAATCTTGCGCTCAGCTTCCGCGGAAAAGTATCGAGCACGGACAACAAGTGGAATTTCTGGAATGCGACCTTTTCCTAAGACCTTAGCATAGCCGAAATCCAGCAGGTTGAGGACCGGGGCGGTGTCGGCTTCCTTATTTGCGAGATACTTTTCGCGCTGTTCAGCGGGGACTAGGGACCAGAGCTTGTCGAGGTTTATGACCGGTTTCCAGAAATGATTGCCTACCAAGGATATTAGAGTATACTCTAGAATTCTAAATTCGAAATTTCACACATACTTTGCTTATGGAAATATCTCATGCCGACCTTGCCAAAGTAACCTGGATGGTATTTGTCCATGTTCGTCCTGTGGTGGTGCTGACCGCCAGCAAGACCGCGACCACCAGGATGCTTTCGATGCTTGCCAACGCGACCTTTGCCGGCACTGACGTGACCGCGATGCTTCCGCCTGTGAGGTCTATTAGTCTCTCGAACGAATGTAGGGTTCTGCTATGCAATTCACGGCGGCGAGCGGGAAAATTGCATCCATTTGTCTTCTATGTAGCGGTAGAACTCAATGGCGCCGGATCATTCAAGGGAAACCTACGTCTTCGTTAATCTGGTGGGCATGTTGATGGCTTTTTGATTTGTGCGATGGGGGTTCTATGTACGCAACTCACGAAAATCTAAATGAATGTGGGATTGCAGACGGCGCCAGGCTTTAAGGCATCAGATCGAGGCATTAAAAGTCACGTGATTCTAAACTATCAAGTTAACTTAACTTTGTTAATTTTCGGACAATGTCTTTAGTATGTTGCATTTGTCGGTGTGATCGATGAATCTGAGATCATTGATTGGATTGATTGAAGCTTTCTGGCAAGTGCTCGCACATACCACCCCTTACTACCTCGCCTATCCGGCCATCTCTGATCTTAATCAACCAATATACTAGCCTTTTTAGGACGTGACGTCCACTGACAGCACGTGCCTTGCTTTGTCAGCCAGACATAACTCTGCGCTCTATTTCCGGACATTCAGCTCATGAGTTCATCTTTCTCACTCCACCTCAGCACCTCCCACACTGATCGACTGCCCACGTTATCGAGCTTTTTGCCATCGATGCGCATCGCTATCGATTTCCGGTTCCGTTTTGAAGAGCGAAAGTGTTCTTTCTCTTACTCATTGACAGCATCACACTCAGATCTGCACACGCCACTTGCAAAACTTCATGTTTGATTGCAACTGAAGGTAACCAACAGAGCAGCGCGCACGGCACTTGTCCAGCGGGAAAGAGGAAGTCGTGCCAGAATCAGATAGCTTTGTTGGAGTTGTTCTCACTGTTGTGGGAGGCGTCTTGTGTCTCATAAACCCAAGCAACACTGGACTGTCCATTCACCCTCGTACTAACACTACCCTATTCTGCATTGTATCTCTACTCTTTTCAACTTTTCCTCCTTTCTAGCAACTTCAACAGGCCTTCAGTGGCCACAATACGAAGCTTTTTCTTCTTCACCTTCATCTTGGAACCTCACTGCGTTGTGTCTACCGTACACTCTCTGGCCGCAAGCGCACAAAGTTGTTGTCAAGCAAAGCAGCTTTTGCCTACGGTAACATAATACCTTTATTGCTAGCTGCGTTTTGAACGAACTGTCGCCATGACGTCTACAGTCTTCTTCAAATTCAAGTCTCAGAAGGAGCCTCAGCGTGTCACTTTTGATGGCACAGGAATAACGGTATTCGAACTGAAGCGGGAAATTATCACCATCAGTGGCTTGGGCGATGGCACTGATTTTGACCTCTCCTTATATGACGATACAGGTGCCGAAGAGTATACCGATGACACCACAATAATTCCACGTTCTTCCTCTGTTATTGTTCGGCGATTACCCCCCTCTTTGGGACCTGGTCGAGGTAAAGCTTCTCGGTATGTGACTGGGAAGGCGCCAGTCAAAGCAATCAACAAAAATGTGACATCAAATCCATCAACAACTCTTCCTGATTTCAGTGCCGCTACCAATGAAGCAGAGCGACTAAATGCGATCTTCGCTGCTGAAGGTGCGTCATGGGAGCAGCAGCAACAAGAGATGGCACAGCAAAAGCGAGTACAATTCAAGAGCTCTAACAAACGCCCCCTCAACGTTCCTGATCATGAACCTCCACCGAAATATGTTTGCCATAGGTGTGGTCAACCCGGCCACTGGATTCAGATGTGCCCTACAAATAGCGACCCAAATTTTGAGTCAAAGCCCAAGATCAAGCGAACAACTGGTATACCCCGGTCATTCATGAAGAAGTTGGATAAACCTCTGGGTGAAGGAGAGATTGAGGAGGGTTTGCAGGGGGGTACCATCATGCTGGATGCCGATGGCAATCATGTCATTGTAAACCCAGATACGGCTACATGGAAAAAGGCGGAAGCCAAACTAAACGCATCCGCTGCGCAAAAGCAAGAGGCAGAGGCAGCGGGAAGCAAAGAACTGCGGGAACTTGGTCTAGAATGTCCAATTGACAAGAAGCTTTTCGAGAATCCTGTGAAGACTCCTTGCTGCGGCAAGACGTATTGTCATGATTGTATTGAGAACGCACTTGTTGACAATGACCTCGAATGCCCGAATTGTCAAAGGGACGGCGTCTTGATCGATGATCTTACTGTCGATGAAGACATCGCCGCCAAGATTCGAAAATATGAGGATGATAAGATCGCGGAGAAAAAGGCAAGAGAAAAGGATCAAGCTGTTCCGAAAAGTCCTAAGGTTGAAACAGCGGATATAGAGGAATCAAAGTCGCCTGCTGCTGCAATTACGTCGCCGTCGCCAGAGGTAAAAGAACCATCACCGGCACCGTCAAATGCCAGCATAGCAAAGAAACGTCCGGCTGATGAAAGTTTGGAGAATCCACGAAGCCCCCCAAAGGCGCCAAAGTCAATGCTTGCAGCACAGCAGCAGAATATCCCGCCAGGTTTTGACCCGAAATTCATGGAAATGATGATGCAGTACGCTCCGCAGGACTTCGGTAATAGTCAACAATTTCAGAATCAGATTTTTAACCCAAACATGATGGGAATGATGGGCATAACTATGCCAAGTATGATGAGCATGCCTAACGCGATGATAAATCCCATGATGATGATGATGGGAAACGGAATGCAAAGTAACACCTTCAACAACCAGGCTATGGGTACCATGGGTTACAATGACGGCTCGAATGGCATTAACAGCACCTGGCAGCAACATAACGGTGGAGGCTACGCTCAGAACGACTGGCACCAGGGAGCTACATGGAGTAATAATCGCGGATTTGGTGTCGGCTATGGCGGAGGAGGGGAGAATAGCGCCTATGCTCGAGGTCCAGTTAACCCTAATCGTGCACGTGGGCGACAGCAGAGACAGGCACGAAATGATGACTACAACACTCTATGAGTCCATGAATAGGCGCTGAGTTGGTGGGTATGACCATAGTTTTACAGTGCATTGTCTCGGCGTTTCGGAGAGGTATTTGCGGACACGAAGTCACTTGGCCAAGTGCTGGCGAGACTTTCTACGAGGCGGCACTGCCTAAATTTTGGAAGATTTTCTCCGCTGCAGTATGCAGTCTATCACTCCAAAGACGCAAAGAAAATAAGCAAATATCATGTTTCTGAACATGTATGTAGATTCTCTCAGGTCCCACATTTACAGCCCTAGGATCATTTACTGATGTCTTTGAATGAAGATCAAGTCGCTTTCGTCTATTGTAACGTCATTCGGATGTGGAGTTTGCTTTTGGCCAGAACAAATCCCTGGCGACCCGAAAGATCCAAGGGTCCATGACGTAATGCTGAAAGTTTGACATGGACTTGCTCCACGAATTGGTACAAGAAGAGCCTGCTTCCTGGACTGGGATTCTCTCGTTTAGGCATATCAACTAGAGTTTGCTAAGTCAAAATATCCAACCTTTTGAACTTTGTAATCAAAAATACCTGTAAGTTGTGATAGCCACTTCCTCATGGACGCCCTCGCTTGCGACCAGCTAAAGCCTGGCAAAGATCTGCTAAATGGTGCTTGTACAGCCCTGACATAAGACAGAGCTTGATATCTGAAGCCGGTGATCAAAATTCACCACGAAGCATCTACAAAAATGTGAGTGATGTTACTTACATCATGAAATTTTCGAGAGATCTGTCGCATGTTTATATGTCAGGACAGGATTCGGCGTCATTTATCTGCATTGTTAGCTCTGACCTGAATTTTTAGGATGCGAAATCTCAGTATCAGAGGCCGTAAGGGTCGCAGCGACTCGGATGGTCCGAAGCATCACTTCGCCATTTCCACGCTTCGCGGTTTACAGCAGCCAGAATCGTCGAAGAAACTATATAAGCTGATCAAGTCTGAGAACCATGCAATTAGCGCTTACGAAACTGCAGGACGTGAGAGTTTGTCTATTGCGTCTCAATTGTCAGAATGGGGAGAAGACACCGGTGATGATGCTGTTTCTGAGATTAGTGACAAGCTGGGAGTCTTACTTGCGGAGATCGCTGAGCAGGAAGACCAGTTCGCATCAAGCTTAGAGGAATCTCGAAGCATCTTGAAACAAATTAGAAATACAGAAAGCAGCATTCAGCCAAGCAGAGATCAAAAGGTCAAGGTATCCTTCCATCGCTATTCTCAATCTGCAGGAGAGAAGCGCTAATTCACCAAAAGATCTCTGACGAGCTTCAAAAGCTGAAGTACAAGGAGCCAACCAGCACAAAGATTCCAGCACTCGAACAAGAACTTGTGCGAGCTGAAGCTCAATCACTTGTTGCGGAGGCTCAACTTACAAACGTAACCCGCAGAAAATTTAAAGAGGCGTACGCTCTCCATGCGGCTGCAGTGCTCGAGCGCGCCGAGAAACAGGCTATTTTAGCTCGTCAGGCACAGAAACTGCTTCTCTTGCTCGACGATACTCCGATTGTCCCAGGCGAAAGTCATGAGCCTTTTTCAAAAAATGAGGAAGCTAGGCAGATTCTCAGTGACGCGGAGGACGAGTTGAAAGCTTGGCAGCCGAGTTGGGATCTGCCAAAACAGACAGCAACGGGCCAAGACGACATGGCAGTACCGCAAGGCGTTGCAACTGGTAGCATTATGGATGAGAACTCGTCCGGTGAACACCAGACTGATGGAAGTACTGCAGATGCCACGTTCAACGCTCCGGGCACATCACATGCACATACATGAGATGCCTAACGCAAGAGTGAGACGGCTGTGAGTGCTTGGTTGTCTTCGATACACGACATGCCAGGGCGAAGTCTTCGGAGATTAAATACTGTTTAGTACGATAAGTATTATTGTTCTCCAGAATACAGTATATGGAAAGTTTTGAGTTTCCCCACGTCTTAGTAACTCAAGGAAGCGTATTGTGTAGTGTAATCACAGTTATGTTTATGCCCCTCCGAATTTCCACATGGCGTCCATAAATGCGTATAATTGAGCATGTAAAGATACTAAAATTTGGATGCGGAAGATGCATCAAGTCCTTGCCCTTTCGGCACCTTTTTCTTATGCGCCTGTAATTTATCTACCTCACTGGCCTTCCAGAAGTGGGGAGCAACTTCGTTGAGCCAACTTGCCTCGATAGGTGCCACACCTCTCATCCAATCTCCACTTGTGATGACGAGCTCATGGAACATAACCACCTTAGGTTTATACGCTTGATCCTGTGCCGAAAGGACGCTGCTTGGATGTATCTTCACGCTCATGTTTGTCCTTAGCGTCCGATAATGGTGACCATCCCGTTGCAGAATTGCTGTATTACTGAAAAATCCAGAGAGTAGCGCCTTTAGTATCGGCACATGTTCATTGGATCCAACGCTAGAGTCTGGAGGGATTTCAACGCGGTCACAAAGTGCTTCCAATTGCTCTCGCACAAGGCGTGCGCGTTGCAAGGAGCGGTATTGAAGGAAATTTTCACGGCACCAAGGGACGCTGTACTCAGCATCAACCCAAGCGTTGTACACATTCAGTAAGGTGAGGTGGTCGCCGCCTTCCTTGTGGGTAAAGCGTGCTCGTGCGCTATCTGCATGCACCTTTTGATCTTTCGGTCGGAAAAAGAGATTTGCTGATTCATCGAGCATGGCAACAATGGTAAGAACTTCTTGCACACACCCGTACTTGTGGCTAGCGATAAGAGCAGCGGCAAGCCGCGGATGCGAAGGGATTTCGACCATTTGGCGGCCAAGACGAGTGACACGTCCATCACTCGCCAGGGCCCCAAGCATGTAGAGAAGCTCAAGCGACTTGATCAGAGAGTCCGGCGAAGGCGCATCAAGAAAGTCGAAGTCGATAATGTTGTCCACGCCAATGGTTTTAAGAAATAAAACAGCGCTTGTAAGATCACTACGTTGGATCTCGGGAACAGGTTCCTCCTGCAGCTCTGTGTAGAAGTTGTACTTGGTGTACAACCGTAGGCACGTGCCAGGGCCCACACGACCGGCACGACCAGCTCGTTGTTCAGCGGATGCACGGCTAATTGGTGTGGTTTGCAAGGAACTTGTGCCTGTCGAGGGGTTGAACACGTTTTCTTTTGCCAAACCTGTGTCTATGACGTATTTGATCCCATCAATAGTCAGAGAGGTCTCGGCGATGTTCGTGGCCAAGACAACTTTGCGTGCGCCTTCTGGTGTTGGCTCAAATATCTTAGCCTGCATCTCGGATGGAAGTGTCGAATAAATGGGAGAGACAATCAATGGTCGCACGCGATTCCCGAGTTTACGCATGGTTTCCTCGATCTGCTCGACACCCATGTCGATATCCTCTTGACCCGTAAGGAATACCAGAATATCGCCACCGATAGGCTGCGATATGTGTATTTGAAAGACGGTCGTTATTGCTGCATGCAAATAATTTGCCTCCGGCGATTGGGCGAACATCTTCTCAACTGGATGCGTTCTTCCCGGAACGTGAAATATCGGACAATCGTCCAGAAAGCTTGCAAACTTCGCCGAATTCAATGTGGCAGAACTGATGATGATTTTCAAATCGCTTCGGGCTCTGCTCAGGTCCTTTAAGAATGCGAGAAGCATGTCGGTGTCTAGTGTACGCTCATGAGCCTCGTCAAGCATGATGACGCCGTATGCACTTAAGGTTGGATCAGACACCAGCTCACGCAGAAGCATGCCATCGGTCATGAATTTTATCTTGGTTTTATCCGATACTTTGTGCTCGAATCGAACGCTGTAGCCCACCTCAGCGCCCAGTCTCGTGCCACGCTCTTCGGCTACACGCGCGGCGACGGACATGGCCGCCACTCGACGGGGTTGCGTGACACCAATCATGAGACCGTTGTTGATGTTCTCTTCTAGAATGTATTGAGGGATTTGGGTAGTCTTGCCAGAGCCAGTCTCCGATGAGACTATCATATTCTGGTGATCCTTCAAGGCTGATACGAGCTGCTCTCTGTATGCATACATTGGTAACTCTTTTCTTTTTTCCTTGATTGTGGCCTCTTTTTTGAGCTCAGCGTCGAGCTGTTGCTGAAATATTAACATCTCTTTGCTCATGGTCCCGGGAATCTTTCCACCGCTGATGAAATCAAGTTTCTGGCTTTCATCGAAGACATATTCGTAGTCCTTTGCGTTGATGCGTTGAGAACGAAGATTCGCTGTAGCTGTCGCCCTCCGAGTTTGCTCTTCTTCCCAAAGCTGAAGATCGCTGACACCCTCACGTTCTTTATTACGTTTATTGAGCGTCTCGCTCTTACTTGACCGATCATAATCTTGCATGTAAAAGCCGTCACGGTCCTCAGCTACATCGCGGGCATGCAATCGTGCTTCAGCGAGCTCGAGGAGTTCCCTATTCTTGGCGAATTCGCGCAGCTCCCGCTCCGTAAGATCAGGATTTGTACGCTCCTCCTCAGCCTCTTCCTCAACTTGTTTCCTGAGGAGGTAGACTTTTTCGGCTTCACGCTTGCGTAAGTATTGCTGCCTCGACTTCAGTCGAACGTCTTTCATATCCCGTTTAGAATCATCGTCTTTGGTTTCCCCGCGTTTATCCTTGTCCTTAAGTCTCTGCTCGAGTTCCTCCAGCTCTTTCCGGTCACGCTCTCTTTCACTATCCTCAGAAACTGACCGGGTAGGTGGTTCAGACACGGAGTAGTCGACACGCCTGCGTTTCTTCCATTCCGGCTCTTCGATATCTTGCACCTCTTCCTCAGATTGTTCGCCCCATCTTTCATCATAGTCGTCTTTCTTTGACCGAAGCGCGCGTCTTCCCTTACTTTTGCTTATTTCTTTATTTTTCTCTTTACTCTTTTTAGTGCTATCAGTATTCGGTGAAGCCGGCGCGGTGTTGGACTCCAAATCCTCGTTCATCGCGACCATGGCATAGCGCCTTTTCTCATGCTTAGGAGGGACTGCTGACACATTATCTCTCTTCGATGATTTACTGCCCGTGCGCTTGAACAGGTTTTCTGCAAAGACTTTGATGTCTTCTTTTTTACCATCTAGCAGCGTAGATAGTTTCTCGTACAGTTCTGAGGCAGTCTTTGAGCTGGATGCTTCAGCAAGTACAAAGTCGACAATGACCGCATCCGCGCCTCCAAACTTGACCAGAGAGTCTGAGACATACGTTTTGTCGTCCATGATGAACACACTGCCCTGCCCTCGTGATCTTAGCAGCCCGTCACAATGTCTTTTGCTAGTCTTGTGCGCCGCAGTTTGCTTGACAGTTGAATCCCTACTTCGTGATGCGTAGCTTATGGGAGAGCCCAGCCATATTTTAAACTTCAAAGGCCTGTCCGATGTTCCCGCACACAGTGTTCGGTGTCGCAGCGCGCATGGTGAAGCTTGTGTGGCTCATGGTTCCAAAAGGTTCGTTCTTTGAGTGCACTGCCGTTTTCCGCCTAGCGCGAGGTTCGAAAGGACCCCGTAGTCATGAAGAGCAACATATTGCATGCGCAGCCTACACTAATCATAATCACATCAAACAATTACCTCAAGATAAAGGCTTACCACACAAGACGTTTGCAGCTTCTTTCGCGTTCACGCCCACGGCGTACTGTTCTCTACAAAGAGTGCCTACAACTGAACGGGTCGATATGGCAGAAGCCGAATTGCGCAGTGTGAGCAGGCAGCTCCAACAAGCTCTTCACCATAACAACTTCCAGCAGTGTCAACAGCTCTTGTCCAAAGCAAAAATTGCCTTGTTGCATCTAAATGCTCTCATTCCATCACCACAGACGCCAACCAGCCACTTGCTCGCTGCGAGGGAGATGCTGGAACTGGGTGCCATTGTGTCTATTCGCATGAACAACGAACAGTCTCCCGATTCTTTCACTCGCTATTTCCAGCAATTACAACCATTTTACGCGCTCCCAAAATCGCAACTTCCCACCGAGCACAGCCAGCAGAGCAGGATAACGGGATTGTACTTGCTACTCCTTCTCAGCACCGGTGATTACGGAGGCTTCCACACCATGCTGGAGACTTTGGAGATGGCCAAGGGAGGGGCAACCGCAAAAGGTTTGGAGGATGATGAGTTCATCCAGTACCCTGTACGCTTGGAACAAGCACTCATGGAGGGAAGTTATGATCGCGTATGGCAGGAGACAAAAAGCTCCAGTATACCTAGCGAGGAATACGGCATTTTCTCGAGCGTAAGTTCTAATTTGATAGCTTCTTCTTGTTTGTGCTCACAACTACTTCGGCAGTTTCTGATCAACACCATCCGTGACGAGATTGCCTCTTGCTCAGAAAAGGCGTACGCTTCCGTGCCGATCTCAAACGCTAAAAACCTCTTCTTCCTTGATTCAGAAGGCGCCGTGGTCCAGTTTGCCCAGTCACGAGGCTGGACTGTAAAAGATGGTAGAATTTATTTCCCGCATCAGGACAAAGATCTCCTAGCCAGTGAAAAGGATATCTTAAGCGCAAGCGACCAGGTCATCGAAAATACACTGGGGTATGCTAGAGAGTTGGAGACTATTGTGTGATTTTCAGCGCCTGTACCCCCTCCGGTTCTTCACAGTGCAATCTATTTTACTGAATTGCTAGAATCCACGTAAATTCAAAGTCAGTCTTTAACTCGGAGGCCATCATAAGACGCCCAAGGAATTGAAAAGACAAAGAATTGTACAACATATCCGATAGCATCGTTCTTGCATTAGATCAGGACTATCAATAGCAAAACTTGCACATTTATGAGACAGATGGGCTTTATTTGTATCCTTTCAAATTCGTTTCCAGTCCATTAACCACCATCATGGAGCAGTAATCATGATAATTACATCTTGCCGCTTGCATAAGCAACACGTCTTGTCCTCAGGGAGATTTGGCCAGCCATGTCCAGTGATCCCGTCTTCTTGCAAATAAATTCTTGCAATTGAAGACTGTCGCCTCCTATGACTGTCGTATTTTTTTTCATGACATGAGATCCAACTGTCGATGTGGATCTCAGTCCTCATAAATATATCAGTCTCTAGCACATTCATATATGTTTGCTCGCCTGACAACGGATACTTTCACTTGGAACTAGTTTTTTCGGGGACGTCGACGAATCCTGTGAAAGGCCTAGATGTAGATTAAGCTACAGTAGGACAGTGTGAATTCAGGATGCCATCTATGTGCCATTTTGTCATGTCGGCGCAGGTGCTTAAAAAAGGGGGGATTATTTTGCTGTGGGGCAAACTTCTTTATCTGAAGGGTATAACTGAGCACTTGCGAGCTAGATCTTCTTGATTTCCATAACAGTCTTGACACCATGTAGTTCCCGGACAGAATGGAAGCAGTCATAACTACTCGTAGTTGGGGACCCCCTCCGATGCTCATGGACAAGACCGGGAGAACAATAACATCGGACTTGCTGCTGTGGCAAGGGTTAAAATTCCCGAAAAGCAAAGCTGCGACGAAAATGCTTAAAAGATCAATCAAAATTGCAAATGCTAGATCACGTCATCCTCATTTAGTGCATGGCGTTTGAAATGGCACTTGATTGCGGCAGGAATACCTACCACGGGTTGAGACAGTACTCTAAGCACAAGATGTTTCGTGACATTGTGTAGCGAGCTTGGTATAAGGTCGAAGTAAGAAACAACTAGTACAGGACGTTCCACGACATTATGAAATTGTCATTACGATTCGTTCATCTGGTCACTGCTCCACGACTTGGCCAATGTTCCTGATCGCGTAATGTACAGATATTATGACTGAACTATCACTCAGCTATGTCAAGACACTGAGATAAGAATCTGCTTTGTCGCTAGGGTAAACCTTCTATTTCCATCGCTTACCTGTTTTTTCAATTCTCATGTAGGGGCTACGGCTTTGCTTCGAAGGCTGAGTGTGCTCTTAAGAGCTCCGGGTTTTGTGCTGCAAACCCACACACAATCACCTAACGCAGTTCGGGCTTCTTCGCTAAATTCACAATGGGAGGTGGGCCATCAGAAGTTGGATATGGTGGTTGCACAACACCTTGCGGTGTTGCCGTGGAGCGTATGCTTGTAGACTCAGAATGTCCTTGGATTGGTGTCTTCGGCGGAACGGGTGGTGGATGATTTGACGCCACGCTACTGCTAAGGATGCTCGAACCGTCAGGCCTGGAAATGCTCGTCCGGGTCTGCTCGCTGCTAGCCCTCGGCGAATAGTCGTACCGAGAATGGTGGCTAGATGTAGGACGTTCGACGTATATAGCGGGTTCATCTGCCATGACAATAAATTTGTCGTCTTCAGACGGTCGGTGGTACGTTGGACTCAATAATCTAGGGTTTGGATGTTGTTGCATGTGCGGAGGAACGTCTTCGCCCGGAAGCTCAACAGCACCGACAACAGCGGGTGGTGCAGGTTGATTGAGTTGGTTAAGCTCCTCGATAGGCACTTCCCAGCTCAGTCTGTTATCAGGTTGACCATTCAGAGCACGATTCCAACGGTCGTTCGCTCTTCGAATGGCGCCAAGTTTCCGAGCAGCATCTTGTGTCATGTTTTGGACCTCCGGTTCTGCAAGGTAGCGCCTGGTGTTTGTGCTGATCTCGGCGAGACGATTCCACTCGTTCATCCCAAACTCGCCAACACCGACGTCTACATTGAGCCGATAATAATTTTCAAGAGGAACATTACGATCGAACAAGTGTTTGTGAATCATGTACTTGTGTGTTTCTTCACATCCCTCGATTTTCGAAATGAGCCTTCGCCTTGCTTCGGCAAAATCACCCATTCCACTTGACACGAAGCCCTCCCACCAAAGATGTTGTTGTGAGTTCGTACCGTTCGGACGCTTGCCAGTGCCTATTGAGATCAAGACGCCGACTTCTCGACCCGGCCACTCGTTGAGAACAGCTTCGTCTAGGGCAACTGGTGCAGGATTGTATTTGCCTGCTCCTTCGTCCAAAAACACGGACTGTCCTATTTGAATCGGCTTGAAGGCTAACGCAGTTGCGGCGGTCGCTCTGCCGGCTTGCCATATCATGCATTTCTCTTCAGGTGCAGGTTCTCTTCGCGAGTCATACGAACGTAAGAGGACAGGCGGGGCACTCTTACCGGTACCTTTGTAAACTGCCGTGACTGCACTAGATTGAGATTAGTTCAACCATTACGGTGCCATAGACTCAGCGGGTCTCACGTTTTGGTCCTGTTTTCTCTTGCGTCATACAGCAATGCATTGGGATTTCCCCACCTCGCAGCTGCAAACTGTCCACTAAAGTTTCTAATCGGTGTTGTCCCAATCTGGCTATATCTGCTCGCCGAACTGAGGCTTCTCTCAACCCTTGGGCTGTTGGGTGAGTAAGAAGTCCCGGGTCGCATTGGCAAGGCTGGCGACTCGGGTGGACTGTCGCCCTGATCATTTCCTTCGTATTCGTACACGGTGTGCTCCCGCACACACTCTCGTATCGCCTCTTCCAATTTCGACGCCTTGAAAAGTGTAGATCGATAAGGGATCCCGGCGATGGTCTTGTCCGTCTCGAACACACGCTTTGTCATGCGCACATAAACATCCTTGCATGTTTCGATGTCCATTCTTAATCGGCCGAGCATTAACGCTATCAAACCACCGGTTCCTGTACCGACAATAAGGTCAAAGTGCTCGCATGGCTTGGGTATCTCGTTCCGTTTTGGCGCTCGTCCTTCTATCTCGACGAAGGTCCTGTGCATAAGTTCTTGTAGGATGATGAGCATGGAGTAACCTCTGACTCCGCCCCCATCTGCGTCTATCCGTTAGTTGCGATAGGAGACATTCGTCTGTACGGCGATGAACATACCGAGCGACAGAATTCGCAAAGGCGGTCCTCTTGTCGTATCTTTGCGACGCAGGCCGCCGTAGTCCATGACTGAAGACGAATCTTGCGCCCGCAGGCGCTCGATGTGCTGCGTCCTCTGAGTGCTGCGTGCCACGGCAGCGATTCCAATAGCGCTAAAGCTGCCCTTTGCTGCCGCGTTAAGTAGAGCCTGGGTTTGTTTGGTGTCCGAATGCGCCGGAATGTGATGCTGACGTTGACTGGCGATTGCTTTTCAGGTACGTGGCAAGACTCGGATACTGAAGCTGACTGTATGTCGTTGTTCTTTGGGGACGCTGGTCCGTTCGCTGGACTGCCTGGCCGGCACAGGTCTTACTTTTCTGGCTTGGTTAATCGTTGAGTATTTGGACGGCGAAGAAAGACGAAGGATGTGGGCACGACTGCGAGTTTGCGCCGAGCTGCGGGCCCTAACTGTTGCCACAGTTGTGGCAGGATCTCTCTCTCTCATTCGACGGCGCTTCTGAAGCGAACCACGCTGCAAAGGCTGTATGCGAAATGGCGAATGCTGGTCGCTGGTCGCTGGCTGCTGGCTGTTAGCTATGTCTTGGTTTGCCTACGCTCAACAACGTCATTGGCTGCGTCGACCTTGGCCTGGCCTCTGCCGTCACACCCAGTAGGCGCAGCAGCAACCACCACCCGCGGTCGCCGAAAAGGTTCCCGCTTCACCATTTGGCCCAAAACACTGTCGCGAAGGACCAGAGTTCGACGGCGGCTGTCCACCTTTAGTCGGAAAGCTTCTCGACTGCGGGTTCTCTACGACTCAAGCCTGTTCTCGGGCTGGCTCATGCGACGCCGGAATCGCCATTTGTATGTCAGCATGGCATTCAGACAAAAACAGCACGGCTGAATGTCACGCGCGTATCGCGTGGCGGAGTAAACGAGAAGGATAGGCGGCCGCGTTGCTACGAGGCTGATGGGCAGGACGCTTTTTGAGTGACTTGCTGCGAAACGAACAAGGGCAGAGACCAGATGAAAATCAAATCACGTGCAGCCAAACTGGTTCCTTATTTATTCAGAGAATTACGAGTTCTGTCCTAGGAGGTTAAGCTTTCAAGATGCTCTGAGCGGCGTTGCAACGCAACCGCTTCCCCTCTACAGATGATGGTGCAGGCCCTATGTTTCGAAGCGCGCTGTCTGGCCCCATTTTGACAGCATCATAGTCGCTAGTCGTTGTGAACTTGCCTAATATCTCGTCCTTTCTGTCCTATCGCGCTGCTTCATGCTCCGCTCCCTACGATTTGACCTTGAATTTCATCTTGATTCCCATCGAAGCCAGTTCCGAATTCAGGTACATCAAGACACCAGGTGTGCTCACCACGACCACGTCTTTACCTCCGACGTATGATGCGCCTGTACCGTCCTCCCACACTTCACTTTTTGGCTCAAAACCCTGCGCGGGTTTTGCACAAGTCCTGCATCTTGCCATCTGCAACCCTCTGGGTCCTCTTCTTCGGGCACCGCCGGGCATTACAGGCATCGGAGATAAAAAGCTTCCACATGTTTTGCATATCCACGCTTTGGTATGGTCGCTGCAGTTAAATAATCGATCTTGCAAGAGATATGCAGTACCGTGTGCCAACAATGCATCACGCTCCATTTCTCCCACGCGGATACCACCACCCTTCTTTCTCCCCTTAATTGGCTGGCCTGTAAGGCGGTTGTTCTGACCAGTCGTTCGCACCTGATACTTGTCGTTGACCATGTGGCGCAGACGCTGGTAGTACACGACGCCGATGTAGATATCCGCTGCAAGCTCAGTCCCGGTGATGCCAGAGTACATAGGCTCGTTACCGTAATAGTTGTAGCCCGCCTTTTTCAATTGATGTCCAAAATAATCAACGGCAGTGTCATTCTCATCAAATGTGAATGGAGTGCAATCCTGGGCCAGACCATGCAAAGCTCCAGCCTTGCCGGCGAGTGACTCCACAAACATGCCTATCGTCATACGAGACGGAAATGCGTGAGGGTTGATAATGACGTCAGGTTGGATGCCGGATTCTGTAAATGGCATATCAACCGACGGCCACTTCTGTGAGCAAACACCCTTTTGTCCGTGTCGCGAAGAGAATTTATCACCAATAACTGGGGAACGAGGAATACGAAGTTTAATGCTGACGGCCTGCAAAGGCTTGTTTCCATCCTCTGTACCAATCAAACGCACTTCCTCAACGAACGCATCTTCGTCATCTTTGTATCGGTGCGCGATCGAGACGCCATCTCGGTTGACGTACGAATTAGTTGCGGCATCATGCATCACGCTGTGTGATACGGCAAAGACATCTCCCTTTCTGAGCAGCTGTCCAATAGCTGGCAGGCCATCGTCATCGATTTTCAACTTCCAGTCAGATCTCTGGAGGCCGCCAGGGGCAAAACCAAACATGCTTGTTATTCTGGCTGCTTGGGCTCTTGCGGATGATCCCTCTTGAAGGTTCAAAATCTTTGTCTTGTAAATCGTGCCATGACCAAAGCCTCTTTCGTGAGCGGACTTGTTTATTATCATAGCATCATCCATATCATAACCTGTGTAGGATATAACTGCAACCACAGCATTCATTCCGTTAGGGAAGTTATCAAGTCCGTATGCATTGTGTAATGGAGGCCGTACGATTGGTGTTTGTCCAGTTTGAAGACGATATGTCTTGTTATCTGTTCGGTGCCGAATGGCTGTTCCAGGTGTACCCATGGATTGTTTACCCATCTGACATTGGTACATATTTCTTGGTGACTGATTGAAATCAGAAAACGGCGTTTGATTTGCAACAATGGAGAATATGTTGGTAGGATTAATCTCAACGTGTGTAGATTCACCGGATATGATTTCCGGTTCAGTACAGGCGATTGACATGAACGGTTGTTCGAACGGACCAACGTAGTCAGTTTTCTCAAGAGGAAGATAGCGGACCGGCCTATAAAAACGTGCTGGCTGTGAGGCCATGTAGATGCCAGGGTACTGCCCACCGTTGGAATTCGGTACGAAGCCAATCTCCAATTCGACGGGCACTCCATGCGAACCTTCTACTTTCCAGTGCCGTAGGGAATCATGTATAGTCTGGGCTTGCTTCGGTGTACAGAAACCAAGAATGCGACCATCCAGCTGGACTACGATGCTGTCCGTCAACAAAGCTGTGCCGTTCGGTACGGCACCCATTTGAGACACTAGTTCGGGTATTGTCGTCGTATCAAGAGAGTCCACCGCGATCAGACATTGGTGGGCAAGATGGTTGAGGAGGCCACAAGGACCGCCATCGGGCGTGTGGACAGGACATAAGAAACCCCAACTCTCAGGAAGCAGCTTTCGCACGGTCGTTGTTCTGAGCTCTTGGAAGAAGCTACCTCGATGAATCATTCGAAAATGACTGATAAAACGATAAAAGTTGATCTTCTCCGCCACGACTGTGAACCCGGACGTTTGTTGGATATCCAAGCCGCTAGTGCTGTTCAGATTTCCTGTAGACATGAAATAGTCCATCAGCTGTCCAATGTTCTCTCCAGTCATACTCTTGAATATCCTTGAACTGAAGTCTTTCTGAAACTGAGACGACGTGAAAGGTTGGTAGCCGTTGTTTCGTCCCCAGTCAGCCAGGGCTCTCCGCATCGACTGTAGCCAGTCATCTAGTTTCTCTTTTATGATCATACCGTACAGGAAACCGCCCAACAGTACCTCCTGGTTCGAGACAGCATCGGGATTGTCAACGGCGCATTCACCTTCGACAAGAGCATAAAGTTTTCGGATCATGAACAAGAGCATATTAAACTTGTCGAAATCTTGGCTTGGGGTGACATTTACGCAGCCGAGATGAGGCAAAACAACCTTCCGCAGGAACTCGGTTCCCGCTTCGTAGTCTGTGGCATCTTCTGCAAGTCCCAGCACCACTCTAAATTTGCTGCCGAGATAAGACCGTGTCTTGGCCTTCCCATGTAAACCGTACGCTTTGTAAGTTCGCAAGAGCAACTCAACACGATCCATGACAAACTGTTTCTGGCTTAAGCCTTTTGAGCCGGCCGAGCCGACCAGGCCCTCAAAGATTTCGCGATCATTGGTTTCGATCAATGCCTTCAATATCATAACTACGGGCACCAGATACTCGTTTTTCCTCCATGAGAACCGGAAGGTAACATTGCCGTCGCTGAGATAATGCAAGACGTTTGTTTGAGACGTTTGATCTGGGCGGACGGAGCGAAGCTGGATGCCAAACTTAGTGTAGGACGTGCCCCGGTTCGTGAAGGAGGGTCGGATGATTGCCATGGGGAAGTTGCGCTTTCCTGTAATCAGCATCCGTATCAACTTCTCGTTGCCGTTGATGATGAAGTATCCACCAAGCTCCTCGCTTTCTTCCTTTGCCTGGATCAGTTCTGCCGGAGACATGCCTTCGAGATGGCAACGATTGGATCTCAGCATGATGGGCACACTGCCTAGTTCTCGTTCCATCTGGATCCACTCGCCATTGTTGATCTTGTATTCTATCCTCGCGGTCAATCTACCTTTGTACGTCGAGTGCCGTTCACGGCACTCTCGAGGTAAAACTTCTCGCCTCCACACGTTGTTCTTGTTAGAAGCAGGCAAAGTCGGCTTCTGTAAGAAGACCTGGCTGATTCGAACGTATAATTTATTCCGTAACGGCGCCTTCCCTGGCTCCAGCTGCGGATTGCCATCGAGAAAAGTCTTGGTCCCAATTTCCTTGATGCCCTCCTCGATGATACCGCCGGGGGCAAAGATCTTGTTGAACGACTTGATGTGCGGATCGACCGTCGCGGCGAGCATGGGATACGCGGTCTTATCCTTGGGCGGGTTTGTGAACAGCCGCTGCCGTCTGGCGGTGTCGAAGTCGACCGTCCATTCGGTGTTGGTTTTTGATCGGGTCGAAGTACGAGACATGGTAGTCAAGGCCTCGGAGTCTCAAAGAACAAGAGACACCACACGATCGGAGGACGGGGAGCACTCAGTCACGCAGCAGTGGACATTGGGAGTGAAAAAAGAAGGGCAGGGTAAGGCAGAGCAGGACAGAGCAGAAGAGAGCAGAGCGGAGCAAAGGTACGAAACACTAACTCAGCAATAGGCTCGCGAGCGGACGCGAGCTGCTGCGATGGGGGTGTTTCCAAAAAATTTATCTCGACTCACTTGGCTGAACCTGGCTACGCCTGCGGCTCGGGTTGTCCTTTATCGATAAGAGCGGATGTCTTGGCGCCTTGGCGTCTATGGACCCAACCACTGCCGAAGGACCACCCTCTCGAAGCCCTCCACACTTCCTTGGCCGGCTCTTCCTGTTGCGTCTCGCCTGAGTAACGTATTGGTGACCGTAACTTAACCTGGGCCGTACTGAGGTCGAACCCTCCGCTCCCCCCCCCACCACCACCCCCCAAAAAAAACGCATCAGAACAGCAGAAGCCAGCGCCCCTAGTCGTCCAGCCCGCCCGCACAACCTTCACGCTCCAGGCAAGCATTCATTGTCAACTGTTCCTGTCGCGACCCCAGCGCTACATTAAGCCTTTCGCTGTCCCGAACCATCCTCCCACCCTTCGTTCTGAGTGACATCTAGCTCATGATTCGACCCCACATCGGAGCCTTTTGACTCGCGTCTGCCTTGGGCCACTCTGAGGGCAAAAGAGACAAGCCGCGCCCGTCTTCTCTCGCGACCCGCAACCAGTCGCACGTCCCTTCAGCAGCCCCGTGGCTTTCTTCGTCGTGAAATAATATTCCACCCCTGCCCGCTGCGGCCGTTCTTTCACCGTTTGTTTCTGTGTGAGCAGCTACGCTACCGGCTCGCCCCGCGCACGCGGCACACGCAAGGAAATCCTTGGGGCCGGTCTGCTTTGCTTCGTCTAAATCTTCACCCTTCAACTGGCCGTTCTCGATATCTGCGCCCGTCCGCAACCGCCGGCCAACACCATGGCGGGTCTCTTCAGGCGCATCTATGATTGGTTGCTCCGTCTCTTTTGGTAAGTTCAGCCTCACCTTGCTCGTCAGCCTAGCTTGCATGGCTGCATCCCAAGGCTGGCGAAGGAGCTCGACCTCTGACGATGATGCCTTCGTCGTCATCGCCTTTTTGCGTGTATCACCGTCAACGAAGGTATTTCGAACTCCGCCTCTAATCACTGGAGACGTGTAGGGCAACCGAGATGGACATAACCATGATCGGCTTGCAAAACGCTGGCAAGACATCGTTGCTTAGAGTACTAGCGGTAAGTTGGCTTTGCCTCGTTGTTCCGTCGCTACAAGAGAGCCATTTCTAATGGGGACGCAGGGTGGTGAATTCACCATTAAGTAGGCTCTAATTTGTCAGTAATGCGTCCTTTAGTTGACCTTGTGAAGCTCTATACCCACCGTCGGTTTCAACATGAAGCGTGTTCAAAAAGGACATGTGACCCTAAAATGGTACGTTGTGTCTTCGCCATGGCAATTCACGTTGTCACATTGATTCTGTTCCAACATCGCCCTCAAACGACGTGAACGACCGTTGTTGACGGTTGATGTAGCTGGGACCTCGGTGGTCAGCCGCGCTTCCGCTCGATGTGGGAGAGATATTGCAGGGGAGTAAATGCCATCGTGTAAGCCTGTTGCTCCTCTCGCTTGCTATGTCGGCTAAAATATCCTGCAGCTATATCGTTGACTCTGCCGACAAGGAAGCACTGCCCATTGCCAAGGAGGAGCTTCACCTGCTATTGGAGAAGCCAGCCTTGGAAGGCATACCGTTGCTAGTATTAGGCAACAAGTCAGACTTGCCTGAGAAGCTTTCTGTTGACGAGTTGATTGATGCGTTGGAGCTCAAATCTGTCTCTCGCCGTGAAGTAAGCTGCTATGGTATTAGCGCAAAAGAAGAAACGAACCTGGATGCCGTGCTGCAATGGCTGATCGCCAAAGCAAAGTGAGTCAGGGTCGGTATTTGTGAGTACCTATTCTGCCAATGCTGTGTCCATTACCTTTATTAAGTCCACAAAAGTCTACGAGGCTAGCCGAGAATATTATGACGATATACGAGACCATTGCTTTTGTTGAGGTGAACCTTACCTTAGTTCCATACGATTTTACGACAGCGTTAAGAAACACCACATGCCAGCGATGGCCAGAAGATTTCTATGGCGCGAAGCCCATATCTGCTTCATTGGCATATTTAGGATTCACGATTCTTTACGGATGGCCTGAGCTGATTGATGTCAGTTCGCTGCTCGGCAGTACTTTTTTTTCGATTGGATGATAGTAACAAAGCCGACTTGGAGCGTATGACAGCGTAACGTTAGGGGTAGTATTTTTAATGCTCTACATTTGTGGTTACTTTCAGATGGACGCTGTGATCTGGCATGCATCGCAGTCGAGTTCAATATAAGCATCAACCGAAGTCACAGAGCTCTTTGACGTTAACCCAAGCCTCGTAATGTCCTTTTCTGACCAAGAAGTAAGCTTTGGTCATGCTATTTATTCTCTTCGATTTGAACATGTTACGATTGAGGGATAGGTGACAAGAACGTGAGGGATAGGTGACAAGAACGTATCGCAGAGCTAGTCCACCAGTACGTGCGCCGCAGTGAAGCAAGAGCTAGCATGGTTTCAACCATGCTGAGGATAATATTGGGGATGCGTACTCGCTCAAAGATGGCATGTGGCAAAAAGATGAAAATACTTGACATGAAGTTGAAATGCTTGCAAGGCACGGATTGAAGAAAACATCGAGCTCTGACAGGACGCGAGCGTGCCTTTACGCAGGAACTGCTCGTACACTGATGCGTTGGCAATGCATTTGACGCTAGCTCGATTCGGCGAAGGCGTCTCAGGGTGATTGCAGAGTCCGCAGAGAAACTAGTTTTGCCGCTTTGGCTAGGGCTGGGCTGTGAGGCGCTGAGGACGCAAACGCTCTGTTGGGCGCGCGGCGTACCACAGCACGAAGAAGCGTCCAACATGTGACTATTTAGCATTTACACACAGCCGTGGTGAGCGATCTATCGGATATGGACAAGGCAGGAGGACGAAAGGCGTGGTGAGGAAGAGGCTGTGGGACACGGGCGTCCTGAGCCTTGCACCTGAAAGCCTGAAAGCCTGAAAGCCTGAGAGCACCGAGCACCGGAGGACGTTGATCAGGCTGCAAGGCCTTCTGCACGTGATCAGTTTGGCAATTATCGATAAGACCTAGCCTGAAACGGATGGATCCAGGCCGTGTTGCGTAGTGTTGCCGTGGTTGCGTCGCCCTCCCAAGGCGTCAGCACCAGACCCCCGTGTGCGAGGTACCGCTGACCTCACAAGACTCCTCGTGCATCCACCCCAACCGTCCCCGTCCCCCAAGGCTTCCGCATCGTCGCAAACAGGCCCATCCACATCCCATCATCACCCATCTTGCACGTCTTCTCTCTCAATATTTCGTTTCTGTTTTCATTCCCATAATCTACGCTTACTGGTTACATTGTCTCACTATGAAATACTCATCTGCCGTAGCGGCTGCTGCGCTGCTCGGCTCTGCCAGTGCCGGCGTGCACAAGATGAAGCTCAAGAAGGTTCCTCTTAGTGAGCAGCTTGTGCGTGATTGCTCAAAGGCGCTCACGTCGTATACAAGTGCTAATAGAAGCTCCAGGAGCATCACGACATCGGCCAACATGCTCGCGCCCTTGGCCAGAAGTACATGGGCATTCGCCCTCAGAGTCATGCGGAAGAGATGTTCTCGGACACTCGCTACAAGGGCGAAGGAGCTCATCCCGTTCCCGTCAGCAACTTCTTGAACGCTCAATACTTCTCCGAGATCTCTGTCGGAACTCCGCCACAAAACTTTAAAGTTGTCCTCGACACCGGCAGCTCCAACCTCTGGGTTCCATCCTCGGAGTGTGGCTCGATTGCGTGCTACCTTCACAGCAAGTACGATCATGACAGCTCATCAACATACAAGAAGAACGGCTCTGAGTTCGCCATTCAATATGGCTCTGGCTCACTGAGTGGATATGTCTCTAGAGATACCGTGAGAATTGGTGACTTGACCATCAAGGACCAACTTTTTGCAGAGGCGACATCTGAACCGGGCCTTGCTTTTGCCTTCGGCAGGTTCGATGGCATCTTAGGCCTTGCCTACGATACCATTTCTGTTAACAAAATCCCACCCCCATTCTATAGTATGATCGACCAGAAGCTTATTGACGAGCCTGTTTTCGCATTCTATCTCAGCGACACAAAGGATGGCGATGACTCTGAGGCTGTCTTTGGCGGAATCGACAAGTCCCATTACACTGGTGATATCACTTACATCCCCCTTCGTCGCAAGGCCTACTGGGAGGTTGATCTCGACGCTATCACTTTCGGTGACGCCACTGCTGAGATCGAAAACACTGGTGTTATCCTTGACACCGGCACCTCCCTTATTGCACTCCCATCCACTATGGCTGAGCTCTTGTGAGTAATAACCATTGCTGCTTTCTTCTTCGAGTGAAGCTGACGTACTGTAATAGGAATAAAGAGATTGGTGCCAAGAAATCCTTTAACGGCCAATACACGGTTGAGTGCGAGAAGCGTGATAGCCTTCCAGACTTGACCTTCACCTTGACTGGTCACAACTTCACTATCGGCCCCTATGACTATATTCTTGAAGTACAAGGTTCTTGCATCTCTGCATTCATGGGCATGGACATCCCTGAACCAGCTGGTCCTCTTGCAATTCTTGGCGATGCCTTCCTCCGCAAGTGGTACTCCATCTATGACCTTGGAAAGGATGCTGTTGGTATTGCCAAATCTGCGTAGAACCAATAAGGTGGAATGTGGATATATGGATGGTCGGAAGAATTTGGATGATCGCTTTGTGCCATAGTCACTTTGTTTGCTGAAGAAGGATAAAGTTGTATGGGTACGGATAACGGAGTAAAATCGATAAGCTCTCTGGCTCCGTTTCAGTCTTTGATAGTTCCCTTGTATCCTAAATCTGAATATTCTCATATCCATAGTGAACCTGTTCTGTTGCTGAAATCTCACTCGTACACGTATTCAAGCTTATCCAATTCCACGCTGGCAGAATATCTTTCTCGTCAAATTCACCATCTTGTGATTTCCAATTTTTAAAGCCAAGTCTCCCAATTACTTTTCATATGTGTTGGTGGTTATCATAAGTGCGTATTGTGACCGTTGCTAAGCGCGCGCTTAACTTTGAACGAGTTGGCCAAGCTTAGGTGTACGTTCATGTTTGAGCCTACGACACCTATCCACCCGTCGCAAAACAACGCCACTTTTAATCACTCACAATGTCCGTCGATGAGATGGAAGGGGTTGCTCAGGACCCATCAGTGCACTTGCAGACCAACTTCCAGCTCTTGGAACGCGCGGTTGCCCAGTTCGACACACGCTTTACCCTTCGAGCTTTACGAAGCATTTCGTCTTTACGGAAACAGCTTGCTGAGACAAAGCTCGCGCATCTAGACGTAACGAAGCCGACATCTCAGCTGCTTTTAGAAGCCGAGCAGGAACTGTCTGGCGATGCAAGGAAGGAGTCTGTCCCTGAGATCAGGATATACATCGCCATCCTCATTCAGGTATGTAATAAGGAACATGGCTGCTAAGCGATTTCCTTACCTTTTTTAGGTCTACCTGTGGGACTCCAGACGCTATGAAGACGGTGCAAGGTTTTCATATCATCTGGTAGACGAAATTCGTGACCTCAACCGACGCACCCTCGACCCACTCGCCTCGCGTGCCTACTTCTACCTGTCTCTCTTCTATGAGCAGCTAGATCCCAAGCCACCATCAAGACAATCCCCGGTTATCGAAATCAGAGGCAAACTGCTCGCTGCCTTGAGAAGTGCGGTACTCCGGAAAGACACCGAAACACAAGCCTCTGTCATCGTTCTCCTACTCCGCAACTACATTTCCATCGCAGACATCTCGCAGGCAGATGCTTTAGTCGTACAGACATCGTTCCCTGAGAATGCACCTCACAATCAGGTGGCTCGATTCTTGTACTATCTGGGGCGTATACGGGCTATTCAGCTGAATTACACGGAAGCCCACGAGCACCTGGTCTCGGCGACCCGCAAAGCACCTACTAATGCAGTTGCTGTCGGATTCTATCAAGCTTCTATGAAATTTTTGGTGGTTGTTGAATTACTCATGGGAGATATTCCCGAACGATCCATATTCAGTCAGCCGAAGCTTGAGAGCGCGCTTGAGCCTTATTTCAGTCTCGTCAAAGCTGTAAGGTCTGGAGAGATGAAGCATTTCTTGAAGACTGTACAGGAGCATTCATCCACCTTCCACCGAGACGGCACTTACACTCTTATCCTGCGCTTGCGCCAAAACGTCATCCGCACAGGCATCCGTATGCTCTCTCTCTCCTACTCGCGCATATCACTTCGTGACATATGCCAACGTCTGGGCCTTGAGAGCGAGGAATCAGCGGAATTCATTGTCGCTAAAGCCATCCGAGACGGCGTCATAGAAGCTACAATTGACACTGAAAGAGGATTTATGCAGACCAAACAGGCAGGTGACGTGTACGCTACTCGTGAGCCAGCTGAAGCATTCCACGAGCGCATCAAGGCATGTTTGTCATTACATGATGAGTGCGTAAAGGCCATGCGCTTCCCAATGAATCAGCATCGGCTCGAGTTGAAGAATGCGCAGGAAGCTAGGGAGCGGGAGCGGGAGCTTGCGAAGGAGATTCAGGACGGGGAAATTGACGAAGACGATGCTGCAGGTGACTTTGAAGGGTTGTAAACCCGCATGAGAGTCGTTGAATCAGCAAGGAGTTCTCGGAGCCGTTGTAAAATAGAGCTTCTAGTCTACCAATGATTATAGTTCAGCACAGATAGCACGTGAGATCAAATCTATGAACGAAGGATATCAGTATTTTTAATTGTCTCGAATTTTTTTTTGGAAGAATTTTTTTTATTTGAGAAAGTTCCAGCTATCGCGCGTATCTATTCCAAATTTCGCTTCTCATATCGTTTTAGAGATTATGGAACTGTTCCGTTGGCCGCCGATCTTTCACGAGCTCAACTACAAGATTCCAACACACAATCTGAACCATTTAACATCTACCATTGGCAATATGAATTGAGCACAGAATGGTTGGCGTTCCTCGAAGCACCGGCTGTGGGACATGTGTGAAGAGGCGTATTAAGGTGAGCGCAGAGCGTACCAAGTTTGTGGCAGCCTGACCGGGCAACAGTGCGATGAAGGAAAGCCCCAGTGCGAAAACTGTCTCAAGTACGGCAGTCCATGCCCAGGATACGATAGAGAACTTAAATTTATAACCGGGAAACCACATCGAACGAAGAGAAGCTCAAAACCGAATAAATCAAAGTCTCCTCATAGTGATGCCCAAACGAGATTCACCCCAGAGTCTCTTATCAGTTCGTCCTCAATTTCATCAAGATCATCTCATAGTAGTGAAATACCAACCATAAAGCAAGAATGGTCTAATGACATCACTGCGCTCGAACCTTTCGATGAGAAGCTATCCAGAGAGAAGTGTCATCGGCCATTTTTGGATCTCATTTATTCATTATGCGCAACACTACCTCCGCAGAAGCAGTATCAACTGCAGCTGATCAGCTCCCTGTGCGAGAATTTGCCGACTACGAGGAGTAGTGAAGAGATACAGATGATATCAGGTTATTTGATGCATCTACCAGCGCATTTTGGGAACTCGAGAGCGCTAGATGCAGCCGCTGTAGCTTTTGCTGCACAACAGATAGGCACCATCTGTGGCGACAAGCAGATGATAGGCAGGGGACGAGATGCCTATGTTCGTGCATTATCCTGCCTGCAAAGAGCGCTGAATGATCCTGCGGAAGCTACGCGATCCGAGACAAACTCATCTGCACTTCTATTGTGTATTTATGAGGTATGCACTAAATAGCGCAGGGTTTGCTTCAACTGACAAGGGATTTCAAGCTTTTTGCAGGCACTACAGCTTTCAACGTCTGGATGAAGCATGCTGCGGGTTTGTCAAAACTCATCCAGCATCGCGGTGCAGACAGCTTCCGAAATGATCATGATATAGCGATACTTCGTGCTTGCCGCGGTGTCATTGTGAGTTTGACTACTTGCGCAGTTTTTTCTTCTCTCACTCATGCGTGTAGATAATGGATTGCATGTTTTCGGGAAAAGAAGTCTTCTTCAACCAAAATACATGGCGAGAAGTGACCCGAGCTCAGAAGCCAGCGCACATGGACGACGATTTCCATCAATTCTTCGAGCGTTTTATGGAGTTGATGGCTGAACTCGCAGAGTTATTGGCTGACGGGTGGAATTTGAGAGAGGCTACGCGTCTTGGACAACCACTGCCAATCGATGTAGAGAAGATTCATAAGCTCGTCTGCCGTACGACACAAGTCTACACGCGTTTAAAACTTTGGTCTCTAGAGATGGAAGAAAGGTTATCGTCACCGATCGAAGAATCATCCTCAACTAATGACGCACTCTTTCCTATTGTGTATGCATTCAGAACATACACAGCCGCAGGTCTATATGTTAATTATTGGGCTTGCATGATTATTTTGCGAATGATCTTGCAAACATGTGGCTGCGTGCCTGAAGACGCCGTCGATAATCGAGAATTTGCTAACAAAATATGCAGAAGTGTTGAATGGAATTCGCGTGATGTTTGGGCAGGATTCCGACTGGGGTTTCCCTTGCGAATCGCCTTTGAGGCAGCCGATCCAAACGTCCAAAGGTGGATCGGAGAAAAGCACGTCATGCTTTCAAAGACGTATGCTGCATCCAGCTTGGAGGGGCTGCCCGAATATGGCATTATCAAGCATCTGAAGGACCAGCTAGCGTCAAGTCCTTAAATCACGAGCATCATGCATTTTTGACCGTGTATGAAAGCTTTTTTTAAGGTCTAACAATACTCAAATATACAGAACAATGTGCTTGTCTGTTGCTGTTCCTCAGACATTGACGTCCTCCTTCAAAGGCTGACTCCCGATCTCAGATAACTCGATCCGTCTGTCCTTTCGGTTTCCGATGATGGGCTGTGCAAATAGCGACGCCGTGATAAGTAAGAACACAATGGCGATTTCCATGACGAACTCCAACCCGACAGCCAACTTCCAGTCACCAACCGCTGGACTATACTTTATACCGCCAAAATTCCCCAACATCATGTACGTGATGCGAACTGCATAAAAAGGTACCGCTGCGGCTACGCAGCGAAGCGCATGTTGTGCTGCTGGTGGCATGGTGCGAAAGTGGCCCGCCAAAACCAGATATAGCAGGATAGCGATAAGGAAAGCGAAGATGGCGAGGATTATGCATGCACCGCTCTTCATCAGGGTGATGTTAACGAGGCTGCCGGCGAGCACGATAAGGACCACAGCGACGATGATGGGTAAGCGGATCCATTGTAAGAGAAGTTTGATCAGGTGTGGATAGTGAGATGCATGTCGTTGATTGAGACCAACATGGCCACTAAGATAGCTCGTTAGCTGAAGACGGAAGGATGGCTGTTTTTCTTGTGGAGTCAACAAACCATTTCAGAAGCACGAGACTGAACTCGAAGAGTAAAGGTGTGACACCAATCCCTTGGAGAACAATCTCCGTAATAACAAGACCTTTAGCGGCATTTGGTTTTGCAAGATACAACGCAAAGCCAACGATCCGCACTGAAGGCAATATCAGCTTGAACTTGCATTAAAAAATCTGCGCAGTCTGCCCTGTCGTACCTTGGGACAAGATCACTATCAGGTTCCTGATCCAGCCATTAAAGATGCATATGAATACTGTACGTTTTTTGCTGCGGTCCCAGTAATACCACTCCTGGAAGCTACGGATAATTAATCCTACGGTCCAGATGGTCCCCCAGATCACGACCTCAGCAATTGCTGTATTGTGGCGGCCTGGGTTGGTGGGAAGTGAGATCTTGTCAGGAAGATTGAAAGACATGTCCAACACAATTGATTTAGATGTTTGAACAAGATTGAAATAGGAAAGTAAGGTTTTGCTTGTTCGAGGCTTTTGTTGACCAGTTCGATGAGCTTGCTAAAGGAAGTCCACAGGCTACCATTATATACGACATAACCAAAACTTGCGGCCTGAAGGAACGGTGGCTCCGGATGCACAAGAACAACTTGCATTCAACGTAACTAAATCTCGTATTGAAGCGGCTGGAGATCTGAGTTTGATTGGCAGCGAATGTGCTCGTGTGCGAACACCATGATGAAACTGATCAAAGGCTTGGACATCACAAGGCAAAACTGATGAATTTTACAGGCATCATCGGGCTATAAAGCTTATTTCAGTTAAGCGTTTAAGCCTTTACTTATTTGCGTGCTTTGTGAGTTGATGAAACCCCACGTAAGCGCATGTGCAAGGAGCAGTTACTCGCGATATAAATCCCGATTGGGCATAGCCGTCCCGCTGAGGCTCAGCAGCACAAGGACTCTCGACGTACGCACAGCCCCTGACAAAAACTTAACATGGCTGCCTACGTTGATGCACAGCAGAACAACCTCATCTTTTGCCGTCAAGCTAATGCAGCTTGAAAAAATGGATGTTGAAGCGCCTGGAGTTGTTAGTCTACGCTGCAAGGCTGTTGCGTAATTGATTCATCATACTTGTGCTGCAGTCAAGCGTTCGCTACCTTGATATACGATCAGCTTGGAAATAAGATCTCTAGCCACAGTCGATGTATCTGGTAAAAGTTCAGACCAGGGCTTTGGCGAGTATTCTACCCATTGGATTTTCCCCCAATCTGGACAACTCTCTGCGGCCTACAAACGTCTTAGTCTCACATATTAGGTGGCGCAAAGATATACAAACCGGCCAACTTTCTAGCGTAGGGGTACCAAGTTTCATGAAGATGCTCTGAATTAACGTGAGGTCACTCCCAGCATCTCCAGAGTCGAAGAATGGCGTGGATGAGGATGTCACCACCTGCGCCGCGACACAGCCACCAGCCCAGATATCGAGACTTGCGTCATACGAAGAATTACCGAAGAGTATATCTGGAGCTCTGTAACTCGTCGTACCCACGTCGGTAATTTTTTGGTCTGGAGGCTCTGAGTCGGGATCGTTGGGATCCCAGACGATGCCAAAGTCTGCTAGATACGCTGGACCGGAGGGAGTCTTCATTAATATATTAGATGGCTTGACATCACGATGAATGATTCCGACAGAGTGTAGATACATGAGTGCTGAGAAGAGGTCTCGTAAATAGCTGCGACCTTGCGCTTCTGCTATGTAACCTTGCCTAAGAATCATGTCGAGTTCGTATGGCATAAACGGGAATACGAGAACCAGGTGGCTATAGCCTGGCTCACGGAAGGATTCCCATAGCGGGATGATGTTGGGGTGAGAGAGCTTTTGCAAAACCCTTACCTCCCGCTCGGAATTATGCGGTGGAGTCATGCCGATCAGATAAGTGACCTTGAGCGCAACGACAGCTCCCGCAAGTCCCACAAAGGAGGCTGGGTTGTCAACAGGCGCGGTCGCCTTGTATACGTCTGAGTGAAGACCGTCGCGAAAATGCCTGGCATTCTTGTACCTTCCAACCGTCTTTGTTCCGCGCTGTCCAAGCTCTTCGTCCTTATCTATCGAGACAGCGTCTTGGACAGGCTTTGCTTCTTGTCGTAGCTCGTCGAGCAGCTCGTTGCATTGACGATGGTAATCAAGCTTTTCATCACGTGAGAGGAGGGCACGGAATTGGAGGCAGACAGCTTACAATTTCGGAAGCTCGGCCAAATATGGATGCCTCCAGCGTTTTGGCCCTCTGAGAGGCCTCAGCTGGCGTGACGTCTGGATTCGCGCTCTTGTACTCTGCCGTGCTAGTTATGACATGTCAGGATCCATACCAGCGCACTCATGTGACTGGAACATACATGCATTTTTACAATTGAAGCGAGCCTTTCGGAAAACGAGAGGCGGTAGCGCCAGTCGGAGGCGGCGTCCATGATGAAAGTTCTTGGTCCGGGAGCACGAAGAGTATCTGATACAAGACTCGAGGAGAATAGAACGAGAGAAGTGCACTGGAAGGGAGGGTAGGCATTCGAATACGGGGGGCAGAGAGCGAAGGTAGCGAAGGGAACGGCGGAGAGCCAATGAGAACTCGGCTTGGGAGCGGTCTTGGGAACCTGCAAGCTCCGGCGCGAACGGCGCGGTTCAGAGCCGCAGGTGACGATGAACAGCTCGCTTTATTTTCTTTTTCTGCTACATCTTGCCTCGCAGCTGAGTTACCGTCTGTTCGAGGCAGCCCGTGAGTTTGAGGCTGTTGACACGTCGTTTGCCATTGCGACTGGTGGTCGTTCTACTCCCGTTATGTCGACGTATTAGGTCAAGCTCGTCGGGAGCGTGGCCCCAGCATGAGCACGGCCGGCGCCGGCTGCGCTACGTCGAAGGTTGACGTGCCACTGCTCATCGCATGCATAACTTAGCTTTCCACGTACGTGCCGCAGATTGACTGCGCTGGCTGCTATCTCGCTGTCGGTCCCATGTAGTGCCTGACTTCCTGTCTGCTGCCTTTCGCTTTCTACCACATTTTTCCCATCGACAGCCATGGATCTACAGAGGCAGGACTACCCTGCGATGCTGGTGTGTATAAGCCAATGTCAAACTCTCAAAACGCAACACAATGCTTAGAATGGTCGTAGGACAAACTCCAGCCTCTCCAGGCCGTCAATCTGCTCAGCGACCGGCTGAAATATATTAACCGTCTGAATGTTGATGTGGCCGAGTGGCTTCTGGTTCGTGCAACATTCGACCGAATCAACTAAGCAAGATCTAATGAGGCTTAGGAACGGCGGCGCATCGAAGAGACATACGCCACGTCACTTCGTAAGCTTGCTGCGAGAGGATTCAAAGATTCTGAGCTTTCCGATCTGGGGTATGCGGCATACGTAGCGCTGGCATAGTTAAAGGGGGACGGCTGCTAACGTCTGGTCAGCATCTTCCAAATCCCATGGCAGAAGATGATAAACTCGATCGAGGGCGTTGCAAGTGCCCACTACGGTCTCGCACAAAGCATTGGGTCGGACGTGGAGGTGCCGTTAAGGGAGTGGGCGTCCAAAGATCGCGACATGGTGCAAATGACAAACATGGTTGGAAATATACACGCGATTGCAAAAGAACTTGAGAGTGCCCAGAAAAAGTCGGAGAAGCTGAGTAGCAAGGGAGGGAAGGCTGATGCTGGCAAAGTCGCCAATGCCTCCAGCGAGGTCGAAAACGCGCTTCAGCAATGGAAATCGCAAGCACCCTTCGTCTTTGAGCGACTACAGGCCGTTGACGAGGCTCGCGTTGACAATATGCGCGACCTACTCACCCAATACCAGACGAGCCTTATCGAAGCTGGATCTGCCCTCTCCGAATCAGCCGAAGATTCCTTGAACGCACTGCTGAATATGCAGACTGCGGATGAGATCAAAACGTTTGTTATGAAGACAACGAAAACTTTACCCCAATCGCAAAGGCGACTGAGCATGCGGCAAGAACATCCTCCACCTTCTACAACAGATGCCAGCTCTTCCCTTGCCCCTGTGTCATCTGTACCCAGGGACGATGGATCAAGTCATAGATCCAATTCTTGTATGGTTTTTCTTAGTATGAGCCCCCCCAACGCCTGCTAATAGCCTCTAGTCCAAGATCGCCCAGAACGGCCACCAATCACGAGTGAAAAATCGTCGGAGAAAGGGAGCAAGTTCGGTCTGAAAAGGCTAGGCACGGTCATTGCACGACGTAGACAAAGTACGAATCCTTATGCCCAAAGTCGATCGCCAGAGCGTAAGAAATCGTCGTCTGATGTGCGATCGCCGTTCGGCCGCTTTGCGCGCAAAGAACACTCGCACCAACCTCTTGAAACAGTACCCTCACCTCCAAGAACCGCAAACTCTGGGTTCGAAGAAACCCCCGCCAGCCGTTCCTCTAATGCACCACCTCAGATGGAACCGCTTACAAATGTAACATCGGATGGTACGAACGGCACAAATCTAGAGACAGTCCATGAACAATCGACCATGTCGGAGCCTGTGAACGGCACTGCAAATGCACCAGTGGGTGTCCTGCAAGAGCCCTTGCAACCCTCGTCTGTGACATATGAGGTATATTCTCTCTGGCATTGTTGGTATTATGGATCCTAATCAAACTCTAGCCGCCAAAAGATGAACATGGATTTACAATTCCGCCTCCCAGTCACCGAGACCCCATGCAGCAAGCTTTGGCTGAGGCAGCAGAGCAAGTTCTCATCTCCGTAAAATTTTAGAGCAAGAAATAACACAGGCCAGGGTAAATGAATCACAGCCGCAATTCAAAGTCGATATCAAAAACGCACCAATTCAGGAAGATAGCGGCGATACCTCAGCTGCATTTGCAAAATTTGGAAATGCCCTTCAAAGTGTACGATTTTTCGCTCCAATCGTAATAGATCAGAACTCACACTCGGCAGCAAACCCAGCCTAGACGAAGTATGGGTACGATACGGAATAGACGAGATAGGAACACTATTATGATTCCTAATGGGCAGTCTATACCCGAACTACCCAAGGATCCGGCACTTGCAACGCCTCCTGGCAGTGCTCCTTTGCCTGCTGAAGCATCATCTCCTGCTGCGGGTATGCCAATCGAACCGGTATCATCAACAACTACAAATGCGCCGATGGAAGTAGCTACAGCAGCTGTCTTGAGCCTGCCGTCTCCCCCCCTCGTGGCAGCTGCGCCATCAACGGACACTTCCGTAACAGTACCTTCACAAATGAACTCTCCGAACTCTCAGACATCTCCTTTCAAAATGCCTCATCGGAGCACTTTAGCTCTGGAGGACCACACGAGTTCAGACACCCATTCCATTCGGTCCGGCAGATCGTTAGGCAGTACAGTTAGCACAACAGTCAGACACCCAGATATGCACGAACCGGGCCTAAACAGTTCATTCGTAGAAACGATAAATGCGGTGTTCTCTGACGGGAAGGTAACACGTGCAAGTCTAGTTGGGGAGATTGGCCTTTCATTTAATCCCACGGACCTCGACGCGCCCTTCGGTACAGAAATCATACGACTAGAGAACCTGGGCGCGAACGACAAGTTAGCACCAAATCCAGCTTTCATCGACGCTGTTCCAGGTAAGGTTGGTCATTTCAGCGTTGATCTGGGACAGATCACGAAGACGCAAGTAGCATTCAAGTATCAGGTTCACATCACGCCGGAGGAGGCAACTTCTCGTATGCCGTTGCTTCTGCAATCACAGTGGCGCATCGATTCAAAGCAAGCCGATTGCCGCGTATCCTACAGTCTTAATCCCTCTTACCCTTTTGAATCACTCACTTTTAGCGACTTGGCCATTGTCATTCAAGTCAACATTTCTTCAGGCTCGAGATTGCAATCATGTCGCGCTTCTGATGGGTTTAAATTCAGAAAGGAGTCTGGTCTTGTCTATTGGAGGCTTGGCGATGTCGTTCTTACAAAACAAGGTCCACCAAAACCGCTCCTTGCGCGATTTATCACTGAGGGGGAAGTTAGGCCGGGTACTGCGGAAGCGAGGTGGGAGATAAATGGGTCTTTAGGAAGTGGCGTCATCCTGTCAAAGCTTGAAGAGAGCAAAGGCAAAGAAAAAGAAATAGAAGAAGATCCTTTTGCCGATGAGGGCGACAATGGAAGTCAGAGAGAAAGTGAGTTGTGGAAGGACGTTATAGCGATAAAGAAGTGGCGATCGGGCAATTATATGGCTTCGTGAAGGAAGGCAGAGTCCTCATGTCGTGTTTAGAGAGACTGTTGGTGATAATGCGGACACAAGGTATGGAGAAGCAGAGAATTGATCTTGTAAATAAGATATACCAGACGTGATATTGCGACTTTCGTAGCTGATAATTCAATACTAATGGCTTCATCAAAGTTCCAAGGAGTAATGCAAACAACTTTCTCAATAACTTCCGAATTTTTCTTCATGCATGCAGTGCGGGAATTCTTGTTGTCTTGCTCGCGTCTGACCCCATGGAATCCACCATTGGGTAACGACATGAGCTTTATGCCTGCCTTGGTGCCACATCATCATCATCATCATCATCATCGTAGTATGGAACGGCATTATCTAGCTTTTGCTTGCCTGTCCCAGCATCGTAATAGCCAGAACGGGTCCCATTTCCACCGTCCCAAATATTGGCGGAGTCATCAAATGTGAAGTTATCTTCGTTGTGCTTATAAGGCACGCCACATGCTTTGTAACAGGCCTCAGTGCCCTGTGGTAGGGTCAGTCAGGAATGGACGACTGAATATCCTGCGCTATTGAGGAACAAATACCCATTGCGATCCAGTGCCAACTGGCTGCAGCGTCTGCTCAAGCCTATTCCAGACCTGCTTGGATAGTCCGCCTTGGAAGAGAGAACCGATCAGACCGTCAGGGAAATGGGTAGCAGCGTTCAATATATTTAGGGTACCCGGGTCTTCGTTGTTCAACACCGACACCAATTGCGCATTTGAGCAACCCATGTTCATCATGCTATGTACAGACCCTTTCGGGAAAACTGTCATAACACCCGGTGTAAGGATTGTCGAAATCAATTCCGCCCCGTTTTCATTGTACATCCAAGTCTGAGTGGTCCCATGTATGGCTATGGCGATGTTGTCTGCCCTCGGATGTTCGTGCGGCGGCAGAATGCCACATGGACCAAGTGAAATGAGCTGCATGGTCATTCCTGTGCCATACATTAGTGGGCTTGTGTAGGCATTGGCAGCTTTCACAGATCCCGGACTAAATGTGTAGTTTGCCTGAGCCCTGAAGTCAAAAGTCCAGGGCTGTTTCGCATCCTTGAGCAGCAGGAATTTATCTAGGTCTACGGGAGCAGTTTTGAGGGCTATAGCAAGGTCGTCGTCAAATTCGACAAGAGATGCAGCACAATATGCCGCAACAGGCAGAATGTAACGAAGCACGAACATTGCGCTCGATTAGCTAGACCTATGTAGGCCTAGAGGGAGTGATGGAGACAACGATGGGGCTTAGATTGTTATGAAGAAGAATTTCCTGCTTGTTTTCCCCCGTGCATGTGCGAAGATGGATGTAGAAATAGTGCAAGACAAGGCAAAGTACGAATGAATAGCCTCGTCCATCCGTGTGCAAGAGGAAACATATCAGCGTTCCCTGCGTCTCGAAATTCAACCATCCCGCTAGCTGTTTGCCAAATATTTTCTGTTCTGATCATTTTAATCGCAAAATTCATCAATATCTTTTGACGTGACCAGGTGTTCGGGATACAAGACTATCGAAGCCATGATCCTCCATCTCTATTATGCCATCCAGTGCGAGACAATTGAATGTCGTGTAATGAAATGATCCTGGTGGAGCTCTTCACATCTGAATTCGCGTTAGATCTATGCTTAATTCGTATAGTAATGGAGCGCACGAAAATTTAGAAACTAGTTCCCGCGACTTCTCTTCTAGCCGTAAAGGTCGTCGTCTGACGCCTGCAGGATCTATTGCTTTGAGGCTATGCTTTTTCAAGCAAGATCCGCTTCATCCATGTTCCTTGGATTGATTGTCAGCAACAAAGCGCTTGTGGGAGGTATAATTCACGTCAACAAAATCATGCAAGAGCTTAGAGCGAGCTCAGCTCAAAATCAATTACGCACCTGATGAATAAGGAATACCACTGAATTAATGCTAGATGGGATCTCGCCGAAATAGCTTCATCCACGGTGTGAATACGACCAAGTCCCTCAAACTCTGGATCGTAGCCTGGCATGTAACGGAAGATGTGAGGTGATAAGTCCCAGTAGAACCGAGTATCGGTATTTCCAGTCATGAGACATGGCGATACGATCATTTCCTCTCCATATAAAGCACGTGTTGTGCTTGCGAGAATGGCATACGGTGTCATGGGATCTGAACTAGTTGGAGTAACCGGTGCCGGCTCCAACTGGTTCCCCGCCCGGATGGTTATGGACGAAGGCTGTTCATCTGCATCGTTGAAGGCATTGACGCTTAGGTTGTACTTTGCTGCGACCTTATTCGCCAAGGATACAAGTTTGTCTTTAACTACGGTTGTGCGTTCTCCAACGTTAATCCGGTGATTGACTGTTACCTCCGTTCTTTCGGGAAGTGCATTGACTTTGACCCCTCCTCTTATCACGTCCACCGCAACTGAGGTGGTCATGAGGTACTTGATGTCCAATGACCCTTTTGAAGCTTCAAGAGCAAGTTTGTCCTTTGTGTTACAGCTTGCCTTCTTCGACCGCCGCGAAAGTAACTTCTTCAGCTTGGACGGAAATTCGTTCCCATGAGCTGCCCCACAGTGCAGGAGGCTTAGATATGGGTTCTCGTCATGAAGTCGAGGTTCATATAGGTTATTTTCAATCAATGTGACGAGCTCACTCGTAACACCGATGCTATTATGGTCTGGAGGGATAGATGAGTGACCGCCAGGCATGCGGACAACGATGGAGACATCCAAATAGCCCTATTGGCTGCTCTTAGCATGTCTACAATTTTGAGTCAATAGACGCACCTTCTCAGCAACGCCGGGTAGCGCGAAGGTTCTACCCCACATATTGTAGAATCCTGCTCCTTCATCGACAATAGCGGCAAAGCTGTTTTTGCCAAACTTTTGTTGCAAGAACTGGGACAACTCGCCAGCACCTTTTTTGCCGGAGCTTTCTTCATCAAATCCGAATGACAAGACAATAGTTCTCCTGGGACTGAATTTGGCAGCTATGAGCTGCTCTAGAGACTCAAGAATACCCGTCAAAGAATTCTTGCAGTCGGCAGAGCCTCGACCCCATATGAGTTTTCCGTCAAAATAACCGGAGAAGGGGGCATGAGTCCATGATTTGATCGTATCTTCGGGTACTGGTACAACGTCTTGATGTGCCATGAGTAGCAGAGGCTTTAGGGACGTATCGCTGCCGAGCCATGTATAGGCCAAACCATGCGTATTGACCCTGTCTAGATGCATCGTCTGGTGCACCAAAGGGTATGACTTCATCAAGTATGCTGAAAGATCGTAGAAAACGTCCCAGCGCTTGTCTTCTCCAACAGCACCAAGATCATCGTATGATATAGAAGGAATCTGTACAGCTCCTGAAAGCCTGGCAATTGAGCTATTGCGGAACTCCTCCGATCTCAGGTAATCATCCATTTTCGCGAGCTCGTTCGTTTTATGTGCTGGATAGAGTGCAGGGAATTGTGTGCACTGATATTTTTCCCCATTCTCGTGGAAGGGCAAAATGTCGAGGATTGACGGCAGGCTGTCGAAAGAAACATCACGTAATAGATTGTGTCCAACAATCATTACACCAACCAGAGATAACAAGAGGAGGGTTTTACGGAATGGTGTTAGTATTGCTAGTTTGCGTGGATGCCATTGCTTAGGCCCAAGTGTTTCTGATCGCTTCTCGGCCATATTTTAGATTCTCGCTATACTGTATGCAAGAATTTCGAAAAGTTGAATAAGTCTTGAATCGAACATCAAGCGCTTTCGAGGCAACTGTTGTGGTTGCCGAGCTATGATCAATCAGGCAGTTCATTCGGAATTTTGCCGATAAAGCCGAACATCACATAATCTCGCTTTTGTGTAGAAACCAGTCAAGTTTAGCGCAAGATAGAGTTTAAATATGTGCACAATGCAAAAGATCGATAAATTGGGTATCTTTTTACATAACGGAATTCTCGCGTCGCTTGTGGCTACGCACACAGCTTGGAGTGCAAAAAGAAAACTTAAATGAACGATAGTCTGCGCTCAACGAGAAACTTTTTATGCCTGGCCTTCTAGCAACCCTTAACTTACCTGCAAAGTAACCTGTCGTCTTCTCTAATGTATAAGAGAAAGTGAAATTGAGATGAGTATCAAAGAGCATCACTATCTTCGCTTCGTGGTGGCTCCCGGGTCGGGGGAGGCACGCTTCTGGCAAGGCTGAAGTCGAGGACATCGCTCTTCGGCACAACGTACTTACGCAGACACCAGCTAATCTGCACAGCGAGTGGACTCTCTTTTCCGAAAGCATCGATTTGCTTGCCCTTTGTGAAGATGATCTGGTTCTTGGAATCCTCCCGATCGTAAACCTTGTCAGATGAACCGAAAGCGATTATCGCTAACTTAGAGCTGCGCGGGGGATCTTGCGCCGCTGCAAATGCCATCGAGCGTTCAAAACCAGATTGGGCTAAAGCTTGGAGCAAAACTTCATAAGTCTTCCTAGGCAGCCTTGAGGTCGACGGTGTATTTGTAGGCCATGTGGTGATGTTCAGGGTAATTAAGTTTGGCAGATTTCCCAGTGCATTCTAGTGCCGCCAGTTAGTTAGGGACAATGCCTACGAGCTAAACAAAGTATGAATAAACAGAGATTCAAGTCACACACGGGTGATTAGAGTATTCTACGGCTTCTGACGAATGATTGATTCGATCAGAAATCTTGTGAATATTGAATATTGTAAAAAAAAAGGCCCACGAGTCTGCGCAGGACAAATGCGTTCAAAAGGCAATCTCAACTCACCTCGAAAGACTGAAATGCGTCTGAATTGGGTCTGATTAGACTTGTTGTTGGAAAGGCAATAGAGAGCTGTTCAAGCATGCTGCAGCTCTGACATATCTTGTCAAAGTCTTCAAAGTCGTATACAAGCTCTTCCTCCTCACCATCTCCCCGACTAGCGTGCACCTACAGAAAATTAGTCTTTAACCACTGACAGTCCAAACTCAGCGGGTGGGTAGGAATCAAGAACATCCCGATTATTATAAGTCAAGCAGGAATCTGGGATGACATGAGAGCAACCTAAAAGCGAAAGCATTAGCACTTACAATGAGTTCGCGCAATGTCTTGCCGTGTCGAGCAATGCCAGCGGAGGCAGGAAGCTGCTTTGCGTAGCAGATATCCAACGTCAAGATCTTGATTCCAGACACGAGGCATAAGAATCCGTCTAAAGCAGATAGAGCATCATTTTCAGGGTTATCGTCGTGTTTGAATTCCAACGTCTCCAACTTTTCTGGTAACTTGGTCGCTTTGCATAATTGAGCAAACAAGGAATCAGCCCCTGAGCAACCAAAAACTCGCAATGCCTTGAGATTGCGGAAGTCGACGATGTGGCAGTATGTGTCTGCAGCATATCGCAGGTTAATTTTTTGCAGCGTGAAATCCTTAAGAGCCATTGGCTGGCAGGTCTCGAAGGGCATAAGATGACCAAACAAGGTTGAAGTGATCAACCCCGGCGCTGTACTGGAGTCATTGAGTTCTCGACTAGATATTGTTGGTCGGTCTGTGTCGTCATCGAAGCTCGCATGGAGCGTGATCTTTTCCAGCTTCTTTGAGCGCTTCACCAAAGCAGCACACATATCGAGGACCTCTCGAGAGTCCGGGTACAGGCCAAGCTTCCGCACATTCTCAAACAGACTGTCGAAACCCGGATCCTTCTCAAGTTCGGGCAGGACGTTCCTATCTAATGATATGCCCTCAAGCCATTTCATCTTTCGCTGTTTCTTGTATAGCAGCTTCAAATTGTCTGCGGAGAAGGGCGTCCATGGATGCCACGAAAACTTTTCAAGCGTGTCCTCCGGCAGAAATTCGATGAGCATGCGAATAGCCAAATTGGCTTGGTTGACCTGATTGCACTTGTCTGCAACATCAGCTAGGTACAGATCCAACTTCTTTATATGTGGGAGGCCGATATTGCGAGGGTTGATGAAGGCGGTTAGACGGGTATCGGCATGGGAGCCGACTTCAAGCGTGACTTCATGATACAACTCCTTGACAGCCGCTTGATGCAGTTGCTTGCAAGTAAGACACACGTTGACGAGGTCCGTGGGACGGATAATCTGAGGACTGTTAGCCACACGAGCTCTAATGGCAAACAACACAGGCCAACAGCACGCACATAGCTAATCACCAAGGCCTGGATCTCCTTTGGCGTGTCTAGGAAATGTATCTTCCGCTTGGGTGCTGACGACGTAGGCTTGTCTGGCCGAGGTGCAGCGGCGGGCGTTGCGCCTAGGGACACATTTTCTGTGACTTCTATGCCCATGGTGCCCACGTATGTTTGGTCGAAATCTGAAGTAGAATATAAGAGTGGCCTTGTTTGAAATACAGAATGATTGTTTCTGGGTTGCGTCTTAAAGTAGATGTGTCAGTGATTGGTGATGTACGGAAGAAGATAGCTTGGCTCGTGAGGCCGCAGACCGCTGAAGGATTGACCGATTTTCTGTAGAAATTCGCAATGCTCTTCAGCTTTTCTCGAGCAGGACCTGATAAGTGACGGAAGAGAACGAAATGCGACACGATCGAACTACTTTGAGTGCATATGTAATAACATGAAAAACGAACTTATGCTTGGGAATCGCTTCGTTGCAGGGCTCAGTCCGCAGTTTAGCGCCCTGTAGCCTTATAAACTCCGCTGTTTCCTTTTTTGGCCATACGCTACAGGGCGAAGGCGGAAAGCCTTTCAAGCGCTAAGTTATTGCATGACAGTCCGACTTCAAGCTTCAAAAGGCATAAAGCGGTGGTCGGCCAACTTGAACCACGCGTTGTTCCACCGATTGCATGTAAGTGTACTCACGGCTGAACCTCACGAGATTCCGGAGCTCGTGCCCTTATTTACGACATGAAGTCACAACGCTGAGCACTGTTCTCAAACTCACGAAGCGATCTTTAACTCGAGCCTTCAGTTGAAACATGAGACCGTAGTTTTGGCTCTACAGCTCCGACACCTTATGAATTCTATAATTGTGGGGTAATATCGTGTACAGCGTCATTGCCGTCTGCGTTCAAGACAGCTACCTCGCTTCTTCCGTTGGCTGCCAGTGTGAGCCTCCTCACATCCTTCCTCGGATGTTTAAATCATACGGAGCGACATTGATACGCTGGCCTACTCTCGAAGTGTACGCGTTCCGGGTCCTCAGGCACGTTGTGCTTGACTTAATGGCGCGCTGACGATCTGCGGCAGATAGGCTCTGCAGCACCAATAGTATAGACGATTTTGGCTATTCGTCCAAACCGCCTCCTTCTTTTGATGCTGAAGATGTGACGAGTTCTGATTTAGATCTCTGATTCTTATCCAAACACTTTTCATTTGTCACCGGTGACGAAGACATCATGTCCAGAGCTTTGGCGAACGCAACAGCAAGGGACCACCCACCTCTTGCGTGGAAAAGGCTATGAGCTTCTTTGCATCCAAAGTTGGCGCTGGCCATTTATACATAGAGTGTGGCCCATAGATGCTTCCAGAGGCTATTTGTGAGCTTGGTCGGCGACAACTTACGCGACAGCGCATCTGTGGTTCAATTTTTTCCTGATCAAATTGAGCCGACATGAAGAAACAACGCCGCGTGCCCCGTACTTCGCCATGCCCCAATCATTCTTCAGACTCTGAAATCGGATATTTTGGAAGCGCCGAGTATCGTCAGGAAGTTCACCATATGCCGAAAGACGACGCTGGTGAGATAATACAAACCCAAAACTGTGAACAAGCTTGACTTTCCACTTTTGGCTTTGAGCCATTTTTTTTACCACGCTTCGAACAGACTAGAACTAGTGTAGAGAGACAGTGAATGGGTCAGTTGATTCTCCTACTAAAACTTGATGTTATGTGCGGCAGTAGCCTGCCGCCCCGGTACTGATCAAAAGGTATGGAAAATGGAATGTCTTGGACTACGTCGATGTTTCATGCGGAGGCATCATTTATTGCCGGATTGGTAGCAAGAGAAACGCATGCAAGCACGACCACGAGCTACTTGGCTTTCACAGTCGCGAGAATAACTTTCACGCGTTCAATAAAATTAGAACTTGCAGTTTATATGAGCACCTGCGTTGCAGTCACATGTCATTTCCTCTTTGTACGACAAACCAAACTCCTTGAACGATGTAAGTTATGGTCGAAATTTGATGATAATGAGGCCCACTAAGGGATACTTCAGCAAGTCGAAGGTGTTTAAGCTGAAGGAGAAAAGGCACAACTAGATCGATGCTTTCGGTCTTGAACAGGGGAGACTACATGTCCACTTGTGTGCACTTTGCAGTCGTGCAGAATTAAGGTCGATCTCTCCAATTCATACTCACCGACGATCGTCAGGAAATCAGAGGAATCACTTGATGAGAGGAGACGACTAAGAAGGAACTGGTTACTAGCACCATTATCCAAGTTGGTGCACAGCTTGTAGATCAGGGTGATATAGCGAGAAGCCACTTTGAAAAAAAATTTTCCGAAGCACTACTTGTACGCCTAGGCGTGGCTATTTTTGCGGCGGTCAACGTGAATACAGGAAAAAGCAATCTTTGGCACGGACGGACGATGGAATATCGAAGACGTGTGCTGAAGAGTGCAGATAATGCTGCATGCAGAAATTGGGCACCTCAGTACCATTGACCATTTACAGCGAACTCCTTTCAACGACGCTCGCATGGTCCTTCTCGGACCTCCTGTGTTGACTCATGCAAGCCACATAGCTCCGGGTTCTATTGTCGGAGCGGTGATTGACCCGCCTCCAGATGATGCTGAAGATAGCCACTAGACGTGTAGCTCGCATAACCGAGGCTTGCTGAGCTGTCAATATTTTCTCGAAGTGAAGAATTTCGATTCTCAAGGCGGAGAAGTCGATCACAACGACAATTTCCCTTCCAGTACCTTTACGGCCGCGCCACTGAGACGCACTGATTGGATTTTCCCACTGGTATCCGTGGTGACGACTACGCCGATCTCGCTCCTGCGACCCATTTCAACACCTTGTGTAATCTTGTAGCGTGATGTTGTCCCAGGCTTGCGCTGTTGCATTGCTAAGTAGCAAGCCAGCGTGCATGCTGCGCTTCCAGTGGCAGGATCCTCCCCCACACAGCTTTCAATCATGCGAGTCCGCAGACGAATGACCCCGTCTCCAACATCGTCTGACTGCAGCACGTAGAAATAGCATCCGACGAAGGACTCGTTCCTGCCACCGTCCAGTTGGGGTTCGATCGGATACGGTGTTGGGTTGACAAAGGTAAGAGAATCGAGAGAGTCGAGCTCGGCCAGGACGTACGTCATGCCTGCGACGATGGAGACGACTGGGGATTGATCGGGTAGCCTGCCCACTTTGGGCTGGAGCTTCATCAGCTCTGTGCTGCTGTACCGAGCTTTATGGACATGAACATTGTGCGGAATAGCCGCCTCTGCCGTCTTTTCAATCGCATCATATGTCAACTGCACCGGGCCTGCTTTCAAGTTGAATGAGCCAGACACGGTGCGCGCACCGTGGCCGGCCAAAGGCGAAAGCAGATGAATGGCCGTGCCAATGGTGGGATGGCCGGCGAAAGGCAGCTCTTGATCAAGAGTAAAGATGTCCACGACCCATTCGTTCTTGCCCCCGTCCTTTTGAGGATGGACGAACGTTGTCTCGGAGTAGCCAAATTCTCGAGCGATGGCTTGTTTCTGGTCCTGGGTCAGCCCCTCAGCAGGTACGTGGACGATGGCTAGCTGGTTCCCCGCATATTTTTGCCGTGTGAACACGTCCACGGTAACGAAGGTTGCAAGACTCATTCTCGTCGTGTGAGGATCGGCTGGGATGAGAACCTCAAAGAGATGGCTCTTTGATGTGCGCCACGCGTGTCCTGCAAAAGCATTGATTCCGATACGACTCGCTCACTGTGACAAAAATTTATAAAAAAAAAAAATCATGTGCGCCTTACGAGCAACATAAGCGGGGAAAAACCACGCCTTACGTAGCCATGTTCTCAGCAAGGGGAGGATCTATAGCGTGGATCTGTGAGAGCAACTCGTCAGACTCGCTCCCATCGCCACGACTGGGCATTTGATCGAGTGACCGCGGACGGCAGAGTAAAGCTTGGTCATGGGGCCAGAAGGGTTAACGTCTGTCTAGTCTTTATTTACACAAGCATAAATTCGTAGCTCAAGATGCGCTGGACGCCTACGATACCAGACTGGCCTTTGACACACACACACACACACAGTACGGACAGGGGCGCGCGGACATCTCAGCGCTGCTCGAGGTCTACTTCAAGACTTTGGCATCACACGATCGATCGCGAGTGAAATGCCATCAGCGCAGGCTAGCCCTGACAAAATTACACCGACGCCGTCATCTGCGGAGTGAATCTGGCTCTACGCTGTCGCGGTACGACGTTTCGGGACATTTTCCTCTGCTAAAAGCTTTTGTGTGGGAAGGAGATCCTGGCGGGACTTTGTAGCTACAGGTTCCTTTTCTCTCTGGGCGGGCCCCGCCTAGTGCAAAGTACAAAGCTTGCCTCCAATAATGACGAGGAAAATGCAATGTGTGTGCTAACCGTAGCACTGTAAAGCTGTCCCTCGTTGGCCGATGACAACGGGCTGGGATTGAGGATGTGCTGGGCTGTGTCGGTGTGATTTTGGGACTGTCCCGACAGTGTGGGTACAGACAGTGTGCATCAGATTAATTGCAGGAAGACAATTAAGCTCCGTTCTTACTTTTTTTTTTCTCTCCTCTTTTCTCGGATCACTAGATCAATGGCTAGACGTGTCGGAGCTTGGGACAAGATTGCGGGGCCTTTTTTCACCCGATCTTCGGGATGACGGCTACTGCAGGCATTCCACGATCGAACAGCACTGCAAAAGTGACTGCGTGCCGGGCATGAATACGAGGGAAGGGATCTCCAACTGATTGTTTGAGTGTAGCTGGGATATCAGCGCAGGGCGTTTGGCATATACACAGACGACGTTCGAAAGCTGTGTTTTGAAGCCGCATTGGGAAACGTGATTGGCAGGGTGAATCTTTCGTGATCGAAGCCACTGCGCCTTGCCAGCCAAAGGAGGGATGGCTCGTAGAGAAGCTCCAAAGGCTGGGGCATGCACGAATCTACAGAAGCAGGAAGAAGGAAAGAAAAAAAAAACACAAATTCAAATCCCACTTGCTGGATCCAAATAGCGACCCGCAGACAAGTCCACGATTGGTCGCCGTGGCCATTGTACAGAAAAACAACGGTCGAGCTTATCGAGGGAAGAGACGCTCGACGAACCTGGCCATAATTGTACAATGCAGCGCCTCCCAGCAGGAGACAGGATCACGGCGAGGATCCGAGTGAATGGAACCGCTTGGGGGTAACCGCGAACGTGGCTGCATCCACGAGCGTGGGGATCTGGCTGGTCCAGAGTCCGGGCGGGCCAGCCGAAGGCGTTGCAGTTCCGCTGGGAGACGCGGGCTGTGCCAGACGCAAGAGAAAGGAACACGAAGGAGACGGGGCGATGATTCAGGCCAGATTCATGAGGATGCAGGACGGTAAGGAGCGCACGCGAGACAGGAATTGCAGTGAGTTTCGCCGAGCAGGCCGCTGAGTTCCTGACTGTAGCCTGGGAGAGGCGCGGTGCACGCGCATGCTGGCCGCACCCTGCCTGTGCGGAGCCATCAACCGCGGAACCGAAAAGGCCCTTATGCGGTGCGAAAGACGCCCTCTTCTGCGAGCCGTCGCCGGGGTGGTCGGAGAGACGTCACTTGCCATCGGAGACGCAAGGAAACTTCCCGTGGGACACGGCAGGGACGCGCAGCGTTGGCGGCGGCCGAGCCACTGCTGCTGTCCGCTGCGGGTGGAGGCGTGCGAGAGTTTGATTTCATCTGCGCCTGCCGCCTCCGATTGATTCACTGCGGGCTGGGCAGAGGGAAAGGCCTGAGCAGACACGACTCGCCCAGCGCACCGCGGCACAGCGCAGGCAGGCAGCGCGCACGCCAGGCACGAGGGCCTGGAGGAATGTGCCCAGCGCAGTGTCCATATTCTGGCGGGTTTGGGCGTGCCCTGCATGCACGCAGCGATGTCATCCGAGCCCGGCCATGGTACGCTACGCGGCGGGCGGTGCGCTGTGCTGTGCTCCAGACGTGCTAGCACAGGCTGGGTGTTTCTGGCGAGATTCTGGTGCCCAAACGAGTGCACGGCGAAGTGCATCGCGGCTTGGGAGTCAAGTCGGGCGCGAGGATCAGGAGCCGTGCAAGTGGGCGAACGTTACGCAAACCGGGGCTGGGCACCGCGATGGGTTTGGGACAGGAGACGGCGTTGTGCGCGCAGGCTTGATGGGCACGGGAGCCGTAGGTTTTGGTGCGCGGCCGTGCTTGCTGTACGTTGGAGGGTAAGTTGAACGGACCGGCGTGTCTGACAGCGGGAGATGAGAGCGTGCGATGCGTGGTTGTTTGCGTGAGCGAGCGGGTGAGTGAGGGTGTGCGTGTGTGTGTGTGTGTGTGTGCGCGGGGCTTCGTTCGCCCAAGGAGAGCACAGTACAGAGGCAGAGGCAAGTCGCAGTCACAGTCGCAGTCGCAGTCGCAGCAGGAGAAGAGACGGCAGCGATGCCGTCCGCATCAACACCGACGTCCGGAGCAGCAGATTGCACGCGCCCTTCACTCTCCATCTCTCCTCGTCTCCCCCGTCTCCCTCTCTCTCTCTCTCTCCTTTCCTCTCTCCCTCCCTCGCCCTGTCTCTCTCCCTCTCTCCCCCTCGCACTCTCTCCACCCCTCTTAGCGAGGCCAGCAGAGGGCCGTCTGCGCGAGACTCGTTCGGGAAGAAGGCTTAACTAAGAGGAGCCTGACTACGTTAACTCAATGCAAAGCCAACAGCCCCCGTCTCCCCCTCCCCGGCTGCATGGGAACGCAGCGGGCCTTGTGTCGTTCGGGACTAGAGCCTGCTGCAGGAGAACACTGCACGGGCTGATAGATCTTCTACATGTCCTCAACCCACCACCCACCAAAAAGGCCGTCATGATTCTGCTCTCCTCGCCTCGCTGCCGTCTCCAGCTGGCTCTTGATTTCGCTCCCTTATCTCTCCAACACGTCCTGCGATCCTCTCGCTCCGCCCTTGCTTGTGTACCTAGCCGTGGTCTCCGTTTCGCTTGCCTCCCGCCGCCTCCCGTTTGTGCCGGCCTGCCACTCGTTGTCGGCACCTTGACCTGTGGACGAGCTGGCAAAAGTGACCAGTCGCAGCAACATCCTGCTTACTACATGCCACGGACTCACGCTTCCATCTCCGGTTTTGCCGATGCCTGAATCTGTCTGTGTTGTGCATCTCACGTCGGAGTCTACCCCATAGTGTCTTGCCATTCCACCAACCGCGCTCTGGTTCGCCCTCGGGTCTTGCACACGCCAGCGCAGGGCCTTCGCGATCGCTGTCAGATCTGCCATCTGTCCCCATCCCTCGGGAAGGCTCCGCGCGCGTCCTGGAACTATATCAGTTCGCAAACGTCCGCCCCGTCTGCGCAGGCCGGTCTTGCCGCATCGTGAGACGCTGTTGGGGACTCTGTTGACTCTACGTTTGCCAGAGTTGGACGTGTGCCATCCCTCAACCCTCACAAAGGTCGGCTTGCCTCCGTGCTGAGTAGCAAATCCCCGCTTTCCAGGCGTGACCGGAAACGACGCTTGCTTGCTCTGTGGCCGATTGCGATCGCGTTTGCCCCGGAAATTCTTGCCGAACCTCGACAGTGGATGGTTGCCACGGACATCATCTCGCCGTGGTAAACACAACGCGCCAAACGCGAATCTGATCCAGCGCGCCCGCTTCAAAACACACCGAATCGCAGCGCTCGACTTGCTCGGATTGCACATTTATACGGGGCCCGTTCTCTCACGCTGCAGGTTCCGCCCCGCGCTGCTTGACTGTCGTGAGAACCGCTTTCGAATCCAGCTCTCGACATGGCCAGCGTCCGATCCTCCTTCGCCCATTCACGGCAGAACTCGGACCAGTCAAATGCATCCGGCACTTCGTACCAGTTGATCTTGGAGCACATCCTCTCGTATCCAAACACGTACGAGATCCCACTTCGGACCATGTACACGCTGAATTGCGCCCCGCGTGCGCAGCCGCCGTCAACACACCAGAGTCGGGCTCCCTCACCCACGTCGTCTTCAGGATCGCCCACGTCGCCAACTTTCCCGTACGACCAGCAAGCGGCCACGGCGCAGTTCACGTCCGCGTTGATGGACCAGTTATCACAGTTGCCCTTGCACTCGTCCTCCCTCCCACCCGCTTTCGTCACCTCCTTTGTGAACCGTTGCTTCCCGGTCGAGCTCGAGTGTGTAGACTTTCCCCAGTCCCTGACCGCGCTGGACTATCTGAAAGACCTCGAAGTGCGAAGAAGTAAAGAGATTGTTAACTCGTTCCGCACCCTGGACCTCGATCAGTCGAATCTGTCATCGGAGAAGATACACGAACTTCGGAGCTGGAATCCTGCTGTTGCTGACTGGGTAGAGAGCCTGGAAAACAAGCTGCGCAAGGTTGAGGCTTTGTACACGTCTGTCTACATCTCACTTCGCAGATGGGTTTGTTCATCCGCCCCTTCTTTACGCTCTGCGCTCTCGCTAACGAATGCAGATCTTGATAAATGAAATGTGTCTAGAGCCGTTCAGCAAGAACAACTGTCTTGCCATGCTTAACACGCTATACCCACCGGTCATGTCGTCACAGCCGACCGCCAAGCTAACCATAGCCACCCTTCAAACCCAGCGTGAGGGCTTCTTCAAGTACATCCAGACGGTCGAGAAGAGGGGCACCGGATGTCTCGCGACCTTGATGAAGCAAGGACGAAGGGAAGGCGAAGTCAACGGATGGCCCGCGGCGAGGCGAGTTTTGTCGCAGTACCTTGCCTTAGCCAACAGCATCATCAATGAGTGTTGGGACATCAACAACCTGAGATTTAATGTAACACGACCTCTGGGACCTGCGGCGCCTCCTCCTGCAACGCCAACTGCGGGACAAGACTCCGAAAAACGGCATGGCAAGATGGACTCGGGTGTCAGCTTTGGGCCCCAGGGTCAGCAGCACTACAAAAGTGACTCAACAAGTAGTGCCAAGTCTGCTCCCGTACATCGAACCCCCCAAGTCGATTCAATTGGTAAAGGAGGCACCGCCCTGGAACGACTGGCCCGTGAATTTCGTAAGATTCGGCCGAAGCAGAGGTCTGTCAATGAGATCGACGGTTCCAGAAGGCCTTCGTTCCAGACCAGCGACCAAGAGAGTCAATCTCCGACGTCTCCTTCGTCTGTGAAACCCAAAGGAAGCCTGAGCAGATTACGCAAGATGAAGTCTCTTGGCACTCTACACGACAACTCGAGCTCCAACAGCATTTTGGGCTTCTCGAGAGCCGCGACTCCAACCTTCGACCCAAAGGAGATGAAGCGGCATCGAGACGCGTACGAACGACGTGCCGTAGAGATGTCGTTCCCATGATCTGCAGCGACCAACGTTTGTCTTTCACCTTTGTACAATATACTCTCGCAATCCGGGCGCAAGCTTTTACACGATTACATCAGCGCATGTCACGGCTAGAACACTGAATTCATTCTCTCACGAGAATACCAACAAAGCGAAATCACGTCCTCTTCACGGTAGCATTGAGAAATGTTTCATGACTTTTTGGGCCTGCCTCTTCAATCCGGATCACGCATGACATCGGGCGGTTCTACCCACTTCTTTGAGCGTTCCTTGAAGCCAGCTGAAGACTTCCGGCATCCAACTCACCATAACAAATGTATCTTCAGAGCTCGGCATCAATCTTCGTCACGCCACTTTGTTCCTCTGCGATAGCAAGTGCGCAACAGCCAATCTTTACTTTCCTTTCTGCTTGAGTCCTACCCAAGTAGCGTTCTGGCATGGCATGTTCACATCGGCGTATGGCCGGGGAAAAGTCTTAAGTTCTTGTTACAGGTCGTTGACCAAATTTTTTTTTTTCATGCCCCATCAGAATTTTTCGGACGGCTTCAGAAAACGAACCATCATCCAGGCGACGTTATGAAAATTTAACGTTTGGACACGAACATATTTCTTGTACAATGGCATTCACAGGGAGGGTTTCGTGTGTGAGATACACGGCTCATAGTCTATATAGAGTTGCGAGTTGAGCGGCACAAGTTTGTGAACGCACAGCTGAACAAAGAATACATCAACTGGAAACAAATCGTTCTTTCTCCGCGACCATCTCATCGTGACACGCATAACCGAATTGCCTCAAACACCAGCGGTTAGACTGAGAATCTTCCACAACATGCACCATAGGGGGACTTACTTCTCCCCATCGCTCCGAACGGCATGCAGGTGCGAAGAACCCAAGCTCCAGCGCTGCGGTTTCGATGTGTTCCTGCATTTGCCTAGGCCCCAACTATCTTATCCTTGGAGGGGAAAAGGAAAATGACGCCCCATCTTTGCCGTCCCAGATTTCGAGCAAACACGTGTGACGGCTCAACCCGCTGTTTTTCCCTTCCCTTTGAGACCAAACAACGAACCGCCACCCCTGCATTCGCCTAGAGCGACGACGGTGCGAGCGTCGCCCTCCAGCCCGGTGACGCGGCCTCAAGTCCCTCCCTGGCACTAGCGGACGCCTCTGCACACGCAAACAACAAAAGCCAGCGCGCGGGAAGAAGAACGGAAGAGAAAAAAAGGGCGAAAAAACAGAAGGAGGAGCGTGTAAGGAAAAATCGGGCTGCCACAGCTGCTCCACCGGAGCGGTACGAAGCTGGGATCCCCCAGCCATGCCGATCGGCCCGCTCAAGTTTGACTTTCTTATTTTCTTTTGCTTTTTCTTTTCTTTTTTTTTCTTTTTTTTTTTTTTTTAATCCACTTTCCTTGGTAATGGGCGCCGACCGTCCGGACAGATTCTCATTCGCCCATGGCCCTTTTTTTTCCCTCCGTGTTTTTCATTCTCGGGTTGATGTGGGGGGGGGGAGCGAAGACGGGACGGGGAGACGGGAGAAGGGACGGGAAGCATGCGTGCGGGAGAGACACCAAACATATATATATAATTTTTTTTTTCTTTCTCTCTATTCGTACGCGGCATCCCGGCGCGGCAGTAAACGTGGTCGTCGTCCGTCGTCATCCAGCGTGGTAGTGATACTTTTTTTTTTTCCTCTTCTTCTTCTTCTTCTTCTTCTTCTTTTTCTCGCTCGGTCCGAGTCCTCCGCCGCCATTCCTTTCCCCCATCTCCCTTTCTCCACCGTCCGTGTCGGACGCTTACGGGAGAGATGCGATGGGTGGTGGGGGGAAGGGGGGACGGAGAATGGCAGGAAAAAAAAAAGCTTCTTGAATCCTGCGAAGCCGGCGATGGGAGGGATCCTCGTAACGGGCACATCGAGGCTCCGCACGGCGTGCGGTATTTTTAGAGTCTGGCCCATCGTTCATTACCTTGATTCGTCGCCGACGAGAGAGACGGGCGTAACAGCGTTGTGGATTCTAAGCTGTGCTGACGTGCGCATGCGAGAGAAGCAGTCGACAATGCAAGTTTTCTCAGCTTGGGGCTAGTGCGGCTGGTGATTGCGGTGGCGTAGGACGTCGAACACGGGATCTCGTTTCGTTCACTTGAGGTTTACGAAGCAGCGCTGTTCAATCACCTTGAATCTTGTTGGGATGTTGATACACCTGTCCAAAGTGCGGTGGATCATCAACGTGGACTGGGATGTGACGGCTGCGGATACAAAGAGGGGCGCAGACGTGACTGTGTTTGCACAAGCGAAAAAACAAAAAAGCAAAAAGTAAAATTGATTTCTGTAGGGATTGCACGGAAAGGAAGCTACTAAGTTATCTTTCTCTCACGTATGACGTTCCTCTTGACCCGGTCCCATAATTGAATTTAGAACCCTATTAACGCCGAGGCCGAATTGCTCATGCTGCCCTCTTATTGTAGCCATCAAAGACGCCATTGATATGCTGATCATGACTGTTTCGTGCATTTCACTAGCATGTTCATCCCAGAGTCCCAGCGTCACGTCGTACAATATACTTGAAATACAGAAAGTCGTGTGTAAACCTTAGTCGATGTGTCAATCTTGAAGGCCGGAAGAAAAAGCCCAGCGTAGTGCCATGACCTGTGCGAGGTGTTCCCCTTTCAAAGTCGAAACACATCTCTACTCATCGCCTCTCGCCTTTGCTGTCTTTTGCTTCTTGCGTACAGGCCTGGAGTCGGTGACCGATGGTGACGCAGGTAGATCAGGCGATGCAGACTTGACCGCTTCGAATCCGTTGCCGTTCGTGTGTTGTGACATCATTGACGGGTTCGAAACTTGCGTTTTCGGCCCGCTTGCGGCTGATGACACAAGAGGCCCTGGTTGTCTGGCCAAAGATGAAAGCGATTCTGCGGCTGCCAAAGTCGGTGCTAGAAGTGAATGCTGCTGTAGAAGGGCTGGTGCCGACGTTGCCTTAGCCAGGTTTGACATTGGTGGTGGTGGTGGTGGTGAAGTGGCCAACGCCGGAAGAGCATGGCCTATGGTCGTTGTGTGGCTTATCCCTGGAAATGACGCTTCGACTGGTCGAGAAGTAGGAGCATTGTTGTTCTGCGCTGTCGGCGCCGGCAGGACCCTTTTGGGGCCCGGTATTGCGCGGGGTGCTGACAATGAGGTAGGTGGACCACTTTGAGACGGCGCAAAGAGTTGGGGCACTCTGGGTGGCGCGTTAACCCAGCTTGGAGGCGAAGAAGATTGTGTCGGCGCTGTGTGAGCATCCGAACTCCTGGATGCAATCGAGGGGTGTCCAGTCGACGATCCGGTTTGAGACGGAGCAGGTGGTGCTGTCAATGGCGCATTGAATGTCGAGTGTTGATCTGCATAAGGTAGAGGATGATGTGCCGCAGACAACAGCGGCGGAAGCGTAGACGGCGTGCTAGCTGATAATGTCCCTTGCACTTGATTAAGACCCGGGGCAGGTGACGGCCGGAAAGTGTGATAAGGGTTTGAAGGCGTAACAAGGACGGGAGGTTGTGAAGTGCTCGCAGGTGTCAGAGAAGGCGATCTTGCTCTCGGACCTGCATGTGCCGAGCTTGGTAAAGGTGTCATTGACGTCAATCGTGCCGTCGGTAGATGTGAGGGCATAGAAGCTTGTGTGCGCCCTTGAGCTAAAGGTGGGTGGGTCATTGTAGTCGGTCCATATGTGGCCGTAGTCGAGATCGAAGGTAACGAAACACTCGTGATCGGCTTGTCCTGAGCACTTGTCGTCGGCAAAGGACTTTCTCCTCTCATCACAGCTTGAATCGCAGCCTCGACATCTGGGCGCTTCTTCAGTTTGTGCCATTTGTTACGGCAATGAAGACGGCTTCGAGAACCTTTCATGAATGCGCTGATGGCGGTGAAGTTGAGATGATCGATTGGCTCGAACTTCTCCGACACCGTTCTTCCCTGTCTACGCTGGTTCTCGCGTTCCACGCGTGCTTGTGCAAGCATCTGCTTGCAAATTTCGACGAACTGGGCCTCTTCTGCGTCTGTCCACGGCCCGCGCGTGAGTTTGCAACCGTTCTGGGTGTAATTACGCCATCGGTCGCGACATTGTTCTGCACTTCTACCTGGGACTTCTTCGCAAATCTTGGCCCACTGATCAGGTGCCTTAGCATACGCTTCCGCAAGTGCTTTTTCTTCTTCTTCAGTCCATGGTCCTTTCTTTTGGTTATTGCGGAAGACGCGTTTGGCCGCTCTTTGAATTGAGTTCTTTGTGCGCTGAGGTAAAGCCTTGCACACTTCGTCCCAGAAATCTCCTGGTATGTTGCCCTCCCTTGCCTTACCACACACGTAATCATTAGCCAGCTCCACACTAATATTGTGCTTCTTGCAGTACTCGTCGATGGCGTCCTTAAGAAAGCTTTGTTCCATCTTCGTGAAACGGCCCTCGTCGCGCAACTGCGCTTCTTCGTGAGCTGTCAATGGAGCGTTTGGATCAAAGTTTTCGGGGCCAGACCGTGTCTGAACATAGCTTGGTGGTTGTGCATGTGGCGAGTAGATAGTGTAGTGAGTGGCTACAGTAGGCTGTGGTGGCTTCCAGCCATAGGGAGTCGGGGCATGGGAAGATGGTTGTACTGGCTGCGACTTGGCCGGTGTTTCTGTAACCGACTCTTCATCATCATCGCTTTGCGCCGCCGCAACACGCTGCAATAAACCAAGAGCGTCGGTGTCCACGTCCGACTCCGAGTCATTCCCATTGTAATCTCCGTTCTGACCCGCACTCTTGTCCTCATTCTTTGTCGCAGCGATGTTGGACGGTGCAAGCACAGAGTCCAGGGATGAAATTGAATCGGTACTCGATTTTCGTACAGCGCTTACACCTGATTCATCATTTGATACTGCTCGGTATGGAGAACCCGTCTTGATGACATCGGATTCATGTGATGCCGCATGTTCGTTCGAGTCCTTTTGCCGAAGTTTGCTGGCCTTGGTAGCCTTTTCCGCGCCTCTTAATTCTACATTCTTTCTAGAAATATTTTCCATACGAATTTCTGTCTTGGACGTGCGCTTTCTCTTCAGAGTCACCGAATGTGCTTGCGGATGCGGCAAGGTTGGTGAAGGCGGTCGGTCGCTTCCGTTGACTGATGTCCAGCCATTGCTGCGGGCTACGACACCATTAAGATGTTGCGATGTAGGTCCTGGCCTCGTATCTATTGTAAACTCAGTCAGTTCGGACGAACGCAAGCAAACAAGGGCAAAGAGCGTCGATCCCTAGTCGTGTCGGTCTAGGTGAGCGCAGAGCCAAAACATTTGCTCCTGATCAGGCCAAGCAAGAAAAAGGGACATATTGGATACGTACGATCTAAGGTAGACATTTGCGAAGCTTCCTGCCCCATTCTGCAAGGAGTGTCGAGGCATGTGCGGCAGAATGTAGGAGAGGTGGATTGTCTTTGGCACGGGTAACAGGCGGGTAACGCACACGACGGACTGAGTCTAGATGCCTGGAGACCTAAGGAGTGCACATGCCCTGTCTGCTCATTGGTCAGAAGCCGCAACTGGACAAGTGTCACCCGGGGTCATGCTCACCTCGGATTCGTTGGGACCGTGCACCGGAATCAGTGGGAGGGCGGCGTCGTCTGACAGCTCGCAATCCATGTGTTCCGTACATGTGCGGCGGTCGTTCATGTTTTGGAGCATCCAGTCCGTGTTGAAACACCCAAAACCGCCATTCCAAACACTCCAGGCCCCCAAATTGCACAGCTCCGCGAACTGCACGTCACTCCCGTCCCAGCTTGTCAGTTCAAATGGGACTTGACAATCTCCGCCGGAGTCTTGCTGTGGATTTGTGCTGTAGTTTAGTGAGATCTGCTGATCATCCTGGAAGACGTGGAATGGCTCCTTGTTTTCACAAGCAACGGATGTGTCTCCGCAACCCAGGTTCAACAAAGCAATTCGTGATGGGAATAGAAGCGGGGAATGATTCTGGTCAGCTTGATCTGGGAAGAATTGAAAGGTAGACTCTTTTTCGACGGCACTCGAAAGTCGTATTCTGCTATGAAGTACCGAGCTGTGCAATTGGTCTCGAGCCGGTCCAAATTCTTCGCGATATCCAGGCCCATTAAGGGATGTCGGGTAAGAATGGCCGAGCTTGGACCAAATGTAAGTGTGCTGTATCGAAGTTGATCGCAGAGAGTTGATCTGGGCAAAAGAACAAGGCTGCGTTCCAATACCGCTGCCGCTGCGGATGCCCGCGAAGGAAACTGGCTGAGCAGGTGATTCATGGGAGACAAATTCTGAAACTGAAGGAGATGCAGTCATCCATTCCGGCCAGTAGATAGGACCGGATTGTTCGCTTTGGTGTGGACTGAAAATCGTGTTGATCTGGTTCACTCCTGACGAATCTGTCGGGTTGGGCTGGCTCAACTCTCGGAGTTCTTCTCGCTGAGCTGCCCTCACCAGTTCTTCGTTTACAAAGTTGTCCCGTGAAGGATAAGGGTATTGAATATCAGAGAAATGAGGATCCTCTAACTCCAGATTTATAAACAAATTGTTTGTCTGAAGGTCAGATGGCATGTCTGACGGCTGCATGTTCTGACTTGCTAACATTTCGACTGCATCCCAAGATGCAGCAGCATCTTCCTCGTCAATCTGAAGACGACGGAAAGACATTATTCCTAGTCCCGATTTTACTTCATTAGCATGCCACTGCAAACGATACTGGCGATCCTACTTGGGGTCTTCAACTATGATCCTGTGTAGAAGTGGGAAGATAAGGATATTAGTTCTTTGCTGATCGGTCGAATGTCCAAGCTATTTTATTTTACGTTAATTTTTAGAATAGGAAAGGCACAGCGATGGATGACAATGGACAGGAAACGTTTGGAATTGTATTGATCGCATATTGACGGCCTTTCATCTACCGAAGTCCCTCAGATCCAACGGATCAATTACCTGGATTTTTGTTTTGCTTGGCTCTAGAGACACAGAATGGCCATTGTCCTTACGTTTAGAGTCGTTGGGTCCATTGCTAACGAACTCGCTCGATCAAGGCAGATCTAAGAGCTGGCATAATAGAATGGGATCAATAACGTGACTTTGGACGCAACGGCTGCACGTGCTCTTATACACGGCAAGTACTACCTTATTCGCCCTTCAACGAGACAGATTTAGTACAAATTCAACAGAAGGCAGCCAGGCATAAAGTTAAAGTAAGCTGCGTCAGGATGTGCAGATGATACAAGGTCGGCTCGCCCACGCCTACGCCTGTTATGTGCTCAGCCTCGAACGCGGCGATCCCACGATGCCAGGGAAACTCCTCCGGCCCCATTGAATAAAACCCAACTTAGAATGGATGGTTCGTCCGCCGTGACCTCGCGCGCGACAAAGTTCACGCTGGCGAGTCACGCCGTTGCTCGCAGATACTTGTAACACGGGCCGTCGCGTCTGCGGGAAACCCAACCCCACCTTCGGCGCCAGCTTTCATCCAATCACCACCGGCATGCGCAGTCCAGCTTGCAAGAGCCGGCAGTAGTGTGCGCAAGGCAGCCTCGCTCTTGCGCCCTCGAACGCCGGAGTGACTCGAACGTCTCTCCCCGTTGCTTTCCTCGACTCTTTCCATTTCATCGTCGGTGACCCGAGGAACGCACTCTACTGTTCGAGGAATTTTCCGCATCATGTAAGTGTCTCGAGTGCAGATGGACGACATACATGCTGTCTTTGGCTTCAAATAGCGGTGCTGATCGGTGGATTGCACAGCATCAGTCATGGCTCAGCTCTGAGCATTCTTAGGCGGTTGGCAGATTCCACTGCAATGCCCTTTAGGCAGCAACGGAAGCCTCCAAATGGCGGCTCCCGCCAACGTTCGCTCCCTAATCGACTCCGCTCAGCATCAACAGTCAACGCTCTCCGTTCCTAGCGAGGTCACAAACATACCTACAACACTGCGCAGAGATGGCCTTCCAGCGGGCCCATGCAATTATCGAGACCTAAGTGCCGGCCCAAGACCACCAGGCTGTGGCTGCCGCAGATTCTGGCTCGGCCCAGCTGTTGGTCTTCTCGGACTGGACACGCCTTCCAGTCAAGCACCGTGGTGTGCATGTGGTCATCACGCGTGCTTTCATGACAAGGAGGAACTCTCGAAGAGGCAGGATGGGGCTACCGAGCCGTCCAACATCGCCAAGAAAGGGTCAAATAAACACCGTGACGCCTCTGCATCGCGGACAACTGCAGCCGCAAGTCGAACTTGGCATGAGCAGCACGTATCGCCCGTGCAGCTTCTCAATCAGACATTACTGCAGCAACACCCGGCCCCAGGATGTGGCCATTCCGGTCTCCCGTCGATTCCATCCTTTCACTTAACGTCATCGGAACTTCATGGTCACACGAAATGCAATGGATCTATAGGGCTAGGCTTGGATTTTTCGCGAAGGCTTCATTCAACAAATATAGATAGCGAAAGTCCTACAGTCGCGGACGTTGACGACCTTCCGGGTACAGATCCCGTTCCCTCCACCCGCCAGGCATCCACCGAGAACCAGGCCAGCCCCAGCGGAGCGTTCATGCGACACATTGTTGATCAACGTCGTCTTACGGCCCAAGTAGAACCCATTCATGAAGAGAAACTGGCAGCTGCCTTAGGCTCCGGCAATGTTATCGAAAGCGTAACTGAAGTCGCTACCCCAAATGTCGCTGCTGTCCCCACCTTATGCAGTTCAGATCATCTAGTTCGATGTGCCACCGACCTTATAAATGATCTCGAACGTGGAGTTACCGCTGTAGTTAAGGCGCAGACGCAAAACTCCCAGCAATCCTCTGCAAATCATAGACTAGATCCAGTACTACGCAACGAGGCCGAAGACCCGACGTCTACCCTGACTCAAACCACCCAAGACGCAATAGCAGAGATCCCCAACACGCTCCGGCGCCTTGTGCCGCTGCTCAACTCGCTCCGAAACGAAATCAGTCGAAGCCTGGACATCTCAGTCCATGAATCAATCAACAGCCTTGTCAAACGCTTGGATGCGTTGGAAAATGTTTCTTTTCACCAGATCCCTCCAGAACATATCCACGAGCAGCTTCAACATCTAGATGTTCGTTTACTGGACCTTGAATCGAAATTGGATGAGCACAGCCGCTTGATTTCAGCTCTCGACCTAGATGTAAGCAATCAACAAGCCAAGGATCGGAATAAGAGAGCACTCAATGAGACCGCTTCCTTTGTCAGTGATGCCTCTGGGAAGAGTTTGGGTTCAGTAACTTCAAGCGCTTTGATCGCTACTGCTATTGACAGGGTTGAGGCGGCGAAGAGACTGAAAGATGTTGAATGTCGCCTTGACATCCTAGAGGCAATTCAAATGCCCTCCACGAGTATGCCTTGGGAAGTCGAAGTCGTTCTTCTGCCCTGGGGACGGAATTTACGAGGGATATGGTACGATTTTGCTGACATCGTAAAACCTGGAATGACTCAAGAAGATGATGATTGGACGATAACAATGGCGGGCAGAAATGTGTCACGAGCATCGCTCACATTCGCAGAGAGTGGCTGGAGTGATAGAGCTATCGACCATTGGGCGAGTCGCGACCAGGGAAAACTCTACCCTAAAGCATCTGGAGTCAATAGCATTGTCTATCATCGCCTGAAAAGCCGGGGACTAGTTCGAAGCATGACGCTTACATCTCCTGGTGCACGAGATCTCATTAATTCCGCCGTCAAAGCGTTTGGCAGTCTGTTGTATGACATGTCTCAAGCAAAGGATGAGAATGCCATGGATGACGGTAACGAGGAGGGTCTACTAGGCTTTACCTCCCCGTTCATCCCTTTGCGTAAAGTTCACAAATCTTCCTGTCTGAAATTCTTGACGGACGCCGAGCTCGTTTCGCCATCACTCTGGAACGCCGAGTTCCTGGCATCGGGAGTTTTGATGCGTGCTCCTGGTGGCCAAAAACGACTCTTCGTCACTACTCAGGAAGGTTACAAACAAGATGGATGGGATGGATGGACTTGGTCAAGCTTACGGCAGCTACCTCGAATCCATGATCTACGCAAAGAACGCTTGTCGGATCAAGATGTCCCTGAAGCAGATGCGCTGGAGCCCTGTTGGAAGTATCATCACGCCATTGATGAAATCGAAAGTGTCCAGACTCCATCATATAAGATCGATCGGACAGGACGAAAGCGTTCAAGGAGTGCAAGCCATTTCTCCTTCGTTGCATCGGACACCTCCCAGAACATGCAGCGTGACATGACGCCCAGTAGAACATTCAATCACCCGATCACACCAACATCTGAATTTCCTCCTACGCAGGCATCATCCAATTACCGACGCAAACTCAGCGCATTCTCGACATCTTTAAGCGACGCTGCACACTCTGGCCGGGCCTTTGTAAACTCTGTTCCTCAACTTACTCGGCCGACATCTCAGCAATCCAAACGTCGAATCCGCTCTTTTGAACAGATTGCGAATCCTTCGTTGATTGCGGCACTGCCAAGTTTTGTTCCATCAGCTGTAAAGGGATCACATCGGTCTATATCAGCACGCATAAAAAAGCGTCGCCGCGTTGCACGTTCCAAATCTACTTCCTCTGCTGAATTTGCAAATCAGACACCCTCCCATTTAGATGTTCAAAGTTTGCACCCTGAAGTAGATCCTGAGCAGGTGCTTAGACACTTGCGCGATGTAATTCCAAGCGGGGGTGCGATCAAGCCCTTGAGCCATTTCGAACCAAAGACAAAATCTGGGTCAAAAAGACACAGCGTTTCACTTGAGCAGGACGCCGTCCAAGTACGTGCTAATGGAGGTAACGAGAAGCGTGGCGTTACACCAAGTGCATATGCGACACCTTACAGTGGGACGATCACCGGTGTTGGAGACTTTGAGGATGAATACATGCCAAGTGAAAGCGGCGAAGACGATTGGGGTGGAGTCGATGAAGATCGGATCTCTTCGGACACCAATGAACACGAGATAGACGATGATATGAGCGTGGACGAGAGTAGTGCTCCAGATGAGTTGGATGACTATAATACTAATGAAGATGAACCTGACCCGCTCCTGGATGGCGATGACGAGTGGAGTTCTTCTGAAGATGAACTACAATTTGGATAAAACAGAAAATGTTTGGGTCATGATGGCTTTTTGAATGGCAGGTGCGTTTCTGAGAGCGAGTTAGAAGTTGCACAAAAGCATAGAGTTGCAAGTTGTCTTTATATCCACCATCTCGCCTCTTTACACCATTCTGTAGACTATCAACTAATATCTGATACCCCTTAAATCATGTATTTGTTGCTCGCAAAGTTCAATTGGGCCTCAGGAAGCTTACATCTGAATGGACCTCAGAACAGAAACTGAAATGGCGAGTGACATCACTGTAAATTTAGACACGTCCTAGGCAAACCAACTGATCAAACACAACATTCTTGTGAAGACACACCTGTAGATCAAGAACGGTAATTCCTGTCATTTACGTGCCTATGACCTGTTGAGTACGATAATTTTGTCTCAAGTAGTGAGCCTTATCAGCAGCTTTTGGCTGAAGTTTTACCGCATAAAGTTACCTTCTTTCTCTTTCTCTTATGACCTTTATTTGCAATTTTGACCGCTGATGTCTCGACCTAATGCGTCGGCCAATTTTGCCTAATTGAGAATATCCCTTGACACAATTCTGCAGCGTCAACTCGACTGACAGAGATAAAATGTAAATCGCCGAGTGGAAAAACAGTCATTCGGCATTCCATCATGGCATAATTGCCATTCCAGAAGTGATGGCAAAATTCCTCAGGCCGCCGACAACTTGCGGGATAACGCCGATTTGCGCCAGCCCCATCTCGTACAGCGGGGTACCAGCGACCACGGTTGCGCCTGGACCTCCGACGAATTTACCATGGGGCAATTCAGAATCGTCGAGGAGTACTTCTTAAAGAGGCTGCCAGGTCCGCATCTAGATCGATAATGCAGATAAAGTGCAGTAATTATGGCCGGTCCCGTGCGAGCGTCGGATGAGGCAACCTCAGCAATACAGAACAAATCTTGGGATAGAACGAGTTTTATACCGCCACATCATGGATGGAACGTGTTCCCGTTTATGGTTCGTTTTACGAAGGCGAAGAACGCTCTCGGATAATCACGTGCTGATAATCTCGTAGCCTTTGTTTAGTCGTTTGTTGAGACTAGCAAATCGACGACCACCGCTATTAGCGATTCGCGACGTCCGGACGAATGTAGAAAAGACGTATCTGGAGCTTTTATCTGATGTTCTTGCCTTTAGGCAAGTCATCGCACGACGGCTTGGTCGAAAGACCGTTTCCGCCATGAGAGAGGGTAGAGAGATATATGTTGCCGTGTTAGCTCCAGGGGGCTACGAATATGCTGTCGCGGTTCTCGCAGTGCTAGCGCTCGGGGCAGCAGTAGTACCTATCACGACTGCACTACCATTGCAAGAAGCAATGTACTTTGTCAACAAATGCGAGGCAGTTGCGGTACTTGCGGGTTCCAGTGCGGTCGAACTTGGGAGAGGGATTGAAAAGCTGACGAGAGAGGGCCGGAATAAGAACTTCCGATGCATACCTATAAAACCGTCCACCAGCTCTCCCTGTTTGTCTACGGAAGACATGTTAATAAGTACAAGCGGCAGTCTGGACGAGAACGGGCCTGGAGTAGTCATTTTCACATCTGGCACTACAGGACCACCCAAAGGAGCCGTCATGAGACGATCATTCACGCACGACTTTGCTTATCAGATAGCTGATCATTACGGTTTCTCGGAAGGCGATGTGCTCTTGCACTGTCTTCCCGTCCACCATGCGACCGGTATTGGAGTAATGTTCTTCCCAGTGTTGATTGCGGGTGCTACGATCGAGTTTCGCAGCGGCAGCTTTGATGAAGAGTGGATGTGGAATCGTTGGCGTGAAGGTGCCATCAATCCCAAGCGTCGACTCGCATTCTTTTCGGGAGTGCCTACGATATACATGCGTATGCGGCGACATTATCAACAAGTGCTCAGTAAATTGCAGCCCGCCTTGATTGCGGAGTACGTTGCGGGAGCTAGACAGTTTAGAGCGGTATTATGTGGTACATCGGCGCTGCCGCATCCAATTGCTCAGTTCTGGACGGATCTTTTGCAGAATAGAATCGTACAGCGATACGGCGGGACGGAATTTGGCGCTGTGTTTAAGGTTAGACTAGGAGACACGGACGCACCTGATGGTTCGGTTGGCGAGAGAGTTACGGGATATGATGTGCAGCTCTCTAACGGTGATGAGGGTGAGGTGCTTGTCAGGAATCATGTATTATCCCTTCTCCAACATCCACTCGTACGCTAACAGCTCTTTAGCACATGTTTGCCAAATACCTAGGAGATCCAGAAGCTACTGCAAACGCCCATGATGAGGAAGGGTACTTCAAGACAGGTGACAGTAGGTAATCTATGATCGCTTGCCATAAAGTAGACTAATAAATGCGCGTTAGTTGCTCGACGCGAAGGGAAGTATTACTATATCATCGGTCGTGCTTCTCAAGATATAATCAAATCTGGTGGTTACAAGATATCTGCTCTCGATATCGAACGAGAAATTCTAGCGCTGCCCTACGTGGCTGAGATCATTGTTGTCGGAGTTGATGACGAAGAATTTGGTCAACGCGTGGGGGCTGTAATGACACTCCATGAAGAAGAGTCATCATCGTATCATTTCAGAACCGAATACGGTGATGATAGATTCAGATACACGATCGCAGATCTGCGACGAGACCTCAAGAGCAGGTTAGCTAGTTACAAAATGCCCACATTGCTCAGAGTTGTCGAAGGTGATTTGCCGAAGACAGCCAGTGGGAAGATCCTAAAGAAGAAGCTGGGCATGATGTATTTCCCAAAAGATTGGGAAGATATTGCCGAGGTGCAATGCTGGAGACCAACAAGGCCTGGAAAGCCGAAGATTGACCAGGTGGTTGCCAAACTCTGAGACGCCAACATCTTTGTTATTTTGGTAGAATACACTGGGCTATTTCAGATTCATGACAACTACCAGTGCTTCTCGTAGACTCGTCATTCTCTCAACACATCTACTTCGCACGCCACTGTTGAATTTCCGCTTCGCTAATGTGTCTCAGCTTATTCACACTTGGTGCCTCGCCCGTTGCGATTCCCTTGGCAACCTCAATCACGCCGCCAATTATTGTTCGCCGGCTGATTGCGTATTGCGCTGTCACAGCCTTCACCTTGATAAGCACAATTCGAGGATCTTCAGGTCCCCCATCGTGCTTGCCGTCACCCAGGTCGCCGAGCCAGGCCTTCAACGTTGGAGAGTAATACTTTTTAATAGCCTCACGATCCGTTACGATTTCAGCTTTGCCGCTGATCGATGCCCATTCGCCGCTTGACGAGAGGAAAGCCAGGTTGACATCCGAGTCTGACTTCAAGTCATCGGTCTTGCCAGACTCGGAGTTTGCGTGGAAGAGAAAGTCGACTCCATTACCCTCCTGTTAACTGTTATCAGCTCAGGTAACCCTTGAGAACATACACAAAGTACCTTCGCTGCAAGCGCCATGCACCGTGAGGCCAGCAATCCGCTATCAGCAATCCGAGTTGTCATCATGCAAAACTTCTGCTTTTCTGCAAAGCTGACGAGGTCATTAATCCTCTCTTCTAGGGTAGCCTCCGTATCAAGGTTCTTCTCCTTGTACGGATCGGCATGTTGGCTGCCGGTATTGGTGTTCGAATATGACATTGCTCTTTAAATACGCTAAGACAGCTTTCTTGACGAGTGTAAGCTATAAGTCGAACGTGAAAACAGCGTGCTAGACGAAAGTATAAGTAACAATGATGATGATGATGGAAATAATAGGAGAGTTGCTAGTATATGTTCCAACAAATCTTAGACTAGACTTGGCTTTCTATGTCTTCGAGTATGGAGTGATTCGGAACTGGGACTTACAATCACGGACAGGTTGATTAGAAAGGTGCAGTATTTAGAGATTCAGCTTCAGTCGATACTCGACTCTTCTTATATTGAATTAAGGAATGAAGAGTGCACTACGTCATGACTACAACCACGTACTCCGCACAAGCGGTGCTTGGTGGAATACACAGAAGAGACACTAAGATGGGACTGTCATGTTTGATCGCAGATCATGCTTTGGACTACAACGCGGCTGGGCAAGTCCCCAGTTCAGACACGCAGAAAAATTAGGTGGGCTTGCGATTTGATTCTCTTGCAGCATCATTTCGAGGGACATTGGAGCCTATTGGTGAGGCTGAAGGTGTAGGCAGATCAATTGGATCCTGATTTACAAACTACACAGCGGGCATCGAATATTACCAGAGAAGATTGACAACTTCATGACGAAATATACTGGTTTACGACATGTCGACGACTGCAAGATCCACCTACGGTTCCACTTTCGGCATAGCTCACACATGCCTGGTCTTGTCGCCTTATCGATAACAGTTTTCTCATCGCAGGAGCGCATTTGCGACAAACTTTTGTGCTTATAGACAAAAGAACGACTGGTGACTTATGAACTATGCCCAAGGCTGCCCGAAAAAAGAACAATGCAAGCAGTGGCAGTCCTTATGCAGGACAGGCTGCGAAGCCTAAATTGGGCAACAGCATCTTTAAGATGAACACCGATCTTGGGTATCTTTACCACCATTTTCCACAAAGACTCAGTCGCTGATACGCCACGAAATAGCCAGCACATCCTTAAGAATCCTGGCGTTGCAGATGCTATAGTCACCAAGGCGAACCTGAATCAATCGGACGTAGTCCTCGAAGTCGGTCCCGGCTCTGGTAATCTTACTGTTCGCATACTAGAGAAGGCAAAGAAATGCATAGCGGTCGAACTAGATCCGCGTATGGCTGCTGAACTGAGTAAACGTGTCATGGGTACGCCTCAGCAGAAGAGACTGGAAGTGTTGCTTGGCGATGTCATCAAAATGCAGCAACTGCCATATTTCGATGTGTGCATATCGAATACGCCCTACCAAATATCGAGTCCGCTCGTCTTCAAGCTTTTGGCGCAGAATCCCGCTCCGAGAGTGTGCATACTTATGTTTCAGAGGGAATTTGCGATGCGTCTATTCGCAAAACCAGGCGACAAGCTGTACTCTCGATTGAGTGTCAATGCGCAAATGTGGGCAAAGATAGACCACATCATGAAAGTTGGCCGTAACAATTTCAATCCACCTCCACAAGTTGAATCTAGCGTTGTCCGTATAGCACCAATCGTACCTAGACCAGCGATAAGCTACGAGGAGTGGGATGGACTGCTGCGGATATGTTTTGTTCGCAAAAATAAGACTCTTAGCAGTAGTTTTATAGGCACAAGTTCGGTCATGGACTTGATCGAGCGAAATTATAGAACTTGGTGCGCGCAAAACGACGTGGTATTGGATGACGGTCCGATTGAGGAGGGCGAGGAGATGATGGATGTTGAAGAGCAACAAGAGGATGAGTGGCCCGGCATCATGGATATGGATGATGAGGATGATCTGCCCGATTTTTTCAAGGAAGAAATGGCCAGGAGGATCGATGAAAACAAAGAGAGAGAGCTCAAACGAAAAAAGAAAGGCAAAGTTTCTGAACTGGTCAGGAAAAAGGTGAAGAAGGTTCTTGAAAGCACTGGATTGGCGAATACGAGAGCAAGAATGTGTGACCAAAACGATTTCTTAAGGTTACTTGAAGGATTCAACGAAGAGGGCATACATTTTGCATGATATATTCAGCGTTTCTCATATTCATCAGTATGGTGTTGGTGGTTATTGGAATTTGGCATCGAATCTATAGTTTCATCTGAATGCCGTCATTCAACACAGACTAAAGTTTGAAGATGACTAGTAAGTTGCTGGCATTTGTGACAAGCGGCCACCATCCACAACAGTAACCTGGCCATTGAAATACGCTCCACTTCGACCTACCAACCCCAGGATTGTTCCCGCAATCTCGTCATATGTGCCTTGTCTTCCAGCTGGCACTTTATCGTATGGAAACTCCGGTGCTGTACCCGCTGTCATCTCTGAAGGAAAGACTTGAAGCAGATTAGCCGCGCTCAACTAAATGCCAAAGAAATAACTTACTGCCCGGACAGATCACATTTGAACGGATACCCCATGGGCCTAATATGCTGGTTAGAGCTTTTCCTATGCTCACGGCGCCAGCTTTGGAGGCACCGTAAGCTAGACCGGCCGTGATGTAGCGGTTATATGCCGCGATAGAGGCAACAGTGATTATCTGACTCGTTCGCAAGTCATCTTTATCTATGCCCTCGACATCCTTGCGCGAGCGGGGGCGACCGCCAAACTCCAGTTTACCGGACTCCCAACCTCTCTTCGCATTTCCAGCGTCGAGCAAATGCAAGAACTGGCCACTGACCAGTACGACCGAGCTAGTGTTTATTGAAAGTGTGTTTGCCCAACCTGGCCATTGGGCTAGCATGCTCTCTTGCAGCTCATGGATGCTGTTCGCGCTGTACATAGGCCGATTGTCGGGTCCAGACACGCCTGCGTTATTCACAAGTACGTCGAGGTAGCCCACCTCTTTCTCTATCTGTTGGACTGCAGAAGTGACCGTGAAAGGATTTGTGACATCACAGACGATGGGGACCACGTTATCAGTTCCGATCGTTTCAACAGCCTTGACCAAGACGTCCTTTCGTCGTCCCAGGATATAGACTTTTTTTGCTCCTGTTTTAGCCAATACGGATGCAAATGCTAGACCGATGCCTTCCAGCTTGGATTAGATTTGGTAGTCCTGGAAGTTGTAGGGACTAAGCTACTTACCTGTGCCGCCGCCAGTAATGGCAATGACGAGATCTTTCGCTGAGAAAAGAGTCCCGAGATCCAAGCTCTTCGTCACATCCATTTTTTTACTGAAATTGTTCCGATGCTTTAAATGAGGATTTAGGTTTGCCGAACGAATCCGACTTCGGGGTCGGTTGTGACAGTGAGTCAGCTCGAGAGAAGTTTGGGACGACTAGTTTTGGACCTTCGACAACCGACGCTCCTGTTCTCCTCACGTAGAAAGTCCCTTGCACTCAGATGCCAGAAGAGAATAGAGTGGTATATTATGGTACAATGCACGTACATGCAAGTCTACGAGTGGAAGTTCTAAGACCAATTGTATTCTTTACCCATGAGCTTCGAGAGTTTGAAGAAGATGTGGGCGTGCCTTGCCCCACTAATTTATGCTTATTGTCTTATTGGGCACGTTCTCTATGCTTATAATTAGTGAAGAGATCCCTTTTGCGAAAGCAGTGGAGGTGAATGCAACAGACACGAGATTTAACATTCTATAGGTGCTGAAAAATTTCATGGTCAAACGCTCTGGACCTGAATGACAGGTGAGCTGTGAGATTTGATGGGAATGATGGACGTGATGCGTGCAAAGAGAGATTGTAACGCAGTTTCTTGGGGCTTATCGAAGATGGGTTGACAGAAGGACTTGTTTTTGAATATGCTATTGTTATTACTAACCGAGACGCCTCTACAAAGCTTCAACGAGGATAAAATCCTCAGAGATTTTTCAGGCAGACTGACAACTCCAGACCATCATGTCCGTACTTTGAGCAGAGAGCAAAATGCCAAGAGATCTTATCTTATCATTTGATCTCCGCAAATGTGGCCAGTTCAAGCTCCCAGTGCAGCCGCGTCACCACGAACACTGCATCCTTCAATGCTACCTTTGTTCCAGACGGAGCCACGACCTCAATCATAATGAGGTTGCCATCGATGCTGGGCATATTTGCTGCCCTTGCTACCTCTGCTATTTCTGCAACTAATTCTTCGACTCCATTGTCAAAGCAGATTCTCCCAAGTACCTTTAAACCACCCCAGGTCTTCCAGAATGTGAACCTTGTGAGGAATGTAAACCTGGATAAAGGTTACCCTAGGGAAACAATCAATGTCGTGGTGCGTAATATTGACTCAGAGCCGCAAACTGATTACTTCATTCCGTTCGATGCGGACTTGATGTCGAGGATAGGAGGACTGGAGGTCAGGGACAAGAAGGCGGCGTCACAACCGCCATTTAAGACAGAAATAATTGCAATTGAGTCCGGAAGGTACCAATACGACCTTGTTTAGATAATGAAAACTTCTAACTATGTATAGTCAAACGGAATATGTCCTGGTCCATCTTTCAAAGCCACTCGAGCCAAAGGCTGAGATCACCTTAGGCATCACGTACACTGTTCTTTCTGCTATCTCGCCCCTACCAGAAACAATTGAGCAAATGGGCCAACAGACTCTTCTATACAAAACGTCTGCATATGCACCTTCTGCATACAGCACCTTGAAACAGAAGACGAAATTTAAGTTCCCAACCACGAACATTCCAGATTATACTGTCATTCCCAACAAAAACTCAGATGGCGGCGAAGATCCAACGAGACAGGGTAGTACATTTACGTATGGACCGTATGAGAATGTGCCGGCAAGCGCGGTGCAGGAAATCAGTATGAGGTACGAGTTTACAAAGCCTCTGATTCACGTTACATTGCTTGAGCGTGATGTTGAGGTCTCTCACTGGGGCGGAAATCTTGCAACAGAAGAACGATTCTGGCTAGGGAATCGTGCTGCTAGGCTTAAAGATCACTTTTCTCGCGTGCAATGGCAGATGACTCAATATGCCAGCCCGCCAACCACTGCGCTTAAAGAGCTGAAAATACCCCTTCACGTTGGAAGCGTGGATGCCTACTTCACGGACGATATTGGCAACGTGTCGACAAGTCGATTCAGGACTAATTCAAGAGAAGCCCTTCTTGAAGTGAAACCACGATATCCTGTCTTTGGCGGATGGAAGTACAGTTTCAGAGTTGGCTGGAATGGTGGGCTTGAGAAGTATTTGAGGAAGTCAAAGACTGGAGACAGCTATGTATTAAAGGTTCCATTCATGGAGGGTCCTAAGATGAATGAGGGTGTGGAATATGAGAGAGTTGAAGTGCGAATAATCCTGCCGGAAGGAGCTCAGTAAGGTCCCCCAAAAAAAGCGCCAAGATCGATTCGAACTAATGCTGTTACATAGGAACATCAAATTTACGACGTCTGTTCCACTTGTCAAAGAGGAAATCACGATACATAAGACGTTTATGGACACTCTTGGTCGTCCTACGCTCAAGCTTACGGCTCTGAATGTAGTTGACGAATGGCGAGACAGGGATCTCATCGTCACATATGATTATCCATGGACAGCGGGGTATCGAAAGCCACTCACTATTGCAGCTGGCTTGGGGAGCATTTTGCTTGCAGCATATCTTATCAGCAGTGTTGATACCAGAATTGGGAAAAAGCAGGCTTGATTTCCTTAGCGATATGATGATGAAAAATGTACTATCGTGCATCTAGCGTACTTTCTGGCGTTCTGGATTTCTTCTGAGAAACATGTATCAGTAAGACCCGATGTTCCAAATTTATTACAGAAGCCGGGATCAGATTCCTTTTGCCACTGGTTTCGCCGCAGATTTGCCATAGTGACACCGAGATTTTGCCAACCGAACATGCATGAATTCCCAGGCGATGGTGCTTGCCTCCCTCAATTAACGATATTTAAAGATCAACATTGCGGCTAAATACATATTGTGCCAATATGCCCATACTTAGCCATAATGTGCTGTGCATGCTGAGGGAAATGCATCTGGAAATGCCTTGGCACGACGTGATTGGCTGGAAATATATTCCCTTCTCTTCGCTTCTTGGAATCTCTTCACCTTTCCCCATACTGCTTGTTTGGAGCTTCAATTTGACATTCAATCCCATTAATCTTTTGCTTTTTACATGATCGGGAAGTAATTCGTGACTATGGCCTAACCACTATACCCGCTGTTCATCCAGGGATATGACCGAATATTCAAAATCTTTGTGTCTTCCGATAACTCTACTATTGGGATCTTACATGACGCGGCCATGAGTAGTGATCACGACCATATGCTCGAGGAAAACTCTGGGCGTACAAGAGAACAACACGTCTCGAGTCACAATCTCATTGAACCAAGTCTTGCCAATATCCCTGGGCAAGAAGCATTTTCAGTTAACATGTCACAAGCGGAGGAGCGAATTCTCGAGTTACAGCTTCAAGCAGCAGCAGCGGCAGTTGCGAATGATGAAATACCATCAAATGCTCAGCAGACAAACCATGACCATGTTTCTCGGCAACGAAGATTGGGACGAGCTTGTGATGCGTGCAGCAGACGGAAGGTTAAGTGCGGCAATGAGGTACCGTGCAAGAGTTGTGTCGACCTGGATATCGCGTGCACTTTTGTCCGGCCAGTAAAAAGGAGAGGTCCTGCGAATAAAGTTGCAGAAGAGCTGAAACGTACGCGCTATGAACTCACTGAAATGAATCAAATCCCAACTACACTCCCACCAGAATCAACCTCACCGTATTCGAGTTTGGACTCAATCGTCCCATTTGAGACGATACATCGCTTGGTTTACGACTTTTTCACGTATCTGTACCCGATCTTTCCGTTTCCGCATGAGCATCTCGTTATGGATAACCTGAGAAAGCGAGACGACGCCCAGTGCAAATCATTTAATGCTCTAATCTCATCGATGCTTGCTGCTTTTGCAACTTTGTTTCCGCGGAAAGTAAATACTGCTATTGGGCAGCTTGGGCAAGACGGACAGTCGACTACTGTCAAAGAATTCATAAGCCGGTGCATCATTTTATGTGAGCAGTCGCGGAGTCCGCTAATGAGCGAAGAGAACGTGAATGACGCCGCGACTTCCTTTTTTCTGGGCCTCGTATGTTATGTGGAAAGAAATTACCCACGAGTTGAATTGCATCTCACTGAGGCCTTGGCTATCGTACGTTTTCTTGGTGTTGAACGCAATGGTGTCCTGGCGGACGGAAACACTGCAGACTTCGTTACGATAGAGATTAGTAGGCGCATATATTGGGCAGTCGACATTTTCACTAGGTATTTAGTACGACTGAGCTTATGATTAGGGACTTATACTGATCATCCTATAGACATCTTCAACAAAGCGGGGTCATACTCGACATCATTCCACCTCGCCGGGCATCGCAACTTCCGCATCCTCCCCAAGCAACTGATGATTACTACATCTATAAGGACTGTATTCAAGACAAACCACAGGGGCAACTCTCATCGCTGGAGGGATTCAATCTAATTTCTCGTATTTACTCTCTCCAGCAACCTCTCGTCAAATTCGACCTCTCTGATGACCAAATTGGGGAAATATCCGTGCTCAAGTCAGTTCTATTCAATCTCGACATGATGATGTCGACTGGACACCCTGAATTAGCGACCCTGCCTAACCCTAAGGTTTTTCCAGTGGAGGAGGCATTTCCATCCCAGCAAGCCCGCATGCATACCCGTTGGGAGCTTCAAAAAATCTTCCTTAGATCGGCGTTGATATCAACGCGCTTCTACTTTGCAAATCGGCTGGCTGCGATCAGCTCTGAAGATGCAGAACGTGTGCATGATGCACGCGAAAAGTGCTTGCACGAGCTCGCTGAGCTGATGAGTCACGTCACAAAAACTAGTATAGAAGCTATTGCAATGCTTGTTTTACCTCATCTGCATGTGGTACTAGACTCACTTCAAAAAGACAGTGCTGTAATTGAGAGAGAGAGAGAAGAGCTGGACACAATAGTCGGAAGGTTTATAGAGTTGGCGGAGGGTTTTTAAAGAAGTGCTCAGTGTTCTTATTGTACAATGCAAATAGGAGTATGACATGATAAATGCTATCAAATTCTTTGCCACTTATTTCATGTGAGTCATGAGAATCTACTACGTTATTAACTGCTACATGTTACTAGCTGCCATTGACTGCAAGGCTGGTATCTGGCCTTGCTAATAGTTGTTCATCACGTGTCAGGGTCCGTGAAGCGAATGTCGGCTCACCAGCTCTCGACCCCAATTTGTATGCAAACAATCACATTTCTAGTGCTGAGCTTTGAAAATTGTAAGAATTCTGAAATGCCAACAAAAATTAGTCAACCTGGAGCAGCATATTCGTCCCATACAGAGTTAGACATCAGGAAGGGGAAGCGCACGATCGGAGAAGTTGCGTCGCCCCCACGACGCAAACGGAGTCGCAACGCGCTGGCATACACTGAAGTTGACAACAGCGAAGAGCATGCTGCTACACGAGTGCCGAAAGCCTCAAGGAAAACGTCGCGCACACAGTGTGGGAAAGCAGCAGAAGTTCTTGTAAAGAGGAACGCAGAGGGCCAGGTCAAGCTTCAGGAAGAGGAGACGAGTATTGCATCTGTAGCGACGCCAATTCGAGGCAAGGGAAAGAGAAGTCAAGTTAAGGACGAGGTTGCAGATAAGAAAGGCGCTGATTCAGACAGCGCCATTGTAGGCCCGACTAGACATCAGAGAAAAGCAAAGGGCGAGAGGAGAGAAGCAATGCCTCTTGCGTCGCGAACACTAGGCTCTAAGGTGCTCATCGGTGCGCATGTGAGCAGTGCAGGCGGGGTTCAGAACGCCATCCTTGAAAGCGTGAATATAGGCGGCAATGCATTGGCTCTATTTCTAAAGTCCCAGCGGAAGTGGGAGAATCCGGCTTTACGAGACGAGCAAGTCGCCGGCTTTTTGTCCCACTGCAGAGAGCATAAGTACGGGAGCCCTGATCATGCTATACCACCAATAGTTCCTCACGGTTCATATTTGGTGAATCTCGCGCATCCTGATCCCCCGCGTGCAAAGCAGGCATATGATTCCTTCTTGGACGATCTTCAACGCTGTTCGAAGTTGGGTATACGTCTGTATAACTTCCATCCTGGCAATTGCGGAGCCTCGGAGACTCGAGCGCATGCAATTGCCCATCTGGCGCAGCAGCTGAATAAGGCACACAAAGATCCATCATCAGGAGATGTAGTGACGTTGCTTGAGACAATGACCAGCTCCACGAACGTTTTGGGTGCCACGTTTGAAGATCTGGCACAAACAATTGATCTGATCGATGATAAGGAAAGGGTGGGCGTGTGCCTTGACACATGCCACGTGTTTGCCGCCGGCTATGACTTGCGAACGCCGGAAACGTTCAGAGCCGTAATGGACAAGTTTGATGAAATTGTTGGTCTGAAGTACTTGAAAGCGCTCCATATGAACGACTCGAAAGCACCTTTCAACAGTGGCCGCGACCTACACGCAAACATTGGCACAGGTTTTCTTGGCCTCCGAGCATTTCACAATATCATGAACGAGCCACGCTTATGGGGGCTGCCGATGGTGTTGGAAACGCCGATCGAGGTGAAGAATGTTAAGACTGGGAAGGAAGAAGCCGATAAGTCGATCTGGGCACGGGAGATCAAATTGCTTGAATCCTTAGTTGGCATGGACGTAGAGAGCGCAGAGTTCTTGCAGCTAGAGGCAGAACTGCATAGCCAAGGTCAAGCTGAGAGAGATAGAATCCAGGCGCAAGTAGACAAGAAGGGGGCGAAGGCAAAGCGGACAGCAACAGTATCCAAGGCAAATCCTGCGAACAAAAAGGGCAAGAAGGCCAGCACAGGGCGAAGGACTGCTGTCGACAGCGATTCGAGTTGAGATCGAAATCACAAACTAGGGCGTGCATGAACTCGAATACGTGCGAACCTGGAAACGGGCATACTTCTACGCGAATACTTCAAGTGTCGGTTCCTTTCTAGATAGGATGCCGATCCGTGAGGGGGTCACGGTACCTGTAGAAAATACGGCACACAAGACGGCGATGTTTCAGCATTCAAGCACAAGGCGCGCGTGTTTCGGCAGAGGCCTTTGGACGGGTTAGTTGAGTAGTAAAAGCTTCATAGATTAAGCTTTTTCCGTGCTGAACGGAGATGGAATCTGATGGAACCTTGTCCTGTGGTTCGACGCACGTCCTTGCCATTTGAACGACCTCATGCGACAAGCGAGACGCATTTGAAGGGCGTGCGTAAGACATCTGCGTGAATGGGACTCACGCTGGGCTTGTTGAATGAGGAGCAAGTGCAGAGCTCTGCACTGTGTGGAAAGGCAGAGCGAGAGGGGGGCTGCTCGTCACACTCTCTGTGGCACCCATGGCAGGCGCAGGGAACAGTGAGCCATGGACGCGATGGGGGAACGGAATGATTACGTAGAGGTTGTTGCTTTGGACGCGAGGTGTATTCTTGAACCTGTTCAGACAACTGAGGAGCAGGCTGGGCCATCGCAGTCCGTCCAAGAAACGTGGGTGGCGTATTGGCGGTGGTGGAGCTGGAGACGGAGAACAAACCTCCACAGACCCGAACCGCTGTCACGATAGGAACACCTTTGGGCAGGCTCGGGCATGGCGTCGTCCGCGCATAGGTGGAAAAGCCAGGAAAGCTGCACGCTCGCCGGGTTCTGTGCAGGGTAGCAGGCGCCAAAAACCGGGCCCCAGTGTCTTCGAGCGTGGCAGACAAAACTTGATTGTTGTCTCTCTTAGCTGAAAGTGTATGCGGAGTCGGCGGCCCAGACCAGCGGCAGCACGTCCGCCGACAGAACCTCCGTCGCACCACCGGTCGCCTCGTGCGTGTGCGAGGCGAAGACGACGTCGCAGAGAGTGCGTGGGGAGCGGCTGGCGAGACGCCGGCCGCGCTGCTCAAGTTCGCAGAGCTTTGCTGTCGTGTATTGCGCCGGCGCTGGCCCACTGACGATGATGTCGGAGGCGTCTCCTGTGGCCACGCTCAGGCGGACGCTGCACGACGTCGTCGCCGCGTTCTTCCCTGCACGACGCCGCGGCTGTCGAAAGTTCGGTCGATGGAGAGCAGAATCGCCCGTCCCGAGCGTCGCGTTGCTGTGCTGGGCCGGCGCTGCACTGGTCCAAGGCCACCTTGGCTGGCACAAGCCAGCGGCAGCCGTGAACTCTGTGCCCGCTTCCCCCCCACAAGCGTGGGAGCGCCGTTGGCTGTCTTTCTGGTGCGCTGGGCACTTGCTTGTGCACTGACTTTGCTATGAAGTCATCCGTGAGCATCGAACATTCGACCAACAAAGCGCAACGCCATTTTTTCCCCATCGCCGCCAACGCTCGTTTCACCACACGATCACGCAGCCTCGTCCCATCTCTCACCCGTCACGCTCCTTATCCCCCGCCCTTTCACCGTAGCATACCGTTGTCGTTGTTGGTCTCGTTGCTGCTCTGCCACCGCCCGCGACACCCAAGCACACATGGCGGGGCAAGATGAAGCGCCGCAGCGCGAGGGCAAGCTCCTGTTGGTCTCCAACCGCTTGCCGATTACGATCAAGAAGACTGACGAGCCTGGTAAGTTTGAGACCAGCATGTCGTCTGGTGGCTTGGTGAGCGGCCTCAGCGGCATGACGAAAACCACTACCTTTCAATGGTACGGCTGGCCAGGCCTGGAGATCCCCGAGGACCAAGTCGACTCGCTCAAGAAGCAGCTGAAGGAGGAGTACAACGCCATACCCATCATGCTGGACGACGAGCTTGCCGATAGGCACTACAATGGCATGGCGAGTAAGTTTCTGCCGACCTGATCTCGCGTTCGTACATGGCTTACGCCACTTCTAGACGAGATTTTGTGGCCTCTCTTTCACTATCATCCGGGCGAGATTACCTTTGACGAGAGTGCGTGGGACGCCTACACAACCGCAAACCGTATATTTGCAAAGGAAGTCATCAAGGATGTGGAAGACGGCGACATCGTCTGGGTCCACGATTATCACCTCATGCTGCTTCCGGCCATGATCCGTGAAGAACTCGGAAACGAAAAGCCGAACATCAAGATAGCGTTCTTCCTGCACACACCGTTCCCAAGCAGTGAGATTTACCGCATCCTACCTGTGCGCAACGAGATACTCCTTGGTCTGCTGCAGTGCGACCTCATCGGCTTTCACACCTACGACTATGCTAGGCACTTTCTAAGCAGCTGCTCCAGAATACTCGGCCTTCCCACTACCCCCAACGGCGTCGAATACTCGGGCAAGTTCGTGACTGTCGGCGCATATCCAATTGGCATCGACCCAGAAAAGTTCTCGGAAGGCTTGAAGAAGCCAAAGGTGCAGGAGCGCATTGCCGCCTTGGAGAGGAAGTTTCAAGGCGTAAAGCTCATTGTTGGCGTGGATCGCTTGGACTACATCAAGGGTGTTCCTCAAAAACTGCATGCGTTGGAGGTGTTCTTGACCGAACATCCTGAATGGGTTGGCAAAGTCGTGCTTGTGCAGGTAGCCGTACCCAGTCGAGGTGACGTTGAGGAGTACCAGAACTTGCGAGCTACCGTCAACGAGCTTGTTGGGCGCATAAATGGCAAATTTGGTATGTCGGACCCCCTTTCTCTTATCGTATAGACGGACTCTAACGGAGCGAAAGGCACCGTCGAGTTCATGCCAATCCATTGGATGCACAAGTCGATACCGTTTGACGAAATGGTTGCTCTGTACGCAGCCTCTGACGTGTGTCTCGTCTCCTCCACACGCGACGGCATGAACCTGGTGTCTTACGAATACATTGCCAGCCAAGAAAAGAAACACGGTGTCCTGATTCTATCCGAGTTTACGGGTGCTGCGCAAAGCCTCACACGAAGCTTGATTGTCAATCCTTGGAATACGGAGGAGCTTGCGGATGCAATCCACGATGCTGTGACCATGGGTGAGGAACAGCGAAAGAGTAACTACGAGTTCCTCCGCGACTACATCAACAAATACACCAGGTATGTCAGATTTACAATCCACTCATAGGGAAATTTTGTTAACGACTTTCAGCTCTTGGTGGGGTAAAACGTTCGTGGATTCACTAAAGGATGTTTGCAAGGCGAGAGACGCGCGCAACGCAAGCCCTCAGGGACCTGTGTATACCATCGAATCACCGAGAGTCGAGACGAGCAAGTCGGTCTCTTTCCAGCTTGACAATGGCCAAGATAGTAGCAAGTCTCAGCAACATCAAGAATTTATGAAGAAACAGGCTGCTGCTATCGCAGCGAAAGACCTGCCTGCCACTCCTACCCCTGGCACTCCAGTTCAGCGAGGCGAGCTCATTGGAGCGGATGGTAAACCTTTGCCAGATCGAACTATATCACCAGCTCATGCGGGTGGAGAGGATACGAGGTTGAGTGGAAATGGTGAACAGGCGCAAAAAATCGAGAGTAATGGAACGCCAATTGCTCCACAAAAGTCGAAGTCTATGTGATGCAACGAGAAAAGTGGTCACACGGCCAAGATCATGTAAAACAAGGGATGGCCATGTATTCCCTCGGATAAGACTGGTATTTCTTTAATTCCTTTTTTTTTTTTCTCTCTCAGCGGCGCAATGAGACTGGATTTGAGAAGGCCGGGACCTAGAAGGCCTCTGTAGCGATTCGTGCTGACGATATCCTACCTAACTTGAACGGCTTGCGTGGAGTTTTAAGGAATCGCATCACAACATGATAGACGAATTAAATCATACCTGTATGTGGATCCCAAAGCCATTTACCTTCAAGTTTGCAGCTCCATGGGCTCCGAAAGTCTATTCACGTGTATGATCATAACGTGATCGCCTGAGGCAAGCAGATTTCCTACTTAGGTAATCCCAAAAAATGTCCGCAACCTGCAGGAGCTGTCAAAGCATCGTCACCCCGTCAACACTTCCAACCACTTCTTGTTGGCATCATTCACTCATTGAGCCAGTTCCAAGATGGCCAGTATGGAGCCGAGGCGTCACATCACCGGTGTCGTGGTGTCGGCGGGAAAGATGATCAAGACGGTCAAAGTGCGCGTTCCGAAGCAAGTCTGGAACAAGCGCCTGCAAAAAGTGACGATCACCAAATCATTCGTACATGAAAAGGACGGCTTGAGACTGATTTAACAACTCTAGTATTACTCCGAACCTCAGACACTGCTCGTCTCCGATCCTACAAACTCCACCCGTGAAGGCGACGTCGTTACGCTCGAGGGTGGCCGCCGTATAAGTAAGCATGTGCGCCATGTCGTTGCTGGAATAATTGCGCCAATGGGGGTGCCTCTGAGCGAAAGGGCGCATATACCATCAGCTGCCGAGCGATTGGCTGCTGTAGAAGCCAAGAGGGTGGCGAAAGACCTCAGGCAGGCTGCACGAGGGCGATGGCCTGCTCTTGTTCGGGTCAGAGAACGGGAGGCGAGGCAAGCAGCCAGCCTCTCGCTGGAAGAGGCAGCATCATCGATGACTTTGGACTCCTTCGTCAAGATGTACAGAAAAAAGAAACCCGAGGAAGGGGCAGCAGAGTCGTTGGTTCTGGACTTTTTATGTCTTGCCAAGTATAAAGTCTTGCAAGGCGAGGTCCCTTTGCATGCACAAGTTGCCGCGTTAGCAGAAGTTAAGGGCAAGTTAGTCAGGGAGCGGGCCAAGCTGGAAGAGCAGCTGAATGCAGGCATTTTCAAGCGGACGGGCAGAGACATCACGCTCTCTGAGCGGGAAGAAATGTCGAAGCAGAAGTTGCAGCTGTGGCAGCAGATACATCAGATTGAAAGAAGTATATCGCATTTCAACAGCTATGTGAAGGAGGTCAATCCAAAGAATGAGACGAGGAGGCAGGAGCTGAAGAATAATCCGATCGAGTGGTACGATCTGGTCATGATATTGAACATGACTCACTGGGAGCAGAACATCGCTGCGCTTGATTTGTGGGGCAGAGCGATGCTAGAAGAGGCTGCGAAAAGAGATGTTGGTGATATTTCGCGGAGAGCTGGCCTTGCACGTGCAGACTCGAAAAACCTCCGCGGAGCTACATTGCACGAGTCGAACGGTGAGGATCATGCTCTGGCAGCTGCTACGGAAAGTCTTGGACTTGAATCAAAGTTGCAAGACAAGGCCGTCGGGGAATCAAACACAACAGAGCAACCGGAACCGATCGTCAACACGCCTGAGCTTGAAGTCGAAACAAGGCATCAAGAAATGCAATCCGATTTCACCAGCGAAGAGGGACTGTCTCCAAGTGTTGGAGAACCACATGTCGAACACACAATGGAACAGAAGGAAGAAGTTGCTAGGAACCTGCAAGAAGACATTGAAAAGCCATCGGAAGCTGAAGCTCATGTTGAACAGCAACCAGCAGAAGCCGAACAGGAGAAAGAAGAAAGGAAGTCTGGCGGTTTCTGGAACCTATTCAGGAGGAAGTAGAACGGGTCATAAGCAACCGTTGTGTACATTATGTGTAAGATAGCTTGCATGGGGAACGGTAAGCATGTTTTCTCATAGATTGAACTCCTCTAGAATTGTTGCACAGCAGTATTCAGTATATAAAGTTCACCGTAGGTTTAGGGAAGCATTGAAGAGCCTGGAATTGAAAGGCCGAAACTGACTCTCACCTTTCTTTGCAATAATCATGTCGTGTACATTGATCCACAAAGGCTACAGTATTCACAACCGCAAGGACGATGCTCGCTTGGCCAGGACATGTTGACTCTCCTTCACTTTTCAAACAAATTGACAGGAAAGGGAAGATGGACACAAACAAATCGAAATGTCCTAAACCCAGACTGTCGTACACAAGGCCAATCAGACAGGCGGGAAGAACTAATCGACATGAATCAGCGGCTTTTTATAGCCAATTTTGTCGGCTGCAGTTTGCGCATGGGCTTGACAGAAAATTGGCAGCCTTGGCGATCGCCTCTAAGCAAGGTTGAGCCTCTTCAAGCCCGACGCCATAGGCTGTTTCGACTGCAGAATGGCTGAAATACGATGCTTGGCCTTTTTCGAAGATGATAATTCCGTTTCATGACGCAGCCACAATTGCAGGTTTTGGGGTCGGATGCGATTTCGACGCACAACTACGTAAATTGTGCACGACGCACGTAATAGTTTGCGATGCTGCTCTCGCAATTGTTTTTCTCGTGAAGAGGATCGGTCGAAATCAAAGCGAGTCTCGGAAACCCGATGACTTTGATGGCCTGTTTGTTCAGTCCTTGCTTTCGAAGAATCAAAAGATAGACATGGCCCGTCCTTATGTCAAGGTTTGGCTATTTGGATTGCTGCAAGTCCTCTCAATCGTCTTAGCCGATCCATCGCCTAAGGGCGGAAAAGGAGGGGGAGACAGTGACAGCAGCAGCTCCTCTGGAGACGATAGTGGCAGCTCAAGCGGCGGCAGCGGCTCTCACACTGGCACACAGCACGTACTGGTTTCCGGAGACAAGTGGCCGTATCGTTGGCCAGGAAGCTACTACAATGGGAGCATGGTCAGGACTGCTCTCTCAGATTCTTGGATGATGTACTGACGGGAAGTAAAGACTCTAGAAGTATCTATTGAATACTGGCCAGGTTGCTCGGAAGGCCAGCGCGGCAATATCCGCACGAATATGGACGGCATACTTCTTCTTGGACCCGCCAACCAAACGGGGACCTTTGACGTTGTGGATCCAAATTTTGTGATCATGGGATGGGATGCGGGCATTACACCGACGAACAATTGGACTGATGGTGAATACTGGGGTAACGGGGGACCGGGTCTGACTCGCTGGTTCAGTACAGATGTCAAACTCATGTTGAGCCGCTACGTCGAGATATGGCAGGATTCATCCAGTACCAGTCGACCATATGACCTAGGCTGGACTGTCGATTCCAGCAACTCAGGAAATGAGACGAACGAGTGGCACATCAACGGCACGTTTAGCGGAGTGAGTGTTCGCGTGGCCGGGATGGATAGGCAAGTGCTTACCTGGAATAGACGTCGACCACATTCAGCCCACGCGATAACTCAGAGGACAACTGGATGCAGGTCACCACATTTTTGTGCAACAATAAAACCACAGTCGATGTCCTCAACATGCAACCATGGACTCACTCAAACGCTTTGAAAGACTGGCCCTCGACTCGAAACACGACTTTTGAGGGCACCTTTTCGGACAGCGGAGCATCGATCACGTGGAGTGGGAACTACTGGGCAGGTTTCAGTAGCATCGACTACGGTGTCCCCTTCGAGAAGACGTCCTATCCACAAGGGTATTTCACGTTTACTTTCGACGGTAAGCTAGACGTCTCAGAAAGCGACATCTTGATTGCAAGGAATGAATCACTCTCCGGGTACTACAATTCGGCTGGTGACCCAGATTGGGTCAAGAAATACGACAGAGATCTAAACGCTCCGGACAGGACAATCTACTATGGGAAGGGAGACCGCAAAAGCCCTCCTGTTCGATTTGTTGTAGGAGTTGCTCTTGTTACAGGAACAGTTATGTTTCTGATGTCATAGCTATCTATCGCACATGTGAAGAAGTGACTCGGATCTACCTAAAACTGTTGCTCTTTATATTGATTGGGACTGACAATAATTGGCAGCTCCCCTGCAACGGCTACAGGAGCCGTCCTTAGACGCCTGCGCCGACGATCGATCTATTCAGGTCGTCAAAAGCCGGTTGCTTCTAATGATTAGCGATTCAATCACGATGATGTCTTTGAGTCAATGATCTTGTGCCACGCATACGTCCAGTCATTCAGTGCCCCCCAGATTACAGTCATTTTCGCTCACAAATAGTAGAATCTCGTGGGCGTCCACTCTTAATTACATATTCTGTCCTGCTGCTTCCTGACTCAAGTATCTCTCGCTAAGTAATCAGAGTTGCGGGGGAAAAAAAGACCATTGTCGCGGATACAGTAAAGGCCGTCGAAAATGTGTACGCAAGACACATTCGTCTACAACTGCGGCCACTCTGTCGAAGGGCCAGATATTGATCGTTGCAGGAAAGCCACCCAGAATAATCTACCTCGATGTAGCGATTTGATTGAGCAAGAGCTCCAATTTCCCGATCCATGCCCAGACTGCGACGCAGATCGGCGGTTCAATGCGGAAGTCGAAACTGCGTTGCAGCAGTCTACGCGCGAGTACGGACGTGAGCGGCGCTCGACAGGGGTTCTCCGTGGTAAGGACGAAGAGGAAGATCTCTGCAAGCGGATCGGGGACATGACATTTGAGGAGATGAGAAAACGGCGAGAGCTGGAGGAGGCCGAGCTGATGGAGAAAGTTCTTTACCGGAGCAGGGTCGAGTTTGAGCAAGCCCGGGACACGTCCGGTGCTCGGTGGCGACGGTGCACGTTTCCTGTCAGAGATGATAGTTCGCCCGCCAGAGAGGCTCCGTCGAGCGCGGGACGGACGGTCCTGCCACCATCTAGAACACAAGGCCAAGTGGGTGGTGACTCCTGGTCGACTTCTTCGAGGAGATGGCCACATCAGACCTCCCAAGGCGCCCCGAGAGCGGAAGAAGAGCTAGAGACATCCGCTCGTATCCCAGCCTTGGGTCCTAGGATAATAGCTGCCGCATCGTTCACAGCACCGAGCAAAGGTTCTGAAGAGGATGAATATGGAGAAGGCGAACCGGTGGACAAGAAAGATGAAGACGAAGAAGATGATGGTGATAAAGGGAGAGAGGAGAGGAAGAAAGGCGAAGACGGTGCCAGACCTGCTAATATAGAAGCTTTGCGAGCTAGACGCTTGGCCGCGTTCAATACAATATAGCGGTCGTACGTAGAAGTGGTACGCTTCATTTGGGACCATTTCAAATTTCACAACAAGAAAACCATATTTGGACTAAACCTTTATTCTTTCCAGCCTCTGTCAACGTCTGGAGGTAAGTAGCGCTTAGGAAAACTTCGTCGCTTGAACTTCTGTAGGACTGGGCGTTAGAAAATCTGAATCCGGAGCAGTGCCTACTCTGTTGCAATAATAAGACCGTATGGATCTCTGTCCCTTTCGCTTGTCTCAATCGAAACCGATTCATCGTCCAGAATATCCATGAATTCCTTGGGCGTATGCAGCATCTCTTTGCCTTCTCTTCTTACTGCTGTCCACTCTTCCTTCACTTTGTTCATCAACTGATTCCTCAACACGGTGTGAAGGAATCCTCGTTCCGTATTGGAATGGAACAATGTTATGACGCACTGGCCTCTCTCGATTGCGGCGAGGGCATCGTGGTGGGCAAGTTCGCCAGTAAAGAGCAGGTCAATGTCATCTAATCCAGAGAAGAGAGAACCGCCACTTCCAGCACAGATAGCAGCACTTCGAATTGTGATATCTTTGACGCTTTTCCCTTGAGGTATGGCAATAGGAAAGCCCTTTGGATTGCCTACTCCTCTTGCTATGCGATGTATGATTGTGCTGAGCTGTTGAGGTTGATTGAATCGTACAATGCGTCCCATTCCTGCGTCCGGGATGTCCGGTAGATTGCTTGGCTTAATGACACTTCGAGTATGAGCAGCGGCGCCTAGACTCAGATCCGCGTCTTTGATTTTGCGTTGTGAAGGATGGTGCTGTAGCATGTACGTGGGACGTTTTCCGTCCACGAATGGATCTGATTCTTCTGTTTCTGCCGTCTCGTCCTTGACCTCGCTTGGCTCCTCATCATTTGGTCCGCCTCGAGCCGTACCGGTGATGATATCTGCGAGCCAGTCACCTAGACCACCCGGTGCAGCGTCAAATGCCGTATGAGGACTGTATACCTGGACATACGTTAGTCTCTCCACACGCACGAACACGCATGTCCTACACTGATTCCTTCTGCAGCCAATCGAAGTAATGATGTTTGTTGGCTATCATTCAAAGTGATAGCTTTTAAGCCTCTGAATATAATGGGATCTACGCTTTCAGCTTCTCTCGAGCCACAGTCGGTTATGCATTGTTAAGAGACATACGGTATGCGACAATGATCGAGTCTTTTCGCTCGATAGCCTCATCGACGACGGCTTTGGTGAGGTCAACCGCGAGGAGCACCGAGTTCTTTTGTCTGCGCTGGGGATTGAATGGTGCCTCAAGGAGTACTGAGCATATTCGTTAGCGGCGTCGTGCCTGATTTAGGGTTTCTTACAGCCTGTATTATCCCAACTTTTGTCCGCAAGATGCTCTGGATAGCTGTCTCGCGAAATCAGTTATGACTATGCCAGTAAGGAATGAAGAGCATTCCTACAGCTTGCGCATGGCAGATATGACTGCCCTGGAGAAGGGCGAACATGTGGTATTCATTTTTATCGCTCGTCGTAACGTTGGAACAAACATGTGCGTTCGTGACTTGTATAAAACGGACGAGAATGTTTACACGCGCTCAAATGACGTCTTCCCGGCCTTAGCGCCAAAAGTTTTGGCGCCAGCCTTGTTTCCAGCCTGTGATATCTGCTAACGCCCATTTGTTATTTTCTTTGCTTTCATTTACTTGTGCTGCATTAGGACGCCTGAGAGATCATTTCCCCTCCACAACGTGAGTATGTGTCAGAAGTGCAGTACTATCTTGAACTACGTCTTGTCAGGTTTTTTTTACGTAGATGGCACTTCACTCTCAAGTCTTATTTTATTCTAAGCCACAAAAACAAGCCATTCGCGAGCGCTCAAACCCGTCAGCGAGACACAATTGAGAAGATCGATAAATGTTTTGGATCAAGAGACTACTCTCAGCTACTTCACAGCAGGAGTGATTTAAGCCTGCTGCATTGCCCAACCTGACAAAGGAGACCGTCTTGGGCCTGTACATCTTAACATCTCTCTAAAAGCTACTCTCACAGCCCTACGTCATTGGATCAGTCGCACCGAGCAGGTTTGGTGATTGACGAAGACTTGGAGGTGAGTTCACAAGCTGGATTGTTCTTTAGCATACTCTTGGCAAGGCGTCCTCATACATGTTGTGGGTATCCCGCATCCGTAAGTCCTGTACCAAGTAAACGCAATCTTGGCCTCAATTCCAAATCCTTTCATCTTCTAGCATTTTGCAGTGATTAATTTATGATGAATTAGCCCGTTGTTCTGGGTTAAGTCCGGAATACTTCAGGTTCTGGAGTCAGTATTCACCAACAGCGTTGAAGATGATCTTGTTTCACTCAAGATGATTTCGGCCTGCAAAAAATTGCCTCGTTCCATCGAGAGCATTGTGCTCAGTCTCCTCATCGAATTGTCCGACATCCTGGTCGGAGAAATGTTATAGTCGAGGGTGCGAAGCAGCCGTCTACTTCAAACGCAAGCCACAGCCGGTGCTGTTCCTCATTTCGAATTGAAACCCAGAAAAGCGCCCATCTTGCATGGGGCAAACCACCCTTCGAATCAGATTTCGAACCCACTTGCTTCATCGTCAATTCTAGATGTTTGTTTCAAGCCGATCTGAGGATGAAATTCTACTGGCGGAAAGGTTTTGATTGTCAAGGTGATTAGCTGATGTGGCCCTACCATGACGACGTTTCACTTAGATATTATCGACAACATATGGGCATGCTTACCTCCTGCCACGGAATAATTTTTACGCGACTCCATGTAGGCCAAGCTGAGCATCGAGCATTCAGGAATATCGGAGATGAGCGGAGCAAGGTCTGTGATTCTCATGTATGGTACAAGACCTCGCCGTCTCTTCGATTTTTGCACGGAATTCAGTCGCCCAGCTTTCTTTCTAGTCACTCACTAGCGCGATACATTGATAATAATGTTACCTTCATCTCTCGTGGCTCTTGTAGCTACAATTTACTTTCCTACACTCGTTTTCTGCCAGCTGTCGGGGTCCGTTGGGCCACTTACCACAATCGCGACTAAAGCCGCGAAGAAGACTTGCAACGTTCTAGATTATGGCGCGAAAGCAGATAAAGCTACTGACCTAGGCCCACCTCTGGCCTCAGCCTTCGCTGCATGCAAAACTGGAGGTGTTGTTGTTATTCCAGAAGGCGAATATGTGATGGCTACTTGGGTAACGCTCAACGGTGGATCTGCTTGGGCACTTCAATTTGACGGAACCGTTTATCGGACTGGGACAGCAGGAGGCAACATGATTTTCATCGAGCACACGAGTGACTTCGAGCTCTTTAGCAGCACGTCTAAGGGCGCATTTCAAGGAAACGGGTACATCTTTCATCAACAGGGCTCAATCACCGGACCTCGAATCTTGCGTTTATACGACGTGAAGAACTTCTCTGTCCATGACCTTGCGCTAGTAGACTCGCCATCCTTTCATTTCTCTATGGACACCTGTGCCAACGGTGAGGTATACAATATGGCCATTCGTGGTGGTAATTCCGGTGGATTGGATGGCATTGATGTCTGGAGCACGAATATGTGGATTCACGATGTCAGCTCCCTATTGAATAAGGACTTCGGCTTTTTTTTGTTAACGAAGAACTAGATCGAGGTCACGAACAAAGACGAATGCGTGACTGTTAAAAGTCCAGCAAAAAATATCCTCATCGAGAACATCTATTGCAATCGGAGCGGCGGTTGTGCCCTCGGCTCCTTGGGTGCAAATACCAACATCTCCGATATCACTTACCGCAACGTTTACACTTGGTCCTCTAACCAAATGCTGGTATGAGAGTTTCTCACGATGATGGTTAAAATACTGACGTGCCGGGTCGAGTAGATGATCAAATCAAATGGCGGCAGTGGGTCGGTTGAAAACGTGTTGTTTGAGAACTTCATTGGCCATGGAAATGCCTATTCTCTTGACATTGATCAGTATTGGTCTAGCATGTCTACCGTTGCTGGAAACGGCGTACAGCTGAATAACATAACCTTTAAGGTATGCAGAAAGGATTCTCAACTTGAAAGAGCATTTGTGGTTAATCACACAAGCAGAACTGGAAGGGCACAGAAGCCAACGGCGCTCAGCGAGGACCAATCAAGGTTGCCTGTGCTGATGGGGCCCCATGCACAGATATTACGATCGAGGATTTCGCGATGTGGACAGAGACAGGTTCAAAACAATTTTATTCTTGCAGAAGCGGATATGGATCAGGGTTCTGTCTCAAATCGGGCACAGGAGCATCTTATGCAGCAACAACGACAACGGTAACCGTTCCACCATCAGGGTATTCTGCGCCTACAATGGCTGCCGATCTTGCCAGCGACTTTGGTACAACATTGTCCATCCCAATACCTACCATCCCGACCTCATTCTACCCAGGGGTAACGCCTGTGAGCAAGCTTGCCAGCGCCGCTTCGACTAAGGCTGCTGTTCGCTTTGCGGCTTGAATCAGTCTTAAGATTTCTGAATTCTCATAAGATGCCATTTGAGCTGCCCTAAAACCGAATCTCAAATAAAAGAGTCTCGGAACTATATCACTGTATATATCTATAAATTCATATAGCCAGGTCTTTGCAATACGGCATCAAAGGCATCGAATTGCGGCTTTCTAGCTTTCTAATCACTGCCATGACTTTAAACCCTTGGACTTGGGAAAGCTTACGTGTAATGGGTGGTCACCAAAAATTCCACCTGACTGCTCATCGTACGTCGCTATGATTTCTCGAGAACTAATTCACCATGACTTTCTTGATTCTCGTAAAACCACACTCGTTATAACGAATCAAACATGAATACGGGTAAGTTATGGTACGGAAGAAGCGCAGCGGTGCGTATAAACTTCTGTCGTAACGCATATTAAAAATTTCTCGACACCAAGATGCCTGTGGATATTGCAGAGTCTTTTCAGATGGTCAATGTAAAGTGGCATTGTGCGTAAGTCAGATTCTCTTGCTGAATCTACCAATGCACACGCGTCTAGTTAATAATTTTTAGAGGCCACGCCGTCAACGCCGATCTTATGCCAATGTCTTTTCGAAATCTTCCCGGAATCCTCAAGTCTGCGACGGGTGCACGTCAGTCCTGCATCCTGTCATGAATAGAATGCCTTCACCGAGCCGCAGTTGATCGAAGCTGTTTATTCCCATGCCGAATACATGTACGCGCTGACGAAGAATACGATGTTCAGGTTGCATAATTTGTCTCATTTCAATCACATCGTATTCGTATGGCTCTTATCGTATCCAAATGTTTTCAGCGCAACCCTTGATCAGCGATAGGGCAAGGAGCTTTAGTTCTGGTGTCCATATGTCTCTAATGAAAGATTAAGTGAGAATAAATCAGCGAGATGTCAGGCTGACAAGTATCGGTTGGCCAGATTTTGATCTTCTCAACCTTCCTACGACTCGAATTTAGAACTACGGTCTGAGCAGCTTTTCCGGCTTTGAAACCTCTCTCGCCTGATGCCCAATTTTGGCTCATTCTTCGACGTTGGTCTCGTCCGATCAAGTCAAATCTAATGAAATATTTTGTGGTGAATGATTGCGGATCAGAAGCTGCCGCTTAGCCTATATAATGCGAAAATTTACCCAGGCCTTAGGATGACTCCCTACTTTGCAACAATTATCGCCTAAGTATCCGGATGGTCGTGCAGTTCAGCGGCTCAACGCAGAATCCCATAGTTCATCGTTCAGTGGCCATGTCGTCACCATCGGTAGCCTTGAGGAATAATTCAAAATACAATGATGATGCGAAGTCTCATTTGGTACAAGTTTTAATCCTTGTAATTGGGCGCGTCTTCTAGCCAGGGCGATTGCACTTTCACCTGTGGAGTTCTACTATAACGCCACGAGTTCTCAAATAATTCGCAGTAAGAGTCGTATCCTGTGAGCTAGTTCTAATGCAAGCATGATACATGAAAATCTACTACCTTGATCAGTGCTCATAGTCCTTCATGGAGTGACTTTATGCACGACTTAGAGTTTCTTCATAATACCGAAAGTTGTCAACCATCCAGGGTCATATTGTATGACAATCGTGAGCGCGAAGATTGGTGGAATTTATTCTTTCAAGAAAGCCGGCCATTTCATGCTGTGGCTATGTTACGCTCTCGATCTTATACAAGGGCCGATGATTAGTGACCGTCGGTCGAGGATAGCTTATCGTGCGAATAGGTATGTGAAGACCGGAAGTGACCCCGCACTTGATTCCGCCGTAAGGTTCAGAGTTCGAACAGCTTTGATTATTTATAGAACTTGTGTGAGGACTTATTTGCATACTTTTTCTGATCAACGTGCAACATTACGTTAAAGTGAAGACTCGGCAGCTAAAGAAAATAGATATCTAAGTCCTCCAACGATCCGTGGTATATAGCACTATTTCTCTTCAAATTTTTTCAACCGAAATCTTAATGTTTGTAATCCATGATTGAGGAAGAATGTCAACCACAGTAAGACGTGTATGCCTGGACATACACCAAGAATTTTCTTGCTTAAATGGTCTTACTTTGTGGAAAGTGGTGTGCAATGTCGTATCAAAGATTTTTTGGATCTGACTCGGCATCAGCTTCATGACCAAGATTCTCTGCAGCTGCCTTGACTTTGCTGGAACCCGGTCTAGAAACTCCGTTGAAGGGCAAACAAAGCGAAAACAAGTAGAGTCTCCTTGTCCTGAAAAGGCAAGTTCTAGAGATCCGCTGATGTCAGCTCAGGATAAATAAGTTAACGAAGTTGTTAAGTCTAATCTTCAGCTGCGTTAGTCACGACGATCTTCGTACTTCGTATTCATGCTCGGCATTAAGGCCATCCAGAACTCGTATAAGTACCGTAATCGGCCCCAGACTTCCACTTAAAAGGCTCTTCAATTCGTAGAATCGCCTTGACTTTCGCTCTTTCTTTCGTTCTGAAAAAAGCACTTCAATTTATATAGTCTGTTCCGTTATACTTGTGAGCCATAAATCACTTGCTGTCACACTATTGGTCTTTGGACTTTGAATTTCGTGCGCGATGGAAACTAAGGTTGTGCCAATTGTTCCTCTTGGTGAAGTTTTCCATGGCATTGCGGCGCCCAACGACACGAAACCTGCTCATCACACCATAACTGTGCACTTGCCAACATGGAACTTGATGCTCGAATTTGTAAAGAAAGACCCGGCTTTTTTCGCCAAGTTCGTAGATTTCTATCCACGGTTCATACCTCATAGGGATATCAAGCAGGTACGTCTCCAAGTTCTATCCCTTGATACCGCCAAAAAGCTCACGAGCCGAAGCTCGTCGGTTTAATATTGAATTTCATCAAAACGGAAAACACTATGGGATTACCTTATCCAAGTCTGAAGGTTGCGAAAAAAAGTGTCGAGTTTGTAACCGCAAACCCCAGAACAGATAATGTGGATTCAGTGCCAAAGGAAGAAATATCAATTAGAGCATTCGAAATGAACGGCTTACGGATGTATGTAGTGCTTTTCCCTCTACCCAGGCAGCCACTAGTGCTTCCATGGTGGCAAAACACGGGCACTGGAATTTCCTCTCGCTTTGCAGAAGATGCACTCGAAGATCCATCATCCCTGAAAGAAGTCGACCCTGAAAGCCCAAGGTTGCAGTGGAATCAAGAACCAATTCAAGCTTTGACTAAGCGAATTGTCGATCTGATTGAACGTGAACCGATAGTTGGTCCATTGAGAAAGACAAAAGTTCAACCCAGCGACGTGTATCTATATACAAGCGGAATGACTGCTATATGGGCTGTTCATGATTGCCTACTTCAATGGAAGTATAACAAATGCCCGACAGTCTTGTTTGGACTTGCATTTCACCAAACAATTCACATTTTCGAGCATTTTGGACCTGAAATCAAGAACCTTCCTCTAGCAACAGAGTATGACGAGCTCGAACAGTATCTAACAATGCAAGCTGAGAAGGGAAGGCCTGTCCAGGCTGTTTGGGTAGAATTCCCGAGCAATCCAATCCTTGTTTCCGCAGATCTGTGGAAGCTGCGATCTATATGCGACAAGCATAAAGCTGTTCTTGTGGTGGACGAGACGATCTCCGGGTTTTGCAATGTTGACGTCGTCCCGGTTGCGGACGTGATTGTCACTTCTCTCACAAAGACTTTTAACGGATACGCAGACGCTATAGCCGGAAGCGCAGTGTTAAACCCAAACTCTAGCTTTTATGCCGAACTCAAACCAATTTTTGACGAAATCTATGGCAATGACCTATACGCGCGCGATGCACAGATTATACTCGACAACAACCAAGACTACTTCCCTCGCTCCACAACATACAATAACAACGCTGCTATGCTTGCTGATTACTTTTACGAGGAGTCCAAAGATCCAAACTCTCCAGTGGCCAAAGTCTACTATCCGAGTGTAAGCCCCACCAAAGCTAACTATGATGCCTTCATGCGCCCAGCAACCAAAGACTTTAAGCCTGGTTACGGATGTCTTCTTTCGGTGGAATTTGATTGCGAAGAAACGACGATCGCCTTCTACGACAACCTCAAGGTGAATGATGGCCCGCATCTTGGTGCGCATAGGACACTGGCTCTACCATACGTTCGGGCCCTGTATGAAGACCACTTGGAAGAAGTCGCGTCAATGGGATTGAAAAAAGAGCAAATAAGAATTAGCGCGGGTCTCGAACCTGCAGATGAGTTGTTGGAAACATTCAAATTTGCCGTGAAGAGGGCCAGTGAGGTCAGGTCAAAGCGAGATTAAGCAGCTTCGAAGGAACAGATGTTATATATTAATACAGAGGATCTACAGAAGTATTGCCCATTTTGTCTCGTACATGTCGCTCTTTGAAATGCCAATCAAGTATTGACTCTGATTGGGTGCGCTTCAGTATTAAAAACATACGCATTCGTGCCGTTACCTCCAAAGTTAACTTGCCACGGTCCGTCTTCTGCAAATATGAGATATGCATATTTGAGCACTTCCGCGAATAGAAAACTCTCTTGGAAGTCTCCGTACTGAATCTGGGCACCATTGACGCCTTTGAACGAGGAAAACCCGCTGCCGACGCGGGCGGTGCTATTTATGGCTACGAATGCGTCCCAGGCCCAGTCTTGATACTTTGTATCACCGGTGATGCGATATGCATAATAGTACGACTCTAGTACTTCAGGGCGCAGATCATAACTGTCTGTAGTTATGTAAAACCCAGACTTGGCATAAAATTGGGCCTGTGCAGTCGCTGAAGCTGGAAGGCTGCAACTTGCGGGACTTGGAGTACTGTTTGAAGTTGCTGACAGCACTGCAATTGGGCTAGTTGAAGGTACCGTCGAGTCTTGCCCCCGAACCAATCCGCTGGAGTCTTCGAAGTCTTTGTCATGCAACTGCTGTGAATTAGTTACCTGGCGGCGTTGAACCGTTTGGTTGGAAGCGCATGATTCAGGAAGCCAACTAAAGTTTTCTGGACCAATACCCGTGGCATCTTCAACGTAAGTTTCATGCCATGCAGCAGTGAATTGGAGACCAGCATCGATATAGTCCTGCCTTTCTAGGACAAGACCACCAAGGAGAAAATTCCCTCCAATGAAGCCTGCAACTGCCCTGGATATTAGCATGGATCATAGGGTTTACAGATGAACTAGACATACGATGTCCCGAGGAAGATACCAAAGATTGGCCGTCATAACTTGCAACAAAGGTTATATCAGGCCTGGAACTAGGATGCTGAAGTAGAAACTGTATCGTAGAATCCGCAGCAGTCGTCCAACGATCTTTGTATTCGCCATATTTGTTCCTGTCGTAGACCCACATCTTGATTAAATACTCGTAGAACGAATCTGTTCCCCCGCCCCAACCTCCGTAGACGTCAAGAAATTGACCTGTTGTAAAATTGATTGTAGTACCCTCCAAACCAGGAAATGGCTCGTGGTTTGGATCTTGGTAAGTTGGCCTCAGCAAGAAATTCTCTGCAGTCTGAGCCAGAGTTGCGTAATGTGGCTCGTTCAATAGATCCGATAGTCGAGTCCACTCCATCACAAGGGTACCGGCAACAGCGAGGCCTGTAGATTGATCCACCGTTGTTAGCTCACCAGTCGTAATGTTTATCATGTTGTCAGGTATTCCAGTTGCTGTGTTGAAAGCTGGAGCAAGATGATCTGCAAGATCTTTGGCTTGTTGCAAAAGTCCATTCACCAAGTCCTCGTTCTCAATGAGATGCGAGAATGGGCCATTCAGGAGATCGTAGCCTGGATTGTCACTTAGCATGTTCACACATCATAGCTTTGAACTTGACTGGAAACGAGCGCATAATGGGATACATACTCGACAGTAGCCCTCCGAGATATCTAATTGTGGTTTCGAACACGGATACGGTAGACGAAGTCGAACTCCAATTAATTGTAGGCACGTATTTGACAATCTCATCGACAATATTAACAAGTTCCATGATGATGGCAGTGCTGAGGGCATCTACAGCACTTGCACCCCATCCATTCCTACTTGGAGTGAGTTGGAACTTAAACATTGCAAACTATCTGACTGACCTTCCGTTGCTATAACCATTCGAAACAGGGCGAAGTTCATCGTTGGGAAATGCATAACGATAGTAGCCATCCCATGCATGTAGGAAGGCTTCCTTAACAGCGTCTGCACGCTCTTGATTTGGACTGAATTGAACCTCACGTTTGACTTTTCGGCTTTCGCGATCAAGTAGAGGTGATGCTAGACAACATGTTGCCAGTAGTATGCAGAATTTGAAGCGCATGTTCCAACTTTACAGTCAGTGTACCTCCAGACGTTGCTACAGGTGCGAGCAAAGCAAAGCGAGTGGACTACACCAGATCCAAGAGGCGGAAGGCCAAATTAATGCAATTAGAATGGCGAGGATATTGAAACGAGAACCTGAAAGGAGAGGAAAGTTAAACTTCAAGACCGTAAGCCAGCACAGGCATATAGCGTTGAGTGCATACACTTCCTTGGGCAATGAACTCGGAAGGTAACATCCTAAACAGGCAGTAAGAACGGGGTCTTCAGCACATTCCCAGGCCTTAAGTCGGATCATGGGGATCGAATCCAGGGCCCATTTCGCACGAGCAACGGCCAGAGTAGAAGGACAGGTCAAGTGTGGCACAAATCATTCTAATCACAGCCCATACGCGCTGGTTCCGGACTTTAAGATTTGTCTAGGGTACTGTGACATGTTGCGCAAGAGCGCGATCAACGAGCGATCCGAAATGAGCTGGGGCACTTCCGCAGATCAAGATTAAACATTGGAGAGTGTCCAAGAAGAAGATAGGTAATTAATTGGAACTTGCCGATTGACACAATGAGGCTTGAACGAACACTGCGATTAGAAAGGAAGATCTGAGCTGTGTCGAGAAAAGCCAAATATCGAGCAAGCTTTAAGTCAAAGGTCACAATTAAGAGCAAGACATGACCAGAAATGCGTTGAAGACACGGTATGAATAGGATAAAATCTAATGCCTTGTGTCCTCAGGCATAAAACGAGGCTGCAGCTCGCCTCAGATCGGCTTGGTGACGCGCAGCAGCTGTCGCCTGCTTCAGCGAGTTGCTTCAGCTTGCCGTTTCTCTCGTCAATCCTCCTTTCAATCAATAATCATCGCAAAGTTCTATCGCTGAACGCCCAAGGCTGTTCTGGACGTACTTTCACTCAAGCTAAAATGAACGCGCTCGTGTCGCGGTACACGAGACCTCAATTCGAAGGCGAGACCGTGGCGCAAGACGAGGATCATGAGCTGGTGTCATCCGTGAATCCACTCTCTCTCAAATTTGCTCTGCCTCCGATAGCTCAGGTATGCCTTGGAATATGTTCTCGACGTCATTGAAGGGTTGGTGAGCACTAACATGTTTGCATAGCCCTCATCATGGCTACGAGCCATGACTGACGACTATTCAAACCCAAACTGCCCTATCAAGATTGCACACGGAACAACCACACTGGCTTTCAGATTTCAGGGTGGTATCATAGTATGCACAGATTCGAGAGCAACGGCAGGCAACTGGATCGCATCGCAAACAGTCAAGAAGGTTATTGAGATCAACAATTGTTTGTTGGGTACTATGGCAGGCGGTGCTGCTGTATGTCATTATTTCCCCATCTTATGTTCCACTCAGAACCTAACTGGCAGTAGGACTGTCAATACTGGCTTGCGTATCTGGGTATGCAGTGCAGACTACACGAACTACGACAGAAGCGGCGTATCTCAGTTGCGGCTGCGTCAAAGATCCTCGCCAACCTCGTCTACTCTTACAAGGGCTATGGCCTTAGCATGGTTCGTACTTTCGAATGGTGATGTGTGGATTGTCCGAAATAACGAGCGTGAAATAGGGCACAATGTGCGCCGGCGTAACTCCGCAGGAAGGACCGGCCTTATACTATATTGACAGCGATGGCACCCGCCTCGCCGGTAACCTGTTCTGTGTAGGATCTGGACAAACTTTCGCCTATGGTGTGCTTGACGCAGAGTACCGGTACGACCTGACCGTCGAAGAAGCTCTAGAGCTTGGCCGCCGCAGCATCCTCGCCGCTATGCATAGAGACGCATACTCTGGTGGATCTCTCAATCTATACCACGTCAAGGAGGATGGATGGGTTAAGCATGGCTTCAACGATATGAATCCAATTTTCTGGAAGACGAAACTAGAGAAAGGCGAGTTTTCGAATGTGACGGCTGAAATGGACGGCTTTTAAAGGCCGGAAGTAAAGATGGTACTCATACATGGCGTAAAAGGAGCCAGTGTATCATACACTGGAGAACTAAGGACATTTCGCTTCGAAATCAACGTGGAAAAGACACTAGCATTCCAGGGAGCCATGATCGTCGCTAAGTTTAGACTTAATTGCTGGCACAGTACTAGAACTCTTGTCTCAAACTCATTCTCAATGCGACTTCAGCGCATCTTCTCCTTTGGCTCATTTGATCGTTACTTATCGCATTTTCTACGCGTTTTTGTGACGGAAATGATCGCCCAAACCAGATAATCAGCAGGATTTCCACATGCTCAAAGAGTGAACTTATCGATCGAGAGTCCAAAGACGAAAACAAGATCAAGATGTAGCGAAGGTCAGCTTCGGCGAGGTAGGAGATCACCCTTAATGCTACTTACAATCTGTCAATTCCAGTTCCTAGAAGCGCTGCTCGGAGTATCTTGCCAAGTAGCCGATATTAGGACATGTCGTAGTATCTGTGCGTTTTATATTCAATGAATATGGTAGTAATTACGAGCATGTGGACCTTTAAGATTAGTTAATGCCATTATACGTAAGACGAACATATTGATCTAGAATTGGAAAGAGCATGATCAAGTCAAGCATGAACGTTAGTATATTTGTTTCCTGATGATTACAATCTACTTTCTTAAAGGACCAAATTATATAACGGCAAAAGAGGTGTCTCAGTAGTGGCAATACAAGCCTCATCACTGTGTTGAAGACCTGAAGCCACCTTTATTTGCATGGGAATATGATACAATATGAGCTATTGACCTCAAGTAAAGATAATGGCCTACTAGTAGAATGGCTTTTCTCGTTTCGTTACACGAGATGCTTATCCAATACTAAGAAAACAAGTCTGCGCGAGATTTGAAACTGAAGTATGAGACTAAATGATCACAGACATATCTACTGTAATTAAGCAAGAACTCTTTAGACGTCCTAGTTACTGCAGACGTTTAAGCTACTGTGGAGAAGAGCGGCAGCCTCGCATTGGACATAACAACGTCCTCATCTATCATGTTGCTAGGGGCACTAGTGCCTGTAGTCTGCGTGGTGTGAAGGTAGAACTTTGAAGGACGATTGCTTGCCAATTGGCTTCTAGTCGCCGTCTTTCAATATGCTAACTTCAAAACGTCGGCAAGCTCTGAACGCTCGGGACCGACGATCGGATAGACAATACTCCTTGCTATGTCCGGGTTTAAGGTTAGCTCCGACACCTTAAGACGATGTTATTTAAACAGCAAACAAAACTTGGGTTCGAAATTTCCCATATATTTCAGATCCAATCTAATTGAACAAACAAAATGGGCATCAAGTACGACAGCGTCATCGTTTTTGGGCCCACCGGAGCCGTGGGCAGCGCGGTGGCAGTGGAGGCGGGCAAGCGTGGGGCCAAAGTATGGCTCGCAATGAGGGATACCACCAAAGCAATTCCAGGCCTCGAAGAGAGTTCGGGGAAGTTTGAGCGCGTCCAAGCAGATCTTTCCGATGCCGAATCCGTCAAGCGTGCAGTCAGCCAATCCGGAGCGAAAGCGGCTTTCTTCTACCAGGTCCGCACAAAGGATGGAATGAAGCTTACGATTGGAGCAATGAAGGAAAGCGGAATCGAATATGTTGTTTTTCTGTCCTCACTTACCATCCTTCCGGATGATGACATTCGTGCCATCACCCCCGATAAGATCATACCGTTTGCTCACTCCTCTGTCGAGGTGACAATCGAAGATTTGGGATTACCATCTACGATGTTGCGTGCCGGAGCATTCGCACATAATATCATCTGGCAAAATCTTGACCGATCGTCAGAGCCATGGAAGGCAAAAATTCCGATCTCAGAACGGAAATCTGACGGCATTGTGCAAAAAGATATTGGTCGTGTTGGCGGCGCAGTCTTAGTCGAACGTCCCTCTGAGTCACAGAAGGAAATTATTTATCTTTATGGCCCCGAGTTACTTACACGTGAGGAACAGCTGACCATCATAGAGAAAGTGTCGGGGAAGAAAATCGAGACGGAGGTGCAAAGTTTCGAGGAATATGGAAAATACATGTTAACTAAGGGATTCCCTGAGTTCATTGTTAATTACCTGCTGAAGGCTGATAATGGCGATCGCAACGATGCATATTATGCAAACGGGCGTCATGAAGAAGGTGTGGCCAACGTGAAAAAGTACTCTGGGTACGAGGCGACCACTTACGAAGGCTATGTTCGGGAGTTCCTCACGAAAGCTGCTTAAATTTTGCTTGTACATTGTGCTCATAGGTTCTGATAGAAGCACCTTGGGTTCGTGAAGATAACCGCACTTTGCCTGAATTTTTCGTAATCGTTCCTGAATCAGAGAATGCTGGTATCTTGGGTTCCACCATCGAGCAAGCCATAATTGTACACATCCTCCTTAACATATGTCAATGTTTGTTAGAGGCATACTGAACTTAAAAGTTAATCTCAGCCTAAGTCATGCGTTGCGAAGATGTAATTGACACCTGCTGTTTCACGTGTTGTGGATTGTTGTGTGAATTTGACCTTGTATTCACGACATTGAAAGCAAGAAATTCACCGTCGTCTCGTCTATTATGATCCCTAACCTTTCCAACAAACATTATCGTGCACTCACTGCTGTCGGAGAACAAAGTGTGACCATATTCATTGCCTCAGAGTCACAACGATCATGCTATGATGCTCTCGAAGAATGGCATGATTTAGCACAGATTGAAGCAAGTTCGCTCGGGTAGTATCAACAGTTTCGTTGGATGTGGGGGCCTCCGTGACTATTATGTGTCCCGAATCCGTACCTCTGCCGAACTTGTTGCTTTTTCGCGTAGAGACAAAGGATCGGACATCTGCTCGCGTATGCGTTCGCTGGATTTATGCTCGCTCAATGACCTGTGAGAAGCATGGAACGTGGTAACATATCAGGCTTTGGAAATGTGTAGTTTTTTTGGGTTGCTTCCGTGGCAGGTTGCTTCATATCACCTCAGCATCGCCTGCCAAAACTTTCTCACTCACGGCACTCCAGCGTACTACCCAAATATCACCCCTTCTGAGCTCGGCCCGGACGTCTGTACCTGGGATAATGAGTTCCCCACAATTCTTAAGCACCCTCACAAAAACTGCCTTGTCAACATCGGGTCTGTCGATCATGCTGATGCCTCCCGCCGTGTCATCGAGCCTCTGTAATGTTGGTGGAAAGCTGCTTAGGAAGCTCGTCGAATAGTGATTAGATAGAAGTGTTTGGTGATGCTGCAGATACTGTCTTTCATTCTGACTCAGCATCGTCTCTTTTCTATCGAGCGTTGCATAGTGAAGCGGATGTGCGTCGAGTTTGGCGATGCGGCTGCGCAGAAGAGATCTCACGAGGAACTTAAAACGTTCGAGTTCCGTCTGGAGTACTATCAATTTGAAATTTGTTTTGGGATCCATGTTGCCTGTTGCTTGTTCTATGCTTTCAATCTGCTGGCTGATGCGGGCGAGGATACGCTCCATGAGGTCGGTGGGGTATGGCAGTAATTCGGGTGCGCAGCGCTCAGCTACCCACAGTCGGGTCAACTGCTGGAGATCAGCTGAGTCTTGAGGAACTGACTGAGCGTCAATGTCGGCGAGAATGTCATCGATGTCCATGATGATAGCATACCTGCTATCTCAGGTTATTTCATTCCTGGAGCTCTAAGGCGCGTCGAGTCGCGTTCTGACCGTGAAGAAGAGGCCGATGTCGGAAACAGACCATGCAAGTCTCTTCTACGCAATGGCATCAAATGAGTATGAAGTCTTACGAATAGTCGCAAAGAATCGTACAGAGTTCCTCGAAAATCACATCCTTTTATGCTGCGGCTACTCCGTACGGAGTTCTGTCTTCAATCAGATAAAACCAGCCGGTGAAAAAGGCGGGTTACAACGAGCTCGAGCAATGTCCAAAGCAAAATGTAAGGGTAGTTAACAATGCTCAAATGTACGGCGTTGAACCACTAGCTCTTCCATGCTCTAATAAGCTCACCGCGTTTCTACGTTGCAGAGCTGACCTGTACGGAATACGCTGCTATGTAGAATCGCGTGGGCTACTACGAAAAGACATTGGATGATTAATCACTGTCTAGTCATTTGACGGATGTTGCGCGGTCAAATTTACGCACCGAAACAATGATTTTATCATTCGCGACGTTGTTAATGTTTGCAGAGGATGTATTTGATATCGGCTTACTTGCAAAAACACTCGTTTCTACCTCCTACGGTATTGAGTATATGCCCAGTAAAACTGTTCAAAACTAGAACAGTCCCAGGATATCATCATTTGTCTGTTTGCTCTTGCTTTGCAACTGTTGCTGTGGAGGAGGAGGTTGACTCGCACCATTCATGTCCAGGCTTGCAAAGCCGCCCATCAAGTCTTCTAATCCTGCTCCCGCGGTGGAAGTCTGGGCAGCTGATGGACCGTTTCCAAATACGCCTAGTAAGTCATCCATTGTGTTCGATGGCTGTGCTGACGTGCCTGCCGATGGACTAGCCACCCTTTGCGGCGTTCCTGCCAGTCCTTCCAATCCACTCGTTCCCCTCACAGGTGCATTTTGCAGACTCGCGGGTGCGCTGCCGTCAAAATCGATGTCAAGTAAATTCTCAATATTGCTTTGCTGTACTTGGCCACCACTTGCGTTTGCGGCTGCGATGGCGGCAACCGTCGGGTTCTCCTTAGCGAGTTGCTGCTGCTCCTCGATAGCAGCTCTTTGCATAGCTTCGGCGCCAAAGCGGCCTTGTCCGAGAAACGTCTCCGGAGATTTGTGATATACAGACGCAAGGGTGGATAGCTCACTTATAAGCGATTCAAGGAGAGCACTGGGGAGTGATTGAATAGTTGTGGCGATAGGAGGCTTCTCTGATAAGACAACGTTCTAATTTCTGCATTAGCGATGTTACATTTACGTAGGCCAGAAGAGATGCAGACTTTCGTGATTTGGGGATCAGATGAGAGTAGTCTCCAGTAGACGTATGCTCGATCCCTGATATCCGGATTGTCATTCTCCGCAGTTGCGGCCTGGAGTACTTTTTGCACCAATCCTTGCGATTGATCTGGTTTTTTAAGGAAGAGTTTGACCACCGCGGTCAAGATCTGCAATTGAACCTGGCAAGGCCGTTAGCATATAGTTGCACGAATGGAAACAAGTGCATACCTGTGTAAACTCTTCGTTGAAGCCTTCAACAAAGCCGGCAAGAATATCGCCAGCGTTGCTGATCTTTTCTGCATATTCGCCCACAATCCATATAAGCGCTGCTCTGGCGTTTGGTTCATCAAGTTCATCAATACACTGGCATAAAGTTGGAATAATACCTTCGTAGCCAGGGTATTTTCTGAAGATATCTTTGATGACCACAATCGCCTCTTGCACTACATAATTGACTTTTGTAGCTATCAAGTCAAGAAGCGCATTAACGCACTTCTCACTGGCTTCTTCGATCTTGATGGCTACTTGGCCGATCGCTTTCACCGCTCGTCGAACGAAGTCCATATCCACTTCCATCGCGTATTCCTTAAGTTCAGCTAAAAGTTGATCGACATTTTTATCGTTGGCTATCCGGACCATAATTTCGAGTTTCTGAAGCTTTAGATATGGCGGGTCGTTGTATTTGCAGAAAAAAACACGCATTTCTTTGCTTAGGATGTCTGGTTGCTTCTGCAAGAGCAAATCAATATTTCGCAGCGCCACATACTGCACTTCGGGCTGAGATGAGACGAGAGTTACTGTATGACATCAGGATACAGCACCAAGGACAGCGTGCTTCTCACGTACCTAGCGGTGGAGCCATTTTACGCAAGTAGGACCTTGACAGATCGGCGCTGATATATCTCATGTGAAGAAACACGACTTTGATTGCAGCAAGAACAACTGCCGGATTAGCGTGTTGAAATTGCGGAACAACCCTCTCACAAATATGTTCCGACTCTTTCACATCAGATGCCTTGTACTCAGCTAATGCAGTCAATATAGTAATCCTTCCCCATTCAGTGCACTCATTTAATGCTAGCATCATCTTCTTTAGTGTCTGGGGTGTAATTTGAAATGCCTTCGTTTCTGGAGCGGCCTCATTTATCTCTACAAGAGCGCTCACGGAGTTTGCCACGACCATTGGATTAGGATCTCCAACAAGTTCCTGGAGCGTTTCGAGAAAGCCGTTCTCAATACACATCGCAGGATTGAGATCGAATAATTTGGCAACACAGAGCACGGCAGTCTTGCGGACGTAAGGGGATTCGTCGCGGAGAGTTTTACGGAGGGGTTCTTCCATGTAGTCTACCATCTTGTCGACGCGGATACATCCCATAGTTCGAATAGCAAGAGCGCGGACTAGAGGGTTGGGGTCTTCAGAGTCTTGGACGAAGGTGTTTACGGCAAGGATACAGAGGTCTGGATGTGACTTTGCGTAGTTCCTAGCTTTGAAGTCAGCTGCTTATGTCTCGGTTTTGGGGCGGTGTGGAGAGATAGGAATGAACTGTACATAAGATATAGGTAGACAAGCTTTTTTTGATCTAGGTCCTGAGTTGCAATGTTCTTGAGAACGTCAGGGAACAGAGCGGAAACATCTTTGCCTAGTGTCATGGACATGATAGTCTTCTGAATGGCCTCTTTTCGCTCCCAGGCATATTGCGATCTATCCAACTGTCAGCTTTCATTGCGCACAAATCTGTACAGTCCAACTGCATACACTAAGCCAGCTCGCAACTCGAACGTCTCGCCCTTTCTGGGCACCGCGAAGGCGCCTCTTATTCTGTTCACAGCCATGAGTATGGTTCAAAGCTGCACATGCGGAGGTCAAAATGCGGATATCGTTCGAAGAGGGAAAGATGCGGGCAAAGTAGCCTATCGTTGAACCTTGAGCATCTCCATATGCACCTCTTCTAGCTTTGTTGTGTTCAAGGAGTACCACAAATCGTGATGTGTACAGTGCACTCTTGTGTATTAGCTTGCGGTTGTGCTTGACTGTGCAGTTGAGTGTGGCGCTCAATGCAACGCCACATTTTTTTGTTTCCGACAACCACCAGCAAATCATTCAATTCTCAACACCGCAGTTTTCATATCCGAAGCCGTGACTTGAGGTTCATCATCAATAAGTAAACCGATCATTGAGATGGCAGGACAGATATCCCTTTATTGCTATTTGATGTACTAATTGTTATAGCCTTCGAATTTGCCTAACCTCCGACGTCTCTTTGTTGAAGCCCGCACAGAAGCAGAAGAAAGTGCTTACTCTCGAAATGCCGTACGTGTTTAACTTTCACCACATGATTCTAGATTTGACAAGCCATCGCCAGTTCTACAATCTCGTTTTATTCATGTCATCTGTTGCAATTTTTAGCATAGCCGCTCAACGCATGACAAACGCCAAATCAATTCCCAGCTGAGGCATTCACGCCTGTCCTCTCCCTCCACAGAAAGCCGAACCTGAATGGCTCATAAGTCCTATTGAGGACTAGTCCACAGCAATCAATGAGCCTGAAGCCAGCCCAGCATCTCAGCGAATGCTTGTTGTTGCGCCTCTTTGATCTTCAAGTCCGCATAGTCACCGAGCACTGCAAATCCGTGAGGAACATTAGGGTACACCTTTATCTCATGCTCGACGGCGGTTTTCTCTAGCAAAACTTCGCCAGCTTTACGGACTTCATCTGGGAATAGAGGGTCGTCTTCTACGCATATGATGCTCACAGGCACTTTGACAGCCCCAATATCGTCAGGTGTGATCTGTGTGCCATGTGCAATCGCTCCAGCCTTGATAAAAGGCCCATTCCGTGTCCTTCCTTCCGTAGCTTGTCCCTCAACCTCCTGTGGCGCCCAAAGCACACCATTCGGATTATCGCCGGCCAACAGTAGGACGTATTTCGCGCCAAAGCAGTATCCTATCGCATATATACCGCCTCCGTTTGCTATTGCGTCAGCAAACTCTTCGTTCGCCGCATCGAGAACTTTATAGAGGATAGGAAGGACTTTGTCGGGTGTATGTCGAGCGAGCCACATGTCAATAGTGAACGATTTGAAGGTATCAACCAAACCCAACTTGATCTTTTCAATCAGAGGAATATCCGCGGAAGCAGGTTCTTGCACCGTGTTTGGTGCAGCCTCGCCTCCGAATCTAGACCTCTTTAGCTCATGCTATAGGTGAAGGGCAGAGCGACGCACTGGTCGGGCATTATAACGAGAAAGCCTTCTTGGGCAAATTTGTCCGCTTGAAGCTGGTTATTTGTGGATCTGACGCCGGTACCTCCTGTTAGGAGGAGGAGTAATTTCCCAGGATTGTGCGGATAGTCCGCAGGCTTCGAAATGTATGTCTGCGATTGTTAGGAATAACATAAGAAGCTTTGGTAGTCTATGCATACATCTATACCCCCTAGCTTTGACAATTCCTAATATAATCAGAAACATATCTTTTAACAAGAGTTAGACATGACTAACTCCAGAAGGGAGCTCTCCAGCGGCTACAGATCCTTAGTCCAAGCAGATATAGCACAACTAAACAACTTACGAGTAGGTCTGTCCGTAACGCAGTGATTCTGTGTAAGATGAGTGCGATGACTTCGTCAGCATGCTTGAGTTCCGTACCCCCATGCTTGGTCCTTCCTGTGCCACGGAATCTCCCTTGAATAGACTCTCCCTAACAGCGGCCTGACCATCGCTCTCTGGGGCTTTGGTGGCTACGTCTTCGTCTGTCATGGTATGCAGCAAGACCAAGTTATTTGGTTGCAATTGAAAGGCAGTGAGCGATTATGGATTATCAGATCAATTGCAAAAGGCAATTAGCTGTCAATCGAAGTACAAATGTGCGACTTTGCGTCGCTGACGCACTGAGAACATGAGCCCTGCCAGACGTGGGGCAAATTCATGTCACGTGTCGGCGAGCCACTTAACGCGGTCACGTAATTAGCTTCGACGCGTCTGTCAAGACTGCTGCAACAATTCAACTCACCTTTTGCGTGCCTTAACAGACATAACTCACAAAGATGGCAGGACCGGCAGAAAGAGCTATCACAAAAGGCTGTCTTAAGTACGTGCTCTGTCCGTATTTAATTCCTAAACCTAATTCATTTCTGCAGGCAGATATTTGAGCCAGAGAAGCCGCAGTTGCCGGTAGTTCAGTGTCTACAAATTAAAGCGCTGCAAAGCAAGCAGCCAGCCCAAGATGGTCTTGATCGCTACCGTCTCATCCTCAGCGACATAGACAACTTCATTCAAAGCATGCTCGCAACGCGTAAGATCGCGCTTAAAGATTAGGATTTGGAGACCTGCTAATAACATTACAGAGCTCAACGATATGGTTATTAGTGGCGAGCTTAAGAAGGGTTGCCTACTCAGGCTTAACGCATACCAACCAAATCTTGTCAAGGACAAGAAGATTCTCGTCGTCATGAGTTGCGAAGTTCTGCCTGAGTATGGTGAGCCGGAAAAGATCGGCACTCCGGTGGCCCTTGAGGCAGACTCAGCTGGCGCCCAGCCAGGCAACGTATCGGCAAATGGATTTTATGGCAACAAGCCTGCCATTAAGCAAGAGAACACTCAGAGGTCGATGCCGTCACGTTCCGCAAATAGCGAAAGCCACCAAAATCTATACCCCATCGAAGCACTCTCTCCATATGCGCACAGATGGACAATCAGGGCACGAGTCACGCACAAGGCTCCGATGAAGACATGGCATAATCAGCAAGGCGAGGGTAGACTGTTCAGCTTCAACTTGCTGGACGAGAGTGGCGAGATTCGAGCAACAGTATTTCATTCGATTGGCGAGCAGTTTGACGCACTGTACGAAATGCTTCAGGAAGGTGAAGTTTATTACATCTCAAGCCCATGTCAGGTTAAGATGGCCAACAAGCGCTTTTCACAACTGAACAATGACTATGAGCTCACATTTGAGCGTGATACTAGAGTTGAAAAGGCCGAAGATCAATCAGCAGTGCCGCAAGTTCGCTACAACTTTACTAGCATTGGGGATATGTCATCCGTCGAGAACAACCAAACCACGGATGTGATTGGAATTTTGAAGGAGGTTGGTGAGGTCAGCCAAGTCGTCTCCAAGACCACTTCAAAACCATTCGACAAGCGAGAGTTGACCCTTGTTGATGATACATTAACACAAATCAGACTGACGATCTGGGGAGCCCAAGCCCAAAGCTTTGATGCTCCGGTTGAATCAGTTTTGGCTTTTAAGGGAGTCAAAGTCTCGGACTTTGGTGGTCGTAGCTTGTCATTACTGTCATCAGGATCAATGGCCGTGAATCCAGACATCGACGAGGCACACAAACTCAAAGGTTGGTATGATGCTCAGGGCAGGAACGACACTTTCCAGACACATTCAGCCACCCTAGCTGCTGGTAATAGCGTCCGGAGGGATGCCTACAAAACCATTGTTGAAGTCCAGAATGTTCTTGGTCTGGACCCCGACAAAGCAGAGTACTTCACGCTTAAAGCGACAATTGTCTATATCAAGCAAGACAACATCTACTACCCCGCCTGCCCTAGCCCGGATTGCAATAAAAAGATCACCGAACTGGAACCTGAGAATTGGCGTTGTGAAAAGTGCGAGAAGAGCTTTCCAAAGCCACAATACAGGTACATCATTTCACTCAACGTGCAAGACCACACAGGTCAGATGTGGCTCAGTGGGTTTGACGATGCGGGCCGACTCGTACTTGGCAGGACCGCTGATGAGATTGCGGAATTGAAAGAGGCCGACGAATCTAAGCACGTTGAGGCGATATTTGAAGAGGCGAACTGCAGATCTTACATATTCAGGTGCAGGGCGAAGCTTGACAACTATCGTGACGAGCAGAGGTATGTAACCATTACGACGATCGAGCACAACTACTTACACTATGAAAAGGGTGCGATATCAAATCATGAGCATAAACCCGGTCGACTTCAAAGCTGAGAGTGCGAAGCTCGCAGAGATGATCAAACAGTACGACATTGGTTCGGACAGTTTGTTTGTCTAGGATTCACGCTTCCGAATGTCGTCTAGGCACTCGGCGTTTGAGATGTGAGTTTTTGGAGTAGGGGCGATACAGAAGTTCAAAATACTACGTCATCATGGTCAATGGTGGGTACTAGGTGGCTGGCCTAGATGGCCTGCATGGCTGTGACCTTTTATCAAGTAGAACTCTCTACACCCTTTCGAAACGTTCTCTCGCGATCGCAGCTCGTTCTTCAACCGTGCATCTCGTTAGTTTCTGCGCGATCCGTCTGCAACGCTTTCGAAGGTCGACGACCGTCGGAAGCATTTTCAATCTACAATGGCATGATACTCAACGAGGACGCGGGATGTACGATAATCATGATTGGAGGTGACTTTCACGACCTGCTGGGTTTACAACTCTAGCTCACTAATTCTGATGATTTCCATGTCACAAAGACGGCGGTTCGTATGGAGTAGTTTCTTCCCAAAGCTTGTTCTTCGGTTCAAAGGTGTCAGTTCTTCTCGCTTCACACCAATGTGATAGTCGCACGTGCGCTCCAAGGCACAAGTTCAATGTTGGTGAGAATGTAAGTGCTTCAGGCTACGGAGTAGCAAGAGCGCCAACCTCAGCCAATAGACTTGGTGACTTTGTAGCGAAGTCATGTGACTGCGACCTTGTGGCGCAATGCTGATCGTCGCTAGTGACGTTGACAGCCTAAGTTAGTGAATCAGTCTTTGGTGGGGACCAAGCAGCAGCCGACTTACAATAATAAAATCTACCACACAAAAGTACCTGTAAGTGTTTCTTCCTGCCCCCATCCGTGCTGCCACGGAACAAAGCGCATAGTCTTGCACGCCTCCTGAAGCGCTTAAAATGTTTCTTGTCAATCGCTGTACGTCGCCAGTCTCTTCGTTCTTTGAGCCCCTCTCAATCTGTCCGTTGCCGCGTTCTGGACGTTTTTTCTCCCCTTGTTTATTTGATGTCCGCACCTTCAGCAAGGTTCCGTCTGCCTCTTTTGCATTTTCACTAATGCTACCACTGCAGTGAACAAGTGGGTTTTCGGTGACGGCTCGAAAGAAACAGTAATCGAGGTTCCAGAGGGCCAGCTCTATCTTGTCCGACCTCTATCTCCTAAGGGTTACTCGGAGCTTATCTACAAAGACGCCTCCCTCTCGATCCGCCGTACCGCACAAGAATACAACTACCAGCTTGTGGCGACTCGTGTCTTCGAGGAAGGCGAAGAGGAGCTTCTTGAAGAAGACGAAGGCGGTCTGGAAGGCGAGACGCCCCAGAACCAGGACGAGCAGGCCTTTCTGCTTGACGAGGCTCTCGAGTTCCGCGTTACCATACGCGATACTGGCGAGAAAGTTTTCGCGTGGCGTGACCTGGACGGGAGCGCAGGCGATCTCTGGGAGTTTGTCTGCGATTTCAACACCAAACCTGAGACTGTCGAAGCATTTCAGATAGCAGCCTTTCGGTGCCAGTTCGAGCGTAAATACAAACAATCAGCTAACGAGGTCACAAGGGAAGAATTGGAACAATTTTCCTTCTCGAACGAGCCAATCCCAAGTGCAAGCCCGATACTGCCAGCTGCTCACGGTTCGAGGAGTCCCACTAGATCGTCGAGTGTTGTCGATACGAAGTTAAGTACCGATATAACGACTGCTGATGTTATGGCTCCGAAGGCGACATCCCGCGAATCTCGAGCTGCGGACACTGCAGAAAAGGACCAGTTGTGCCGTGAGCATGGAGAGCTTCACATGTATGACCTTGAGACGCGGACTTTCGTGCGACAGGAGGAGCTCGTTGAATTGGTTGTTTTCGATCTCGGAAACTTCAACTATTGGCTCAAAGTGCAGAGCAACGAAGCATCCATAGTCGGACGCGCAGTCACGGACGATTTGGCACCGGTGTTTAACTTTGAATATCTTTCATTTATATTCAATGTTTTCGAGGAGAATGGCAACGCTGTTTCTTGGCTCCTACGTGTCAAGGACCAGCCGACGCTCGATAGAGTCCAGCAAGGCGTTATGCAGGCCTTATGGGAGCATGAGAATCGCACAAAGTGGAACAAGATTTCTGCAGCAGAGCAGAGTTACCTTCTCGAAACGCTTAACGATCTTGAGCTTAATGATGCGCCTGCTGAAGATGAAGAGCCGGAAGACGAAGAGGAGGATGACGAATCCGAAGCTGGAGGTGTGCGTAGTGACGCTTACGATTCGGACGAATCTGCCGAAGACGCCGCTGCTCAGGATAAAGACGGCAATGTCAATTCTTTGTTAGCAGTTGGCGCGAAACACGATCGTTCATTCGTCGTTCGCGGCTCAAAGATCGGTGTCTTTAAGCATACCGATAATAATGAGCTGGAATTTGCTACCAACATTTCGAAGGTGCAGACACCGAAGGGTAAATTGTTTAGTCCTAAGAAGGTAATGCTGCACATGAGCGATCGAAACATGGTGCTGCAAGACCCAGCGAATTCCAACGCGGTATATCGTATGGACTTGGAGACAGGCAAAGTTGTGGACGAATGGAAAGTGCACGACGACATTCCAATCAACGTGTTTGCTCCAGAAGAGGTGTGAAGTCTAACCCTATATCAGAATGGCAAGCTGATGCTAACACAAGAGCAGAAATTCGGTCAACTCACTGACAAGCAAACTTTTCTTGGTCTCTCTAACAATGCCATATATCGTGTTGACCCGCGTCTCTCTGGTAATAAACTTGTCGATACGGACATGAAGCAATATGCTACCAAAGGCATTAACTTCACCACGGTCTCCACGACTGACAATGGTTACATCGCCATTGGCAATGAAAAAGGAGATGTCCGGCTCTATGACACTCTTGGAAAGCAGGCTAAGACAGCGTTGCCAGCTCTAGGTGGGAACATTATCGGGCTCGATGTATCAGCTGATGGTCGTTATGTCCTCGCTACATGCAAGAACTACCTGCTTCTTATCGATACGCTTCAGAAGGAGGGCAAATACGAGGGCAAGCTCGGTTTCGAACGTGCATTCCCAGCGGACAAGAAACCGACGCCATATAAGCTCACATTGACTCCTCCGCACATTGCAGAATTCCAGCATCAGACGGGCAAACCGCTGTCCTTTACTCCCGCACGCTTCAACACTGGCCCGGAAAACAAAGAGACCACTATTGTGACTGCAACAGGCCCGTTCATTATTACATGGAGCTTGAAGAAGGTCTTAGAAAAGCGGAAGGATCCCTACAGTATCAAACGGTACAGTGAGGAGGTCAAGGCGGATAACTTCAGATTTGGTAGTGATAAGGGCATCATAGTCGCACTTCCAAATGAGGTCGATCTGGTGAGAAAGGCGCAATTGAAAAAGCCGACGAGAGAAAGCATCGCTCCTCCGAGGCTGTCGAGTCGTGGTGGAAGGTCAAGCGGGTACTTACGACGTAGCGATGTTGTCAAGGAAGCTTACTAAAGTCATTAAGAAGTAACAGAATCAGGCGCTTTTGGGAGGTTATTGATGGCAATGTGGTACATAGCAACATATTCTCCGGGATAAACACTCACTTGTGATAGCTTTTTTTTTCCACTCCCGCCTGGCACAGATGATCGAAAAACATGGGTTAACGTGGGTGGATGAACGGTGGAGATTGTTGATAGCAAGGTTACAATGAATAGATACCCGGTCTCGTTTCCTCTTCCATTCTTGAGCTCCGATACGTACTTCTTGTCACTCAGCTTGATCTTCGTATAAAGATGTGTTTTTCAGGTATCTACAAGTGCGTTGTCACGGAAGCTGCAGACAAAACAATGATAAGGACGTCGTTGACATTCGGACTGAAACGCAGGCTAAGGAACACTATCGATCACTCTATCCTTGGCTCACTTTCTGCTCATCCTGTGTCGCCTTTGAATGAATCATCTCTGTTTGCCGTGAGATAAGCTTTCTTAGGCAGTCAGAAGCGAACTTAGCGCAAGACGTACTCGTCGGAGGTGTTCGACCTTGCGGCGACTGCGCACGGCAGGAAAAGTCATTCGATTACATTGCACAATTTTGCAGGAACGCGGTGCAGATCGTCTCTGCGTGGTTTCGACGTTGTGGTTCTGCACAAGCAGATCGAAGCGTTCCGTTGTACTACGGTGAGCAACGAAGTGGGGGAGGCGTCCAGAACAACGAACATCTTGAGAAACTCAATGCACGGACAACAAAGCAGGCAATTCTTCCACATGGCCTCGCGAGGAGGTGAAGGATTGCTTTGCACGCTGGCAGGTCTAACGTCAAAGCTGGGGAAAGGACCATAGCACAAGAGGGCGGGACAGCTCTTGCACTCGTCATTCGCGTGCAAAGCTAGCTGCGGCTTACCTCTGTTACACACCGCATATGCAGCGCGCTGGTGACAGCCCCTTGGACGAGGTGCATCGAAAACATGCGCGCTCGAGGAACGCGGAGGATGACGAGATGACAAGCGGCACGTTCAGGTGATTTGGGCAGCATTGGAAAAGAAGGTCGCGTCAGCTTCGTGACCGCGACATACATTGGCGAGCTGGCGGACAGCGTTGGTGGTGAAGTTGAAAGCACGATAATGCGGCTTGAGCAGTGACAGCGGTTCTCACTCTGGGCAGAACCCCGGAACGGACGACCCTGGGCCTTGTGTAAGAGAGAGTGGCCTTGCAGGAGGACATCTGGGCGGAGCGGGTGCGGTTTGACTTGGGGATGGCAGACATGGATTGCCAGCCAGGATGCGCGTTTGGCGCACGGCGCTGTAGGGACTCGGAGGCAGGCAGCGACCTTTGGCTGGCGCGAGATCCGGGCGGAGGACGCTAGCGGGCGACGGAGGTTGCGTCTCGAGTTCAAAGAGAGGACAGAGAGGATGGCCTAGCTTGAAAGAGCCATGTGTAGCTCCGCAAGAGGCCTTTAATCAGGCTGAGCTGCGTTCGGGCCTGCGGTTTCAAGACGCGCCGCCAGTCCGGCACGAAACTAACGCGTTCGGCGCGTCGCGCGCATTTTGGCTAGTCCCAGCACGGCGCGGGCGATCGAGCGTCAGCCGGCCGAACATGGCCAAGGCGTGGACCCAGCCAGAGCGGCTCCAAGGTGCAAGAATTGGCGCGACACAGAGCCGTGGTGCAGCGGCAAACCGTGGTCTGGGAGCATCCAAGTCACCAATGCATGCGCTGTTGAGCCGATGCGCAGAACGGTGGCAACTCGACGTCCATTCGTGCTGGCGTGCTTGGGTCTGGCGGGCTGGCGGGCTGGCAGACTGGCAGACTGGCAGACTGGCCCGTTTTCGACGCACACACGGCGCGAGACCAAGGTCCCGGCGAACTAATTAGAACCAGCACGGGGCGAGTCAGGCAAGCAAAGCCGTCCGACTGCAGAGTCAAAGGACTGCCAGGCCGTGTTTTCGGGCCATCGAGATCGGACGCGACGTGTACGAGGAGCTCCGCGGCCAGGCGGGAGTCCAAGCTGGGACGGGCAGCGAGGATTTGCCGGGCTGTCAGCGCTGGAGTGTGCGTGCGAGAGTGTGCGTGTGAGTGTGCGTGTGTGTGTGCGTGTGTGTGTGCGTGTGTGTGCGTGTGTCTGTGTGATTCTAGTCGAGGTGTCCTGCATGGGTGGTTGCTGCATGACCCCGGCCAAAACTGCAGGTGCGCCCGTCCCGCCTTCAGTTCCAAACGCCCGCTTCCTTCCAACTCGTTCGCACCGCGCCTTTGCACCTTCCTTCCACCTCCACGGTCGCTGCTTCCACCACCGCCTCCACCAGCACCAGCACCACCGCTACTTCCTCCTTGCGCCTGCGTCGAGCATTGCTCCTTCCGAGTCTTTGCACGCTTTGTCTTTTCTCCTGGCCCCCCCTCCTTCCCGTCATGGGCTTCGTCTTATAGGTGCCGTCCTTCTCTAGCGCTTGTCGCGGTCGTCAAAGCAGCTGCGACTGCCGTTCAATTTCCACACTCGCATCTCCCAGCCTTCGATTTTCGCCAGCGCTCAAGACAGCCCTATGCGACAGCGACGACCATAGCCACTGCTCAACTCACGCATCTTATGCTGCGCCATCGCGATTTTCGACGCTTTGCACTTCCTCTCGTCGCAGACGCGACGTCGCCATCCACTGTCTCCAACTCGATCCGTCGCTTCGTCCACTTGCCTTTTGCGCCAGCGGCCTGAGCCTACAACGACGCCGACGCCGACGCTTCGCGCTTTCTCGCATCCATGTACAATTGAAACCATATTGCCTGTGTCCACAGTTGTGCATGTGTTCTACAAACAACGCTGGATGCACCTGAACCCACTCGCCAATCGATACGCAATCGATAACCTGCAACGCTAGGACGCGCCTCCACAGCAGGCTCCATACCCGCGACAACTGCTCCATCGGGTGTCACGATCCACTTTCTCAGCCATATCGTCGTTGTTGTGGTCGTGAACGCGGTTACGGCCAGCTGAGCTTACTGTGGTCCTCGCGTTGTGCATCGTCACCGCTGCTTCACTTGCTCCTCACCTGTTCCGACCGCACCATGTCGTTCAATTCATCTTTCTCGTTTGCACAAAGTGCACACACGTTGCCTCGCAATTTCACTTTCCATTATCGGGACGGCGAGCTGCCGAAGACACCAGAGCCGTCGGACAAATTCTCCCCTCTTCGCACGTCACCTCCACCCATACCAGTCGCGCGAGTAGCCAGGGAACCGTATAGGCTCAGACGCCGCAGAGCTCCTGTACAAGCCGCACAACGGGCAATCCGTGCCATCCATCATGACGATGTGGCTGATGTCATGCGGGAGAGTCAGGATGTACCTGTTCCCAGCATCGAACTTACCGACTCCGCTGGGGCACCGGCGATATTCCCAGAGGCCCCAGCAAGCAAAAGTCGGCTATTTTCACCTCCAAGAACTCCGGTAGCGCAGATATATAACTCGGAAGATACATACGGCGAGGCTTCTAGTAGTCAAGAAGATCTTACCAGACCGTCAACGGCTTGTTCCGGCTTCTCGGAATCGTCAAAGTCGTCAAGCGTCGAGTCTTTCCCTTCTTTTGGTGAGTCTTGCAGTCCCAAATCTCAACATGACCCTTTCTCCACGGGAGCACCTGCATTTGGCATAATATCCTCCCCTCTACAAAAGTACTGTCCGCCCCCCGCGGCAAATACGCTTCCGAGTACAAAACGGGCAGCCTGGACCCAGGAAATGGATGACCATCTTTGGATCACCTACATGCGATACCTTCAGGATCCTACCCATACACCGTTCAAAATGCTTCCAGGGACAGCTCCACCTCCAGGCGTATGCTCGCGCGTGGTCCGTGAGGCAAAGCGGACTTGGAAAGGCCATCTAACCTCGTCTGTACCAAAAGTATACAGATTTGCTCGATGGGGCAGCAATCGTGCTGAATCGCCTGAGGCCAATAATGCCAGAGATGTTGAACGTCCCTCGTTTATGCCCTGGCCACGATCCGACTCAGCTACGCGAAAACGGTTAAGAGATCTATGTAGGCTGAAGCCAACGTTGTCCGCTCACTACGGTCGTCTACTGCATGCTAGGAGTCCTTCACCGTTTTTGACATCCAGCACGGGGCCCAGGTCAACATCTGTTACTCGGGACGGTTCATCACCGCACCTCAACACTGGTGCATTCTCCACACGTGACATGAATGTCTCGCTGGCAACGAGTATCTCCACAACTATGCAGCTCAGCCATCCTCTCGCTCAGCTAAGCAGCGATGCAACACCTACACAGGGCGGTACGATTCCTCATATCAACCATCCACAGGAGACCTCTACGCCACGGCCTCGGGCTACGACTCATCACGACATCTCGGCTGCTCCACGGACTCCTATTCACCAAAAGAGCCTTTCGATGCAAGAAGCTTCTCTTTCAATGCATCCCCGTCCTCTTGCCTCACCCTTCCGACCAATACCCACTAAGGCGAAGGCGCATGAACCTCTTCAGAGTGCCATGGCGTCTTCGTCCTCGATGCTTGGTGCCCCAGTAGAGCTGCATGCCCCAGTCCCGCGACGTAGTCTCTTCAAACGTCCCGCACAAACTGAGCTCAATGACATGATGCATTCTGAGGACCCATACACTCGACAGCATCACCTCATGAAAGAGCTTTTTGGCTCTAATCAGCCTATTGAGGTTAGCCACCGCCGCGTTCGTAGTCGAGGCTTCAGTCTTGGCGATATGACCGCTGCATCTCGGCTTGAGAGTCTCTTTGCCTCGCCCAACGAAAGTGCATTGGCAACAGAAAGTTCAGTACCTGCAACTTCTCGCTCGTTCACACACTCCTTACTTCCTCCACCGTCTTTTGAAGCTCGACTAGGCTCTCCATTTTCCGAGAAGCCCGCCACGAAAACACATTACAATACATTTCCGCGTAATTTTTCCCTAATTGGGCTTGAACCTGCCATGGATATTGTGGAAGACCCATCCGATACGCTTACAGCTGAGTCGGTTACCGGCAATACCTAAATTTCTTGACATCTCATGACCTTTCTGGCTCGCTCCATAGTTTCGAGTCTTTTGTCCACTTTACAGATACGTCTTGCCGCTGCGTCAAATGTGGCTAGCTCATTGTTCAGGCGTTCACTGCATAGCGCGCATCCGAGAGAAAGATGAGTCTGGCGCATGCTAGCCAAGCTCAGCGCACGATTATATTTATGGCACATTCCAAAAATTTGCATTTGCAATTCACGCATATGATTTGCTCTCGTATACCGGGCGACGTGATGCTGGAGCCTCATCAGATAAAACTTTGTCCAAATCACGACCGACATGAACGACACGAAATCAATAAAAACAGCATAGGGACTTTGATTCGAGACTGGCGGCAAAGGCGTTGTGGCAATTGTACTTTAATATCCAAAGGCGCCTCTGTTACATCGGACGAAATTGGTGAGATGGTTACGGGTTTATTTCGACGCAGCGGGATCGAACAATTGAGGCTTTGAATGGATTCTGAAATGTATCTGGATGCCTGATATGAGACGAGAGTACGAATCCTGGCTCAGCTGTATGATAATTTTTGTTGACTGCGAACGATTCACCGGACGATTGATCTCTTGCGAAGTGAAGGTTCAACTATATTCACGTCCGCCATAATTAGAATGCTATCTGATTATCAAACACCGTCACTAAGTGTTCTGGAACGCTGAGTGACACGCAGGTTGTAACCATGGTCATTTCATCACGATGCATGACGTAGCTGTCACTGTTTCAGGGACGTTTATCGGAACCCAATCCATTGCTCGTTGATTGGTTCCCTTCATGACTAGTACTACTAGTGCGCGATAAATGCAGTCTATTGACAACCTCTTCTTGCCCGTCAACTATTTCAAAGTCACGCCCAATCCTCTCCATCACCTTAACTCTTGGGAAAACTCGACGATCAGCAGAAAAGTGAACATGAAAGGTGCTAAAAGTGAAATGCAGCTATGCAACGACCCTACAGAGCTGCGAAACAACGCGGGAGGCTACATGCCAATTGAGAACTACGGTCTTATCGGTAACATGCGTACTTGTGCCATGGTCGCTAACGACGGCGCTGTCGATTTCATGTGCTGGCCGTATTTTGACTCCCCTAGCGTCTTCGCGCGTCTTCTCGACCGCAACAAGGGCGGCCATTTCTCCATTGCCCCCAAATGCGGCATCACTGTTGCAACAACGAAGCAGCAATACCTGCCCAGTAGCAACGTCCTTCAGACACGTTTTTTGCACGAGGAAGGCGTGCTCAACGTGATTGATTTCTTCCCAAGGCCGCGGAATCCGGTATCACCGAGTAAACTCGGTGCTGCGGGAGTCGCGAAAGGCAGAATGGCGGCACCAAATGCTGTGGATCCGTTGAAGCAATGGCTAGTCAGAAGGGTGGAATGCATTCGGGGGGAGGTAGAGGTTGAGATGAATATCTTTCCTGCATTCAATTACGCTCGCGACGCTCACCAGACGACGGTAAGGGGAAGCAAGCAGCAGACTGCGGTTTTTGAGAGTCGAGATCTCAGCTTGCAGCTTGACGTGACAATTGACTGCGGTGAAGAGAGCGAGGAGTGTCCGAATGTGCAATTGGAGCGTGTCAAAGGATTGGGACTTGGTGACGGGATTGTGTCGTATTTCAAGCTCACCGAAGGCCAGGCAATATCATTCATTCTGCGGGAGGTCCCGACCGCAGAAAAATCTTACGAAGAGCAACTGACGACGGCACTGATCGATCATGTGCAGAAGGAGACGCAAGCTTTCTGGTTCAACTGGATATCACAAAGCATTTACAAGGGTAGGTGGCGAGAAGTCGTCTCGCGAAGCCTCCTGATTCTGAAACTACTCACCTTCGAACCCACCGGAGCCATTGTTGCTGCGCCAACATTCTCACTCCCAGAGGACTTCGGAGGAAGCAGAAACTGGGACTACAGGTTCTGCTGGGTGAGAGACGCGTCGTTCACAATCTACATTTTTCTTAGGATGGGTTTCAGATCCGAGGCTGAGGCCTACATGAATTTCATGAGCGACCGCTTCCGATACTCGAGAACACAGGAAGGTGCACTACCGATCATGTTCACCATTCACGGCAGCACGAATCTTCCTGAGATTGAGCTCGACCATTTGGAGGGCTATAGAGGAAGCCGACCCGTGCGCATTGGCAACGGCGCCGTGTTCCATAAACAACTTGACATCTACGGTGAGCTGATGGATGGCATTTATCTGTACAACAAGTACGGAAAGCCCATCTCTTTCGATCAATGGGTCGCCATTCGTGAAATGGTGGACTATGTGTGCAAGATATGGAAGGAGAAAGACATGTCCATTTGGGAGGTGCGAGGAGAGATACAAAACTTTGTGTATTCCAAGATAATGTTATGGGTTGCCGTTGACCGAGCCATTAGGCTTAACGAGAAGCGGGCAAACCTTCCAGCACCCCAACGAGAGACATGGATACGGGTGCGAAATGAGATGTACGAGGAGATCATGGAGAGGGGATACAACAAGGAGATGCGGGCGTTTATTCAGAGCTACGAACACCCCGACGTGCTGGACTCCGCTGTGCTCATCGCACCGTTGGTGTTCTTCATTTCGCCCAACGATCCCCGTTTCACCTGCACATTGGAACGCATCTTGCAGCCTCCCGAGAAGGGCGGATTGACCAGTACCGGCTTGGTCTATCGCTACAACACCTCTAAGTTTGACGACGGTGTGGGTGGGCGCGAAGGGGCGTTCTCCATGTGCACATTCTGGCTCGTGGAGGCGCTGACGAGGGCTGGAGCTTACGATAAGGACTATATCGTGCAAGCGATCAACACCTTTGAGAATATCCTGGGCTTCTCGAACTATTTGGACATGTTCTCGGAGGAGATCAGCCAGAGTGGAGAGCAGCTGGGAAACACGCCGCAAGCATTCTCGCACTTGTCCTTGATCAGTGCCGCTTTCAATCTGGATCGCGCCACGAGCGGAGCTGGCGGCGTGTAAGCTCGGCCCTGTTTGATTTCGACTTTCTTCGTTTGCTGTTCTCGCGGAGTTTGGAGGAGTCATGTGTGCAACGAATTAAAAATTCCTGACCATCTAGGCCACGTTCGTGACGCTTACGCACTCTGTCTATTTTCTACGTTCATTATCTTGCCATTTGCCTTCTAACAGCCATTCGCCAGAGGATGAAAACCAATACCGCATCGAACACCAAGCACGAACCAGCCCACACCTGTGCACCCAGATATTCCGAACGCGGCCTCCTCCCGCTAGAGCCTTGATTCGATCTCTTAATCAATGCACCTGCAATTGGAGGTCCCAACAACGCAGAAAACGAAGCAATACTGAAGCTCATTCCGCTCCTGCTCCCCAAACGCCTTGGATCGGGACACAGCCCAGGAAACGAAGCTGAAGGCAAGGTCACAAGGCCTGCCGAACAGAATCCCCACACAACGGCCCATGCAATCATACCCTTTTGTGTAGCGATAGCCATCCACGTAAAACACATCGTGCCCGCAGTTGCGGCGCAGAACGCCCACGCCATGATAGGCCCTACATAATGCCCAATCGAACCGGTAAGTAATCTTCCAGCCGCACTAGCGGCAATACTATATATCAGAATGTAAAAAGCTTGACTTTGTGATGCACCGAGACAGTCCTGTGCGAAGGACGGAAAGAAAAAGTAGGGGGTAATATAGCCCAAATTCCCCGCGAAGACACTGGCGGTAAACATCAGGAATAGTGGGTCTCTAAAAGCGGCCTTCTCCCAGATCTTTCGCGCTGTCCTGGCACGGGCAAGAGCGGACGTGCCAGTAAGCAAGGCGGGAATAGCAAGGGCGGCCATGCCAATGGAAATGAAAGCTTGGGTGCGTACAGCAAAGTCGAAACCGCGCGATTTGGAGAGGCGATCGAAGGCAATCGTGTATGCTATTCCCCCTGATAAATCTTAGCGTTTCCAGTCGGTAGAACATGTTCATGACCTCTATTCCACCTACCGACCGCGTTCCCGCTCGTAACAATGCCTTGGGCAAGGGATAGTCGCTTCTTAAAGCTCAGTCCAAGAAGAGCCATGCTCGGGACAAAAAGGAGACCAATGCCCAGGCCAATGCAGGCGCCTTGGCTAAGAAAGACTGAGGCGTAGCTTCTGCTGATAGACAGCATGAAAAGACCAAAAATAATCAAGGTATTCCCGACGAACAACATGGGTCTGAAGTAGCCAAGATCGAAAAGCGGACCGCTGACGACACCTGTGGTAATCAGAAACCAGGACTGGATGGTGCCAATCCAAGATATAGCCGACGGTGACATATTTGACAGGAAGGAGCGCTGATAGTATGTCTGATAGGCACCAAAAGACACTTGGAAACTCCTTGATAGCGGTCAGGTGCACCGCAGGCTTCTGTGGCGTCAATGAAATGGTACGTACAGAGTATTGGCATACATGAGAAAGCACCCAAAGACCTTGAGCCAGGCATGAAGACCACCGTCTGGGGGTTCGGCTTCGGGATCAATGGCGGATCTTGTTGAATGAATGGTCCGTCGAGACAGCGTCCTGTTCAGATCTGGCACATCTGTTTGGTCAACTGCGACGTTTTCGAAGCTTGCTACTTTTTCGTCTGCATCGAAAAGCTGGCCGTCGATAGTGTCGTCGCACTCTAGACATGGGCCTCCAGATGACGCGGTAATCGGATGAACTTCCATAGCAAGCAGTGTAAGAATTGTGCAGAAGAGGGGAAAAAAAAAGGGAAAAGAAAAAGGGCTTGATCTTGTCTCGCGACGTTTGGGGGACAACTGTTCCTGGCAAGAGCGGACCGAGTTCAATGGTAAAGGAAAATCAGAGCAGAAAAGAATGACAAGGGAAGCAAAGTCTTACACGAGCAAAAACTGCCGTGCTTAGAAACCAAAACCATTGTGACATCGACGAAGGTCATTCGCGATCTGCAGCGAGACCGGCAGCTTGGTATGCGTTTTGAACCTAGGTAAGCGCATTTACTCCTCACGGCGTGTACTATTCGAATGCAGTCGGTGAAGAATCCACCGACAAGTGCCGAATTGGTTGTTATGATCAAATCTGGAAATGTGAGTTGCTCCACAGCTTTTGAAAAAAAAAATATTGCAACATACATACACTGGATGCCATGCACCGAATGGAGTCGGGAATTTCCTAATGTCAATGCTGGAATGGGAATGTTGGACGAAAAGGTGGAGCATGTAAAGCTTCCTCGGCTTATGTCCAGCTCCTCCAACTCAAATTGATTGGGGAATACGACAGCAAATCTTGCAACGTTCTCATGAGTAAGATTAATTCCAGGGCCTGAACGCCAAGTACTGGCCCACGAGCATGTTCGTTAAGGTTTAAAATGGAGTAAGGCCTCATCTCGACCACAAAGAACGCGGTCCCTTAGGGTGATGCATGCTTTACTCTTCCTCCTGGTAAAGTTGCATATCGATGTCCAGTCTGGGTTGGGCTTTTGCTATGCAGGCCGATGAGCGGAGGAAAAACAAGATATATAGGAGTGTTGCAGAACAGGTTGTCAACCCTTCCGCTGGTTTTCCATGACCCTCATCACGTCCGCCATACTGTTCTTATCACCCTTTCTTTTCTTCGGGCCTCTCTTCCTTTTGCTCCCTCCTCGCCCTCTTCCACCTTCATAATCATCGGAGTCTTCCCCACCTAGCCCCTTCCACTTGCTGAATTTGACCTTCTCCCCATCTATCGCCATGTCTTCAGCATCCTCGAATCTACTGCCACCGAAACCCATATCCATGTCTTCCATATCACGATCTTGACTTGCAAGCATGGCCTCGCGTCGTTTGCGTCGTGCTTCGTCTTCGGCAGTAAGGGCTTGGGAGTCTTCTGCCGCTACATTCTGTGCGCGTTGCGACTTGGCAAGCGCAGCAATAACAGAAGGATCCGAGAGATTGTTTTTGATCGTGCTGAGGACGGAAAAAGAGGACGGGTCGTCATTGAAATAGTTCTTTGTTCCAGTTGATGAGGACACCATGTGTTCCGTATGGGGGCCCCCCTTCGTCTCGGCTTCTGATCCAGAGTTCGAAGCCTCATCTTGATGATCATTTTTATGTGTCGTTGTAGCCTCATTCTCCGATGCGTCACTGTCGTTAAGATCTGCAAGGGGATTGAAGTCGTGTCCTGCATTTTCGAAGATGTCTTCATCGCTCTCTTCTTCCATCTTCGGCTCGAACATAGGAATGTTAACATCTGCACCAAGCGGCTGCTCCTTGTTAACCGGAGACTCCCTCGTCTCCTGGGAAGGACTGGGCTTGAATTTCTTGATCTTGCGCTTAACATTACCATGCTCGTCTGTTGTGATAAGCACTTCTCTGCCTTTTTCGTCAATCTCTATTTTTGGACCATCGCTCTTGCGTATCTTCTTGAAACCCGAACCCAATTGAGGCCGTGCAGCTGCTTTGGCTGCTTCTCGTTGAGCTTTCAAATCTGCCAAAATCTCATCTCGTGTTCGCTTTTGTCCGGCGATTGACGCAGGAATTATCTTCGCCTTTTCGCCTTGTTTGACGCGATCTTCTCTCACTGTGGCGACGACTTCATGCTTCTCCAGCTCTTCAAATGCAGCATCCTCGTCTCCCACATGGTTTTCTTCACTGGTACCGTTCTTATCCTGGAGCGCAAGTACATTCTCACCTCTCCGAACTCTTTCCAGTAGCTTCCTATCCAAACCTTTAACCAAATGCGTCCGCGATATATCACCGCCAGTAATTTCATCTCTCATTCGCTCGAAAGTCTCCTCATCGATCTCTCCATTCTTCATCCGTTCCTCTAAAGCCTTGAGCTTCTGTGCTGTCTCGTCTTCCTCTTCATTCTCTCGCCTCTGCTGCGTGCGATCTACATAGCCGGCAGCTAGCTTTGTGCCCTTTGGTATGGAGGACTTCGTCTTATTCAGCTCCTTTTCGCCACTTGTCTTCTTGAAAAGTTCTGCGCCGTAAGATCGACCTGTCCGCACCGAGGATTTCGGCCTTGCCCCAAGAAGCATCCGTGGAGCGCTGTTTGGTTTGGTAGATCTAGGTGCTTCATTTTGCGAGACGCCAAGGTTAGCACTGACCAATCGTCTAAACTGTTCATTGTTCATTGTGAAAGCAATTAAGAGCAGAGGTAATGAGCGAAATGTTGCATTGCATCCATGTTGGAGGCCCGGAAATTGGTCACGTGGACACCCGTCTCCTGACGCGTGAAATCGCGTAACTCTGCCCGAGCTTTTCAGCAAAGTTACATAGACATTCACCAATACTTCCTTTACGCAATACGCAAGATGAGTTCTAGGCCGGAGCTCAAGGTCGATGATGAAGTTGGCTTCATCAAGTTCTTTCGCAATTTAGCTGCCAAAAATGAAGACACTGTCCGTATCTTTGATCGTGGCGACTTCTATTCGGCTCACGGTGAAGATGCTGTATTTATAGCCAGGACTGTAATGGGAACTCACCATATCGCTGAGAGATCATGCTGAGATGTTATAGGTCTATCGAAGTACATCTGTCCTGCGACAGCTCGGGCGCGATCCAGGACTTGACTCGGTCACCCTTACTGTGACAGTATACAAGAACTTTCTACGCGAAGCCCTTTTCAAACTTGGCAAAAGGGTTGAGGTATGGGTCTCATCAGGCCGCATGAACTGGAAGATTGGCAAGCAGGCATCTCCCGGCAATCTTCAGGACGTGGAAGACGACCTTGGTTCAAACCTCGAGACCGCACCCGTCATTCTCGCCGTTAAGATAATGGCCAAAGCTTCTGAAGCACGCAGTGTGGGCGTCTGTTTTGCCGATGCGAGTGTCAGAGAGCTAGGCGTGAGCGAATTCTTGGACAACGATCTCTATTCAAATTTCGAGTCGTTGCTCATCCAGCTAGGTGTCAAAGAATGTTTAGTGCAATTAGATCCTTCCGGGAAAGATGTCGAACTCTCAAAACTGCGCCAAATCGCGGATTCGTGTGGTTGCGCGGTCTCAGAAAGAAGCTCGGGAGATTTCGGCGTCAAAGATATCGAACAAGATCTCAGTCGCTTGCTTCGAGACGGAAACATGGCAGGAAGATTGCCACAGACCGATCTGAAGCTCGCCATGGGTTCAGCTGCAGCTTTGATTAAATATCTCGGGATCATGACTGATTCATCGAACTTTGGACAATACCAACTGTATCAACATGATCTAGCGCAGTACATGAAGCTTGACGCTGCGGCATTGAAGGCCTTGAATCTTATGCCAGGTCCAAGAGATGGACACAAGACGATGAGTTTATTCGGACTGTTGAACCACTGCAAGACACCCGTTGGAAGCCGACTGCTTGCCCAGTGGCTCAAGCAGCCATTAATGAGCAAAGTCGAGATCGAGAAACGACAGCAGCTAGTTGAAGCCTTCGTTACAGATACGGAACTTCGACAGACAATGCAAGAAGAGCATCTTAAGTCTATACCTGATCTGTACAGGCTTGCAAAGAAGTTCCAACGCAAGAAAGCAAACCTCGAAGATGTAGTGCGGGCCTATCAGGTTGCTATTAGGTTGCCTGGCTTTCTGGGCACCCTGGACGCGGTAATGGATGAACAATATAAGGATGCACTGGACGCAGAGTACACTTCAAAGCTTCGGGAATACTCGACCGCCATGGGCAAATTGTGCGAGATGGTTGAGACAACAGTAGACCTGGATGCACTCGACAATCACGAATTCATCATTAAATCTGAGTTTGACGAATCTCTGAAATTGCTGCGAAGGCGAATTGACAAATGCAGGGCGGAGATTGAGAAGGAGCACCGGCGGGTTGGCAAGGACCTAGATCAAGACATCGAGAAAAAACTTATGCTTGAGAACCACCGTGTTCATGGCTGGTGCCTAAGACTTACCAGACAGGAATCGTCATCGATTAGAAACAAGAAGGGCTACCAAGAGATAAGCACACAGAAGAACGGCGTGTATTTCACAACCAGCAATCTACAGAATTTGCGACGCGAATTTGACCAGCTCAGCGAAACCTACAATCGCACACAATCTGGTCTTGTCAGTGAAGTTGTCGACGTAGCTTCATCATACACTCCCGTCTTTGAGAAGCTGGCTGGCGTCCTTGCTCATCTGGATGTTATCGTCTCCTTCGCACATGTATCGGTACATGCTCCGTCCGCGTACGTCCGGCCAACTATTCACGAGAGGGGTACCGGAAATACTATTCTTAAGGAAGCACGGCATCCATGTATGGAGATGCAGGATGATATCTCGTTCATCACAAACGACGTATCTCTTGTTCGTGGTCAGTCCGAATTCCTGATCATTACAGGCCCTAACATGGGGGGTAAATCAACCTATATACGACAAATCGGCGTGATTGCATTGCTTGCCCAAATCGGCTGCTTTGTTCCTTGCTCTGAAGCAGAACTTTCAATCTTCGACAGCATACTTGCTCGTGTCGGTGCTTCCGACTCCCAACTGAAGGGTGTATCAACCTTCATGGCAGAGATGCTTGAAACGGCAAATATTCTTAAATCAGCTACTCGAGAAAGTTTGATCATTATTGATGAGCTTGGCCGTGGCACAAGCACCTACGACGGCTTTGGTCTCGCATGGGCTATATCAGAACACATAATTCGCGAAATTGGTGCGCTGGCACTCTTTGCAACACACTTCCACGAACTCACCGCACTCGCCGACACGTATCCGCAGGTCAAAAACTTACATGTCGTTGCACATATTGATGGAGAGCGCGACAAGCGGGCTGTTACGCTACTCTACAAAGTTGAACCTGGAGTATGCGATCAATCATTTGGTATTCATGTTGCGGAGCTGGTCCGTTTCCCGGAGAAAGTGGTCAATATGGCGAAGCGCAAGGCTGATGAGCTGGAGGACTTTAGTGGAAAACATGAGATTAGGAGCATGGATGCTAGTAAAGAGGACGTAGAGAAGGGGAGTGCCATGCTTAAGGCGCTACTGGTGGATTGGAAAAAAGAGACCGATGGAAAAGGATTAAGTAAGGAAGAGCAGATCTTGAAGATGAAGGAGTTGGTGAAAGCGAACAAAGATTTGCTTGCCAACCCTTTTTTTCAATCTGTCACTGCTTTGTAAGGTGTCATAAGAGCAATACAGCGTGACTCACGCGTACATGTTCGCAGGAATTATTCGTCGCCTCAGAAGGCGTGTCCGGAATTGTAACGATAGCTGGATCGAAAGGGATACATCACTAGTCATATGGCATGTTGAACCTTGTTTACAATAGCATGAGCTCTAACTTTAGATAGCTCATGTCCGAATTATTTAGCTGGAACCGTTTGCATATTTTTTCCCAGTATTTGGTAAAAATAGTCGTAGTTTGTTGCTATATTGTTTCTTGGCATCTTACGGCCTGGACATGCCAAAACTAACGCCGAACAGTAGGTTTTATCCACCAACTAAATATGTAAGCCAAACCATACATGGTCGTTAAAACTACAAAATATGTTTGCGGTACCCATCCAACGGTTTGCGCATATATCCCCGTCAAAATGACAGGTCCAAAAATTCGCGCGAGAGCATGCAACAGACCAAGGGCCCCGAGTAACTGACCCACTCTTTCTTTCGGAACATGTTGGGTCAGAGCCGCTTGCAAACTAGGAGAAGCTATACCGCCAACACTGGTGACCGCTCCCGAAAGGATGAATGGCAAGGACGTTGGACTCGAAGCATAGCCCAAGAAGCCAAGAGTGTCTGCCAAAATCGCAGATCGAATGATGTTCACCTGGATAGAGTCGGTACCTTCCGGCGACATTTCGTCATGAGGTCGGCTATTAGGCGCTGTTGTACAATGGTCGCACAGCTTTTGCCGCGAGCGGAAGATGGTCGTAACGGCAGGTATTACGACCAATAGGCAGGTAACCCTACAGCTGTTGACAATGGAGGTGAACTGAGCTTGATGCCATGCATCCCAGCCGAACATGTAATTCGAATAAAGAAGAATAATTCCTGCCGCGCCCAGACCAATACCAAATACTACCGTGTCTAGGACTGCGAGTAGAATCAGATTTCTCCGAACCAGTCTAGGAGCATCCGAATAATAAAACACATGTAATGGTTCGAAAAGTCGGTAAGGAGAATAGGCACTCAGCCACGATCTTGTGGCTCTCTGAGCCCCTTTCTGGGCGTACTGTTCCCGAGCGGCGAGCTGACGCTGCTTCGGGACAGACTCTGGAATCACGAGCAATGACAACAACATGAAGACTGTATAACAGCCAGCAGACATGAAGAACATGATCGTCGTGTTGCCGGTCAGCTTGATCACGTAGCCAGCGATGATGGGACCTATGGCTATGCCAAGAAATAGACAGCCATGGAGCCAGCCGAAGACCATAGTACGTCTTTCAGAAGAAGTGCAATCTGAAAAGTATGATTGCGATATGGCCATCGCTGTGATGAAAGATCCTGTCGCTCCATCGAAGGCTGAACCCAACAATATCCAGTTCACAGATACCACACGAGGGAAGCTAGCGGCAAGAATCGTAATGAGTTCGTTGAGTATCATGCCACAATTGATGAATGCGAGGACTGGCGTACGTCCGTAACGATCTGAAAGAGATCCTAGTCTGGGTGCAATAATGGCTGTCAATGTTCCACTAATGGCGCTCATGATGAGCTTAAAGGTGGCAGTTTGAGACTGGATCGCTGCGACTCGACACCGCTCATTGGGCTGACCCGGTGAGACCAAGCTCGCGTCGAGATCGAGCTCGTCGACGGCAGGATATTTGGTTAGATAATCCTGGCAGATGAGCGACAAAACTAAGTTGACGCGAGGGACTAGCACGCCACCGAAGGCGAGGGCCGAGATTGCGAAAGGCGCAAGAAGCCAATACACCTGAAGTGATGATGAGTCTGTGAGTTCCCATGGAGGCAGCGTAATGATTTACAGATGGTCGCTTGCGCCAAGGTAAGCTCTCTAACGGACTCGCTCGTAAAGCACGTCTTCTGTCCGCCGACTCGTCACCAAGCAAGGGCGAGCTTTCGTCATAGATCTGTCGGTCAGCCTCATTCAAGACTCCTGTGTCATTGAGCAAGTTCGTCGCATCGTCAATGTCCGCGACGTCGAGGAAAACTGCATTGCTCTTTCCCCCATTGCAATCGTCCATCAGGGTCGGTAGCGAACGAAAGCAGCGCGAGACGATTCCAGCTTCCTTTTGGACAGGCGCATCAACAGAAAAGTGTCCGTCAGAAAGACGAAGGATCAAAACAATGGTAGAAATGAGAGTTTGTCGGACGGAATCAAGGGCACGAGATCACATCCCCAACTCGGTAGGAATCCATGATGTCGACTTGCATGATGTCTACGCGTCAGATTGAGGTTTCATGGCGCTAATGGCGCGTAGCATACCAGACTGCCCAACTTACACCACGAAGATACCTTGCTTTCTGGACCTGGCATTTAACTACTTGAATTGCCCACTTTTGCTTCCAGGGCGGGTGCGCAACATTAAATAGAGATCCAAACAGCGAGTGTCACGTGACCCAAGACGAACGATGGTGAAGGGCTTACGAAGATGTATGACAATCACCGTTGAAGCGGATCAAGAGATGTAAATCACTGAAAAGCGCTTCTTGATTTTGGCCCACAAGATAAGCATGTACTGGTTGCAATGCAGGTTGCAACGTTTAAGCGCATGCTGGGGGGCTTTCTTGTTCAGAAGTGCTAAGCTTCAGGGCCGAACCGCATGGATTAAGCCTTAGGTGAGATCTCAAGAGGCTCTCGGCATCGAATGCAGGCTCATGGATGTTCAAGCCGACGCGAGATTGGCGCAGAGGGCAGAGATCAATCACGTGTTCTGGGACTCTTCGTGTCAGTGTAAGTAGAAGAGAACACCACGGTTGGAAGCTGATTTAACAAAGGGCAACAGAAGGAGCAAGAGCTTCATTCCCGGATCTCGACAAATTGCTCTCTGGTTGTTTCAGCTCAATCATAGGCATAACCAGGAGATGAACCCACACGTTCGCTTTGACTTTCGTTGGCATGCAGGAGGATGCGGCATGACTGTTGAGTCCAACACCCTCCTCTCCTGTATCGACCTTCAAAGCACTTAGCACTTCGAAATTGACTTTGCTGCACGATGTTGAAATACTGCCCTGCACACGCTGGAGTACATGCGGTGCGTGCTTGAGCGTAGTCAAGATACAAACTGTACATACACTTGATCAAGTTCCCCAAATCCAGCCCCTCAAAATAAAGAAGCCAATTAACGGCACAGTAAACACGATAAATCCGCTACGTGAAACGGAGTGAACGGAAGGCAAACGTATACGAACCAATCCGACAGGTCGGTCTCTTCACAGCCTCGTTTTCGTCAAAATCGCGCATCGTCGTCAGCCACGGACGGGCCAATGCCAGTAAATAAGCTTTCTAGGCCTTCACAGCCTCCCGCTTACCCCAGATCCGATTTTCGCACAAGTATGTACAGACGATAACGAGACTCAACGCTCGAATGCATCGCTCGTCGCTGGCCATGAACGTTCCGGCAGTCAATCCGCGCAGAAAGGCGCTTCTGATCGGGATCAACTACACGGGCTCGAGGCATGAGCTTCACGGATGTCAGCAGGATGTGCGCAACATGATCCCTTTTCTGCAAGCGCGAGGATTTCCGGCCCATGAGCCATACATGGTTGTGTTGGCGGATGACCGAGGCGGCAACTACTACCCAACTGCGCACAACATCCTCGCGGCGATGGACTGGCTGGTCTCAGAACCTGGATATTCTTGTTTCCTACATTATTCCGGCCACGGGGGCCAAGTCGTTGACCCGTACGGTGACAGACCGACGGGATTTAATGATACGATAGTCCCAGTGGATTTTGAGAGAGCCGGACAGATCGACAGCGGAACGTTGCATCGGCATCTTGTGTCTCAGCTGGCACCCGGCTGTCAGCTTCACATTGTCTTCGACTGCTGCCACAGTGGTTCGGCAGTCGAATTACCATATGTGTATCGCAGCGACGGTGACGGCAGGGTCAGCTTGATTGACAAGTACGTAAAACCCGGGTGGCATATGATCCTTTGCTTAAGCATCTCAGCTTCCGACAAGGTGTTCGCCTCATGGAAGCAGGATCGCATTTGATCCGAGGTGGGTTCAACTTCTCTAAGATCGGAGAGGCAGCGGAGCTCTACGCTGGTGCCCAAAGCTTCTTCAATGGCCTCAAGTACATGAACACGGACGAGGACGGACTGGGCGAAGAGCATTTCCACAACGATTGGAAGGCGGAGAACAAGCGCGTGATCATGTTCTCGGGATGTCGAGATGAACAGACGAGCGCAGACGCGACCATTGGCGGCAGCCATGTCGGCGCGATGAGCTGGGCGTTTTTGGAGAGCATGAGGAGATTCGGCAATCAGAGTTATCTACAGATTTTGCAGAGCACGCGCCAACTGCTCAAAGCCTCGCGATATTCGCAGATTCCTCAGATGAGCGTTGGACAGATGATGGATCTAGATCAGCCACTATATCTGTAGAAGGCTTCGTCTGTACCGACATTGCAGGGCGTAGCCTCGACTGCAGTTGATCCAATGTCAGTGTGAGAGCTTATGCGCTCGGCATTCCGGAAGACAGCGTAAGCCACCAGGCCTGCCTTTGGCGAGACAGGCCACACTATGTGGAATGTGAATGGTATACTGAAAAGCTGACGAACACTATTGATCTTGTACCCATAGTCTGCCGAACCTCTGCAACGACCGCGACGGCCCTGCCGGTTTCTGTCCCGCTGTTTTCTCTTTCTTCCCCCATGTTCTTCTTCTTCTTTCAGTACGAACACCAGCTGGGCAGTGCTGGCAGTGGCAAGACACGGTCGCGCGTGGCAGCGGAGCCATGCTCACCCAGCGTGAGAGCAGAGCGTGAATGCAGTGTGTGTTGTTTGAAGCTGGGGGGATTGTTCAGCAGACTGCGCAGTCGCTTCGCTCGAGAGCGGCGGAGGAACGGGCCGCCTGCTTCGAGCAACAGCTCCTCCGCGCGGTGATGTAGCAACGTCTGTCATACGTTGCGCCGTTCGCAACACCGCAGATTCAAGCGTATTGTTGCCAGAGTGTTGCCCGTCCGCCGGCGCATGGGGCATGTGTCGCAAGCATCCCTGGCGTGTCGTCAAGCGCGCTCAGGGCGGACGATGCATCGTCTCCGCGCGAGCGAAGAACGAGCACCGTAGAATAGCCCTGTAGAACTGGCGGCAGAACGCGCGCAGAACCGTTGCAGGACGGGCCATTCCAAGGTCTTCTTGTCCGTGTGGCAGCAGCACGCATCGCCGTGGAACTTGCCGTTCAATCTTCGATTCGTGCCCATTGGAGCCGCTCGCCTAAGCGGTTTTCGATCCACAATTACATCGGTGGCGCCGGAAGTCCCAAGCCCAAGCGGCCCTGGCGACTCGCTAACCCGCTGCTCGTCGTTCCCTACATCCACAGTAGCGGCTCTTAGCACATTCGTGCAAGATAACATTCTGCTGGACAGTCGGCGACGTCTTCCCAGATCCCACAGCGACTGTTATTGCCTCTGGGCTGGAGGTGCAGCAACCACAGCGCACAAGGAGCCGGCCTGGCTCCGTCGCCGCTCTTCGCTCATACGTCATTTGCCTGCTTCAGTCTCGAGAAGGGGCAGCGAACACGCACACACTCGCGCCAGAATTGATGCGCTTCTGCTGACCTGCCTCCCGCGCCGCGCAACTCGACGACGATCACGCGTAGTGCTTCGGTTGTGCGAATGGAGGAAACCGATTCGAGATGACGGGGTCGGTGCCATTTCGACCGCAGCGCAATGCAACATCACCGGCTCGTATCGACATATCGTCTCTGCCTGCAGACAGCGAGCGAAGGTCGCCTAGACACTCTCCAGCCGTGACCGGAGAGAGAACGCCGACTTCTAGCAAGCCTATCCCTCCCGCCGACTCTGGTTCTGCCACGCCAAAACATGACAGCGAGGTCTCGGAAACGAGCGGCAGCGCGGACGCTTCCATGGATGAAGAGGAGGAGGCGCAGCAGCGAACGTCGCGTAAAGAAGGGCAGTTCGCGTCGAATGTCGACATGGAGCGTCTGAGGAAGTTGAGGGAGGCGGTGAATGAGAAAATGCGACAACAGGCGATGATGGGCATGCCGGTCCGCACCGCTGCTGGAAGTATCGTGACCCGTAGATTTTCACCCATCAAGGAGGAGACATCAACGACGCCGACAATATCTCCTTCTCTTGAAGCTGCATTCTCTTCCAGTCCGCTCATTGCGGGCGTGCCGACGGCGTCCACCGAGTCCACCGAGTCGGCAAAGACAATTCGTGGTAGCGTGCCTCCGACCCCAAGCAATCCTCCACTTCGGACGCCCTCATATCCTTTCCCATATGTCCCTGGAACACCAAGGGCGTGGAATTCATCGTTCCACAGGCCATTTACCACACTATCGCCGACCGTGTCATCGATGAATATTCACGACCTTACACCAGGTGATAGAACTCTTTCAGAAGTTTCAACTCCAGCAGCGAGTGCTTTCACTTTCTTGCCTTCCGCCGCGTCGCCACGCCAAGAGACGGGTGGTGATCAATATCCTGCACCCAATCTTTACGATTTGTCCATCGAACTGAATCTCGAACCCGGCTTGCACGCCTGGTGGCAAGCGGTAGCGCGCGTCCTCAATCGAGAATATGCTGCCGTGCGAGCGTCCCTTTCAGTGCCTGCCGATGCTGGAGAGCTTGAGAACGTTCCGTGGGGACAGATAGCGTCGTACAATGAATTTGGTCCACCCAGCGTTAAGCCAAATGTGAAGGCTCAGGAAAAGAAAAACAGTGCTTCTTCGGAATCGTCTACGAAATCCAGCACGCCGGTGACGCAACGACTTAGCAAGGATCAGAACAATAAATCTTCAGCCACGCAACAACCATCGCCTGTTCCAGTACGACCGCCGATTGTCTCGCGACACTCATACGCTGGGTTTGAGAAGGACAGAACAGAATTGTCGACACCAACAGCCAGCGCGGCTCCGATTGAGCGACCTCGTGCGCTGCTGAGGACAAAAAGCCTAGCCCCTCAACTGTCTTCGCATACAGAGTCCCTCACCAGGCCATCGTTCGCACCATCAAGTCAGGAAACACCGGGCCAGTCATCAACGATGAGCGAACTTGACTTCTCCAGTGTAGATACCGACACCCGTCCTGGCCCATATGTGGCAGTTTTACCTATGCTTCAGGGGTTGAGCCACGAAGATCATGCTTTGATCAACTCAACCTACGTAAACCGCATCATTACCAGGGGTAAAGTCGTCGCTCTTACCCGCGAGTATAGCTCATCGGCAGCCGTCTCGAGTGTGATACAACCACCGCCCATGCCAAGCGGCAAAGTACACAACAACGGCACGGCAATGCCAGATACCCTGCACGGAAGCATGAAATTCCCCTACGATCATTTTTCAAAAGAAACTCATCTAGTGCCATACGAGGAATTCGAGCAGTTCCCAACATCGCCGTGGGCGCAGTCACCTGCGCCTTCGCCCGCTATCCAAGCAGATCCTGAAGAGAACCCTTTTTTCGCGTCGCAAAACGTTGATGAAAGTTCCTTTGATCCTAAAGGGATGACTCCTGACTACTCTATAACTCGACAGGTAGAAGCGATTGGGATCGACAACGCAAGTACGGTCATACACGTTCCACTTGTCCATCCAACGTTGTCGCAGCAGTTACCAGCTAGCAGAAGAGCCTGCAAGAAGTCGAAAGATGGCTTCGTAGACGACTCTTCGATGGCTAAAAAAGCACCGATCGCTATCCTATCCTTTTTGTCTCCAGTCGTCCCATATCCACAGCATTTACTGCAGTCGATCAAATTACTGTCCCTGCATTTAGCTACTAGCTTTGGCATGGCACAACAATATACAAATGCTCAAAGACAAGCGTCCAGTCTTATACATAGAAGGCTGCATTCAGGCCTCAAGGTCGGATTTGCTCCGTTCGCAGCTGATAGGGAAGGCTTGGAACATCTGATTAACGCTGAGTTTGATCACCCTTCAACAAGCTCTGTTACCGGAAGCATAACCAGCCCCTCGGACTACTCAGGCAGGTCTCGAACAAGTCCGGGGGGCTCTATACTCGGTACACCCGGATGGGATGCATCTTCGCTATTACATGGACGCAGATCAGCGGGCAACACTCCTGGCCAGAGTGCGGAGATGTCAGACAGCTACTTCGATTCTCGACAAAAAAGCCCGGTGATTCGCAACATGAGTAGCGGTGGTTTAAATCAGATGCTACAAGACGACATTCGCTCAAGTTCCAGAAAATCAAACGCGGCAGAGGATCGAAACTCACGGAAGAGCAGCGATCATCGTCGACGAACTATGAGCCAAGATGAGAAATCTCTTGTAACCCCACAAAGTCGTGGCGTGGTCGGCCATAAGCGTCAACCAAGCAAGAACAGCGCCCAGCAGGCGTCTGAGTCGGTTGATCGCAGGCCACATTCATACCTGCACTCGTACGGCGCGGATTTTGCAACCTCTTTCCAAATACTACCCTCAACGGCAACGCCAACAGGGACCGGACCTGGACCATCTGTATCTTCGTCCCAGGAGCGTAGCCTCCAAGACATGTTGCCTCCCTCCGAAAGATTACTCCGAACCATCATCGATGCACTTCCCGTCCAAATTTTCACTGCTGCTCCCATCACAGGGGAGTTGACCTGGGTCAATTCTAAATTCGTTGCTTATCGAGGCAAAGAACCAAACGATATCATTCACGACCCATGGCAAGCCATTCACCCGAGCGACCGGAGCCATTACATGGAACAATGGCAACAGTCGCTCAGTACGGGCCAGCACTTCTCACACAAGGTTCGATTGCAGCGCTTCGATAATGTCTACCGATGGTTTTTCGTCCGAGCCACGCCGCTCAAAGACAAGAAGCAAAACATCGTTCACTGGACTGGAACCTACATGGACATTCATGACCAGCATGTGGCAGAGCAAAACGCCGCTCGTCAAACCGAAACAGCTGCTTCGGAAGCCAAATATCGCGCGCTTGCCAATTCAAGCCCTCAAATTGTGTTCGCCGCAACTCGCACTCGTGGTGTAACGTTTTGCAATTCTCAGTGGCTGACCTACTCTGGTCAGACGGAGGCGCAAGCACGTGCATTGGGCTTCATGGACCTTGTTCATCCGGATGACTTGGTGAAGTGTCGGTTGCCTGTTTTCAATGAGGACGGAACGGTTGCGGAAGTGCCAACCACGGTACCTTTCGAAGTTCATCGTTCTGATACTGGCCTCACATCGTCAGACGATTCTTCGGACGCGAAGACAGTGACAAGTCCAAGCGCTACACCTACTTCACAGCTAGGACAAGCGAGACTTTCGAAACTCGCAACGACGGGGATTTTGAAAGTTTCAAAAGACTCTGATGGTCGACCGTCGTACTCTACTGAGGTCAGGCTGCGAAACAAAGATGGCGAATTCCGTTGGCATCTCGTGCGTGTCTTACAGGCACAACCTGTGCGCAAGGACGACGACGGGGAGGAAGAAGAAGAAGAAGAAGAAGAGACATGGTATGGAACCTGCACGGACATTAACGATCACAAATTGCTTGAACAAACTCTTAAAGAGGCTATGGACGCCAAAACTCGGTTTTTGAGCAACATGTCTCACGAAATTCGAACTCCTTTGAATGGCATAACCGGAATGGTGAACTTTCTCATCGACAGCCAGCTCAGCCAAGAGCAGCTCGAACACGTGCATATCATTCGAAATAGTACAGAAGGTCTTCGAGATCTCATAAATGATATTCTTGACCTATCCAAGGTTGAGGCTGGCATGATCAACTTGCAGATGGAATGGTTCCATGTTCGATCGCTGATCGAGGAAGTCAATGATCTTACCTCTTCCATGGCAATCGGAAAGGGTCTCGAGCTAAACTATCTCATTGAAGAGAATGTGCCGTCAAGTGTCAAGGGCGATCGATTTCGCATTCGCCAAGTGCTGCTCAATGTCGTTGGAAATGCCATCAAATTCACCCAACAGGGCGAAGTGCTTGTCAAATGCGAATTGGCAACAGACCATCAGGCTGAACTGACGCACGAAGAGGTTATGTTGCGGTTCTTCGTCATGGACACAGGCTCTGGATTTACAGAGGCGGAAGCAGAGTTCTTGTTCAAACGGTTCAGCCAGATTGATAGCAGCAGCACCAAAGTCCATGGCGGAACTGGTCTCGGCCTAGCAATATCGAAGCAGCTAGTGCAACTCCATGGCGGTGACATGGGCGCCCAAAGTGTTCCTGGTAAAGGCGCCACATTCTTCTTCTACGCGAAATTCCGACTTCCTTCAGAAGAAGATCACCCGCCCACTCCAACTGGCACGCCTGGGTTGATATCGACATTAGGAACCCCTGGATTTGCACCTCCTGGACGACCGATTGCGCTGCCACCCCACTGGTCACCGCAGCTCGCACGAATGGATTCTGATTCAAGTGCCGTCAGCGCCCAATCCCCACTGCGACACGAATCCACGACTTCCTCTGGAAGCTCCGATCCTTCGATTATGACAAGCAGGACGAGCATGGTCTCAACACGCTCCTCTGTGTCGTCCCTTGCCTCTGTACAATCCCCGCCCATGGTACTTGAGATGCCTCCTAGGCCGAAACCTGAACGGTCAACCTCCTCCGAAGAATCAAGCAGTCCCGACTCGAATAATTCTGTTGTCTCAGCATCCACAGTACGCGCGCGAAGCAGCTCATCGGTCAGTCCAGGCAACAAATCTCCCGTCCCTCCACTACTCTTCTCAATTCTCGTGATTTGTCCCCTCAAGTTCAGCAGACAAGCCATTGTGAGGCACATAGAAACTACGATCCCCCAGAACTCTCCTCATCATATAACTGCACCTGAAAATCTAGAGGAGTGCAAGCAGTTGCTTGGATTGTCGGTAGGATGCGACTCGGTCATCTTTACACACGTAGTTCTTATCTCGCACGAAACGAACGACCTCTACGTCATTGCCAACCAAATCCTGAAGTCGAGCTCCTATTCTGCTACAAATCTTATTATCATTACAGATTTCACTCAGAGGAAAGAGGTGGAGGAACAACTTGGCGGATTTGATCACAAACAGCTTGTTGATACAGGCAGGGTACGATGGATATCGAAGCCTCTCAAGCCGTCAAAGTTCGCCGTCATTTTCGATCCACAGAAACTACGGGAGTTTAGCGCAGATCGAACGCAAGACAGCGCTCAAGCGGTGGTCATGAATCAGAAACAGATATTTGACGAGATGAAGAGGCGCCTTGGCAATCGAGGCATTCGCGTCCTCTTGGTTGAGGATAACAAGACGAATCAAATGGTTTGCGCCCTACATCTTCTCGTTGAGTCATGCTGACATGCTCGGAAGGTTCTTCAGAAATTCTTAAAGAAAGTGGAGATCACTGTCGAGACCGTTTTGGACGGAGTCGAGTGTACCGACGCAGTTCTTACGCATGACCACGGCTACTACTCCATCATCTTGGTAGGTGGATAAGCATCAAATAATGTAAACTTCCATTGCTAATATTCGACAGTGCGATCTCCATATGCCGAATAAAGACGGTTATCAGACCTGTCGCGAGATTCGCAAATGGGAGCGCAAAAACGGCTTGAAACATCTACCCATTATCGCGCTGTCTGCAAACGTCCTGGGGGACGTCTATCAAAAATGTGCAGAAGCGGGCTTCAACTCCTACGTCACGAAGCCTGTCGACTTCAAAGAGTTGAGCATCGTTATGCTAAAATACTTGGATCCGGAAGATCCGACGAAACCAATTGAATTCATGCGTCGTAGCCGGAAGTAAAGCACCATGGCAGTCCATGATTAGGCGTGGACACGGTTACAATTCTTAAACGCATTTGAGCACGGCATGTAAGGTCTTTGGAGCATTGGGGATCATCCGGGAACGACGGTGGTCTACCCAGAGAACATGGAAAGGCGTTCTGTCTCCCGACATATACACGGTTTTTAATTATGGATAAATACAACTAGATCTTACTCAAAGGGACCTACCTGCGACGCGTTGTGAGAGGAGGTTGCTAATTATCGATTTTGGATGGCTTGAGAAGGTGCAGATACGCACTCTTTCGGGGTGACAAATCACACAAATGTGAACAGAACACGCATGTTAGCCACGAAAGCCCAGGCCATCGGTAGAAGATGAGATTACGAGCGTCGGAACAGGAAGCGAATTAATGTGCGCCATTGTCACCTAGCGCTTGTCTATACCTTTTGTAGTCTTGTAGAATAGTCGATACCATCCTTTAATCTGCATTCGATCACATTCTCCAAAATGATTACAACAAGCCCGAACCAAGGTTTTGTGCGGCCCAACGTTTACATTTCACCTAGCTTAACGCCCATCGTCTCCATAAAGTAGTTCTCCTGCATCTTTCGGAGCACCACATCAAAGTCCTTTGGTCCCCCGAATTCAGCTGCCAAGTACCTCGTGATGAAGTAGACGTCGAAGCCCTGCGCCTTTAAGAATTTGATTCGAGCAAGCATGGACGGCGTCCAGGTTCCGGGCCAGCAGGGAATCGGCATGACGCGGGGGACGGATCAGAAGATCTTGCGAAAGCCGCCTAAATCCTTCGGGGGGAGGGTGGGGGAGTATCTGATGAGGGTATGAGCGCGAGCGTGATAAGCGGGGGTGTGAGTGTAAGTGAGAGAGGGGGGAAGAGGATGAGCGTCTCAACGGGGTTGGTCAAGCCGCTGTTGAATCGAAGGAGATAAGAAGGCTGAGGTCGTGTGCGTGCCGGATGACAGACGGAAACCCTTTCCCAAAAGCGGATCTCTGCGTGTCAAAAAAAATTTTTTTTGTTTTTATTTCCTTTCTTTCTTTTAGATTTTTCTTTTCCCAAGTGCTGAAAAGAAGAGCAGGGAGGGCGGGCATCGCGCGTACAAGAGGAGGAAACGGCCGTTTGAGACGAAGACGAGGTTGTGATATGGCGTACGCGTTTGTTTGGAGCAGGCAAACGAGCAGGTCAACGGCAGGCTGGGGCCCTTCCAGTCATTAAAAGAAATTGGTTCGTCATTCCCAAGGGAGGCGGTCTTCTGCACCCGCGATACATGCGCTGTTGCGGAGCCTTTGGCAAAAAGATGCTAGAGCGGACGGGCAAACGGGTCGTTGGTTCGAGCACCGTCGAACGGTGTCAGATGCACAGGTCCGCCGCGTGCCCGTCTGTGAAGGGCTTGCCTGGCCAGAACGCTTGAAAAGAGAATGGGGCCCGACGTCGAGCTGGAGAGGTCAGCCCGCGAAAGCAGGATCAGCGGGAGGCCTTCTTCCCAATCTCTAGAAGCTCGCCCAGCGTGACGACCTCCCAGCCGTCCCTCTTGAGCTTCGGCAGGACCTTCTTCAGCATGGGCACCGTCCACGGCCTGCGGTCGTGGCAGATGACCACCGCACCCGGACGCACCATGCTGAGGATGTGTCTTGCGTTGAGCCACGGATAGGGCACCTGGGGATCGTGCGGGTAGACGCTGCCCAGCGCGAGGCGATAGCCCAGCTTCTTCATCAGAGCGCGCATCGCGTCGTTGAACAGGCCCGAGCCGGGCCGGTAGAAGCGCTGGTTCGTCGCGCGCGGGATCCCCGCCGTCGAGTAGGCCAGGTTGATCTTGGACTCGACCTGCAGGATCTCCCTCTGCAGCTGCTCGACGGGCAGCTCGCGCGCGGGTCGGTCGTGCATCGCGTGGTTGGCCAGCTCCATGCCGCGGGACGCCATCTTGGCCAGGACGTCCTCGCGCCCGTCGACCTGGCCGCCGATGACGAAGAAGGTGGCACGCGCGTCGTTCTCCTCGAGCACCTTCAGGATCGCGTTCGTGTGCTCGCTCGGCGCGTCGTCAATGGTCAGCGCAATCACTTTGCGCCCCCGAGGTACGTCGATTTCCCAAAGCACGTCCGGCCACCGTCGTCGGAAGTAGCTGATCAGCAGTTTTGGAGGCTTGTAGATGGCATAGAACGGATAGATCACGAGGAAGACCAGAAGCATCAGTAGCAACAGCGTCAGCATCCTGGAGCGTCGGGCCCGGCGACGGAGCTTGGACGGCAGTCGAAACAGCAACGATAGACGCGGCATGGCACGCAGTCCTGTATCATCTTTGGTGAAGGAGCTGAACCATCGCGACAGCGGGCGAATTTCCTCTCCGTCGATTCTCCCTGTCGTATTCAGGAGTTCAGGGCTGTGGTGGACAGATACGATAATCTAAAACGGCTTAGTGTGTTCCAAGAAGAGTAACATGGCGTCCGTAGCCAGACCCCAAGATCCATAGTCAGGATCACGCTTTGTGGAACTACAGTCGATAGCTTCAGGCCGAGCGTTTTTGACAGCGTTCTTGATTGGGATCCTGTCGTAATTTGAACATGGCCGCCGTATTCTTAAAATAGAACTTCTCTATTCATTAAACTGTCAAAAGCATGCAGGGAGACAAATCGAGATTGTAGAACTATACTAGCATTGTGGTACGTCAAAATAAACCCTTCCCATACCGTCGTTATCGAAGTTCGTAACATTCATTAAAACCACTGCCATTGAAGAAGCAATGGTGTCATCAAATATCCGGCGCCAACAAGGGAAAAGTACAAGAAGAAAAGACTTCATCCTTAGGTCTAACCGCCTCAGCAAATTACTACTTCACAACGCAGGAAACGCTCAGACATAGAATGCTCGTCGTGATTGTGCACGCACCATTAGTTTTTTGTAGTTGTAAAAGGCAATTTATTGGTAGGAACAGAAAAAGAAAAAAAAAAGGGGGGGGGGGGGGGGGGGGAGGAAAGAAAAAGGTTAAGCAGAATCTCAAAGATGTGAGGAAAACTACCGTCTCCGTCCGCCACGACCGCTAGAACCGAAAAGATTATCCGCAACGTCCTGAAAGAAAGTTGAATGCAGCAGATCTTCGATCTTATCGGCCAAGGGATCCTCGCCTCTTTCCGGAAGACGACGACCTTGCTCATCGAAGCGCGGGGGAAGATCTTCAGTGGAGTCAGAGTCGCCTGCGCTGGAAGGAGATGAGTCACGAGAACGTCGTCTGCGCTTGCGACTGGGCTTGGAATCGCTATGCCGATGTCGACGTTGATCAAACTCGTCTACGTCGTCGCGAGAAGCTTCGGGACTTTCGTTTGGAGTAATGATATGCTCGCTCTCAACAGGATTGAGGTCAAAGTAGACGCTTTTCCCGTGACTTTGTTGTGCAGGTGATATTGGTTTATGTGGTGGTGCTGGGGAGTTCGGTCGTGTTGACCCAGGAGTGACTGTTCGGGGTGAGGCTTCACCGTCTAGACCATCTATTTGGGTTATTAGCATTAACGGCTTCCTCCTCCTCACAACCTCTGGACATACCAGGTCCAGCATGGAAGTGAGCAGCACGCGGTGCACTCACATTTTCAGGGGCTCTTGGGTCCTTATTTTTTGGCGAATATGGGTCTTGATGGGGCGTAGCAAAATTGTCATGGTGTTGCTGGTTGTATGGTTGAGCATAAGGGTCATCTCGAGGCAGAGTTGGTCCAGTAGTAGGGCCATAGTCGGCAGGGTTGTAGGGCGGAACAGGATTAGAGTAGTATGCAGAATCATTAGGATGATTCATCGGGGGGTATCCCCCCTCAGCAGCATTAGGAGGTGGGGCGAAGTGGTTGCTTGCTGGATAGTACGGGCTATTGGCGTCTGTGGTTGAAGTATATTCAGAGTTAGAAGCGGCGGCGGCTGCTTCCTCTTCTTGACCTGCAGGTACTGTTAGCATTGTGGCATATAGATAGTGCATGTTTTACCTACGTCGACGCTCTCGCTCGCGCCGCCGCTCACGCCTCTTTGTAAGCTCGTGAGCGGCAACGCCAGCAACACCAGCCGCCGCAGCAACCTCAGCTAGACCTTTGCTCCGACTACGGCTCCTGCGGTCGGCGCTTGAGCCGGAATGTGAGCGGTGTCGGTGATGATGTCTGCCTCGCGAACGACTGCGGTGACGATGGCTATCGAGCTCCGACGAAGAAGAAGGAATCGGGTCACCGCCATATTCTACAAGAGCAGTGTCACCGGCGGCTCCCCTAAGGGTATGACGTGAGACAGACCTTGACCTGGATCTTGATCTGGATCTCGACCTAGAGTATGATCTTGAGCGTGATCTAGACAGCTCTTTCGCCTCCTTTCTAGCTTTCATATTCTCATACAGGCCTGCCACCGCAGCGCTGCCTAGACCAGCAGCAACGATAGGCACGCCTTGCCGGATTCTGCTTCGGCTGCGGGATCGACGGCCGCGAGAATGATTTCGCGCTGCTTGGGCGATGCCTGCGGCCGCGGCGCCCACAAGGCCGGCTTGTGCCACGCGTTGATTTCTGTGCTGAGGATCCATATGCTTGCCTTCCGAACTGACGGATCTGACAGAAGATCTGGATCTGGATGATCTCCGGCGGCTTGATCGGCTTCGATGACCATCCCTCTCGATGATCGTGGTCTGGCTCTTGCTGTTGTTCTTTCCCGCAGCATATGCGAGGGCACCAAGACCGGCCAGTGCAGCCACGCCTGCGATCGTCCTTGCGCGCGGAAGCGACCTGCTTCGATCGCGGTCTCGATAGCCATGCCGAGATCGCGATCTCTCACGGTTTTCGTTCCAGCGCGTCAGAGCTTCAGCGCCAATCCCGCCCAGCGCACCATAGCCCACAACTTGGCCAATGCGGCTGCCTGGAGAGCGACCTTCACGCTTGCGGTGGTGTCGCACAATCTGGGAAGCAGCGATACCAGCGAGGACGCCCTCGGCGATGTGGCGTTTGTGGTGCGGGCTGTGCTCGCGAGAGCTGTAATCGTCGTACTCTCGTCGGATATAGACGGCGTCGTCATCACTGTAGTATCCTCTCTCGTCCTCGCGTCGCCGGCGCCACTCCCGTTGGTCATCCACACGGTCGTCATACCTTCGTCCGCGGTCGAATTCTCGGACGCGGCGTTCGTAGTAGTAGTCCTCCTCGTCCTGGCGCGGTCTGGGCCGCTCCCGCTCGACGAGCTCGTACGACGGTTCAACCCGCTCTCGCACGATGATCTGTTGCGGCTGCGAAGTCTCACGGATGACGATCGTTTGAGGAGGCGGGGCGGGTCGCTCTTGAATGATGATCGGCTGGGGTGTCGGCTGCGAGAAGTACTCGGTCGACCTAGAGTACTTCTCGAGCGAGTAAGGGGTTTCGGGCGGGTACAGGTCTTTCCTCGACGAGACACGGGTGTCCGGTGAAGATGAACGAGAACGCGAACGGCGACGGATTATGATTCGATCCTCCTCGACCCCGCGGTGCGAGCGGGGTGGTGAGTAGTCCCTCTCGCGCTCGACGATGCGATACTGAACTCGGTCATCGTGGTCGCGATGGTCATGGCGTTCACGGATGGTGACGCGAGTGTCCTCAGTGTCTTCCATATCCTCTGGGATCTTGTACCTCCTGATGGTAGTGTAGGGACGGTGGCTGCTCCTGGACTCGGTGTCCCACTCGCGCTCCCGCTCCTTGACGACGACGGAAGCCATGGCGGCAGGTGCGATGGGCGTCGCAGCGTCGCAGCGTCGCAGCGTGCTATGAGATCAAACAGCAAGGGCCCAGTGCGTGTAGAGACGAGCACGCAAGGCTGATGTGGCCGTCCAAATATGCTTAGAGTGTGAACGTTCGACCACTCGGGTGGTGTGGACGATCGCAAGCTCGCGATAGGCGGGGTCAGCGGACGTCACTGAGGGTCGAGGGACGCTAGAGAAGCCAACGGTGTCTCGAAGACGCACGTAGAAGGCAAAAGAACGCAGACTGCAGCTCGAATGTCAGAAGGGAGACTGAAAGACGGAAAGGTCGGCTGGGATGGAAAAGGACTGAAAATGATGGCGCAAGACTACGCGCGGAGGTGAGCGTCGCCTGACTGGAAACGTCGCAGTGAAAGAGTTGGAATTTGAGTTCGGTTTGGGGCAGAGGCTGGACGGGCTGACAGCAGGCGAGCGTCGGGTCTCTTCGCCCTTTGACTGGACGAGGGGCGAAGTTTCAACGCCGGCCACGGCACGGCGGAGGCGGGCCGGGCTATGATGTCATTGAGGCCTGCTGATTGCTCCCGCCGGTGACTGAGGCACCAACCCATGCGCGGGCCACCCACCACAGACCACGAGTGACCACGACCGGCCGCGACTGACCACCGACTGACCACCGACTGACCACCGACCCTGTCCACGGCGCCGCGTTGGTGCGCTCCGAAGTCGTGTCGACTGCAAGTAGCATTCCAGCTCTCTGCCTGCCCGTCGTCATCGCTACAGACGCCCGCGCCTGGTCAACTGTGGTGTTCTTCTCCACCCCCCTTCCCAAGTCATACCAGTACGCCCGCGTCCTTATCCCGGTCGGGTCCGCCTAACGGTGCACCCGATATCCTAGAGGTGCCGCACTTTCTAAGGAAGCCCATCTTTGCCCATGTCCAACTAACATGCCGGCGGTCTGCCCAGAGCGTCGTCCGCCCGCGCCAGTAGAAGCCTGAACTGCATAGCCACCCTCCCTCACGCTTACGCTGCCGTACTAACACTGACCGGCTAGTCGACGAGGTCTGGAGCTCCTGCGAACGGTGTGTCATAAGGCTGATTATGCTGTGCTGGTCACAAGGCTCTGGTCGCAGTTGGACGCCCACCATCACTTCGCTCCCTCCTTTCGCATCGTTCTCGGTGCGGTCCGCATTCTACCTCGCCTTCACGAATGCGATGCGAAAGCCTCCGAGTACTCACCTTGCCTTTTACCCTGTCCTGACCATGGACTGCCGTCAGAGGACTAGCTCGACCTGTGCATAGAAACTTCCCAGCGCCATGCTTCGACTCTTAAATGCCTGACCCTTCATTCAACCACGACCTTGACCGGAGCTGGATAGCAAGACAAGCAAGAGCAAATTAATATGTCCGACGCGCGCTTGCTCTAGCCAGCTTTGAATGCCTTGTGCAGAATGACACATGCCTCTTGGTAGATCATGAATCATGCCTCTCGCACTATATTCGCCTGGGTGCTCGGCGCGAATATTGGGGGCTATTAGTGTCAATGGCAGAAATGCGTCAGGGACCTCCCGCTTCTGCTAATCACTTCGTGAGTGGTGTGAAGAATAATACTCTTTGTCCGCTCCACACGCCTCTCCTTCCTTCTATCTTGCGTTCGTTCTATGCCTTTACGTCTGCTTGAGCACCTCCTATACCGCGTGCCATCGTGGCTACCGAATCTGCGGTGGTATACAAAGCGTATGTTAAGGCTACAGTCTAGCCGAACGAGAGAGCAGATGCGCGATAGTCCCACCTAATTTCGGTGGCGGGAACATGCCGTACGGGACAGGCCTGACACTCTGCTCGTGGAGAAAAGGACCTCCGTACTGGGGTTATCAGCAGTTAGAACCTTCAATGATCCATGTAAAGACTCGACTGGCCGGATCTGGAATGTGCCCTGCGCACGTGTGATGGCTTAATCAAGGCGACTAGGTGGAAGGAAGAGAGCATCCCTAGCATCCTTGGGAGGCCAGATCCTTCCTCGCGTAAGTCACGGGCGTCTTACTGACGAAACAGTCTAACACAATCGTAATTAGAATGACAAGGATTTCAGCTTTTGGTGACTACTCGTATGATTAACAACCACTCCGGCTGTAAGTGCGTTTAAATACTCTGAGGAATGGCGTTATTCATGACACGTGCCTCGGCGATCGACTGTTCGCAAAGTAGTGGTAAGCTGAAGGTTCACCAGGCACGGGAATCTGTAGTCTGACCTGTTTCGGCCTTGATTCCATATATGTACCATCGAGACTTCAATTGATACTACGAGGCTACCAAAAAGATGTCATTGTAACCACTGCGGTCGATGTGACCATTGGCTTGCTTGGAGAAACAGGAAATACACATTACTTAATTTTGCAAGTCGGTTAGGTGTAATTGCACTACGAACAGAAGATGAAGCACTGAAACGTATATGCTGGATTCAGAAACTTTGTTCTGTTGGAGAAACGGGAAAAGAGTACAAAGAACATGTGGAAAAGGTCGACTGGAATGGGTTGGAGGGGGGAACTCGAAGCTTTCCCATTGATCCAGAACAGTTGACTATCCACAGAGAGCTTTCGCTCAATAATGACATGCGATCTTTGAGAATCACATCTGTCTGAAGAGGTGGCAACGCCACCCACGGCATCTGTTGCCTGACATAGGCGACGCACAGGCCACATCGTCATGTTTTGACAACAAAAGATCCAACTTTCCACTCGCATTACTTGGCCCTAGCAACACTTTTTGCTGTTGAGCGCCTCACAACGGGCCACGTCGCTCTAGAGGTTTCACTGTTGCGCTCATCGTCAACCGTTCCCTTGCGCACGGTCGTCTAACTTGCTGCTTCATTGACGCCATTCAGAACCCTGCTTATCGCGCCATCAAAAACCTCTTGCATCATGGAGGAAGACGACCTGTTCTACCTGGCACCAGGATTCGACCCGGCAACGCTGACGGTCCCGCGCCTGCGCAACGTCCTTCTCACGCACAACATCGAATATCCGTCGAATGCGAAGAAGCCGCAGCTGCTGCAACTTTTCAATGACGAGCTTGTCCCACAGGCCAAGAAGTTGCTGGCGGCGTCGAAGCGGGTAAAACGTTCGGCAAGAGGCATTGAGGATGTTCCATCAAGCCAGACCAGCACGGTAGATGAGGACGAGCTTCCACAGCCTGAGCCTGCTCCTACGCCTGCGCGACGGGGTGGACGGCGAAAGACGAAGCCCGTGGAGGAGGATCTCTCGTCAGAGGCTACCTTGATTGCGCCTGAGTCTACAGCGAGGCCACGGAGAACGACCACAAGAGCCACGCGGTCGATGGAACCTGAACATCTCGACCCTGAACCTGCGACAGCTCCAGTCCCAGCGCCGAAAAGACGAGGGCGGCCGAGCATGAAGACGCCGAAGCAGGAAAGTCCCGATCCCGAAGCATGGCACAAACCTGCAGAGGACAGTCCTTTCACTATGGACAATCCGTTCCAGAGCGGGGGAAGTTCGCCGCCACCGCAAGCGCACGGCGCAGACCGGAGAAGACGCACAATCGAGCCTTCGGTCGGCACAGAGAAACGGAAGAGTACATCCTCACGACGGAAGACTGATGGTGTCGTGGCTTCTAAGTCAGAGGCTTCCGCAAAGGGCTCGGCGTACGAGATTCCTGTGGCGACTATGAAGCGAAAGAAATCGCCTTCCGCTGATTCCGAGCTCGTCCCTGCCGGGGAAGAATTTGCTCCTGATGAGGCTCTAGAGTTGGCTCAGCAAGAAGCCTCTGGTCAACTCGTGCGGCCGCCCCGCAGAAGAGAAGGTGGTTCCGGCTCGTTCATTCTTCAGGGTCTCCTATGGCCTCTTGTGATTAGTGCTGGATTCTTGGGCACTCTTTGGGTCCAGGAGAAATACAGCGTAGGCTACTGTGGTGTCGGAAACGAGCCAAGGATGGAAATAGCCGGCAAGGAAATCCCAGAATGGGCAGACTCGCTACGACCCCAGTGCGAGCCATGTCCCCAGCATGCGTTCTGCTACCAGAATCTAGAAACCAAGTGCGAAGATGGCTTCGTGCTTCAGCACCACCCTCTTACGCTTGGTGGAAACCTACCGATCCCACTACCTCCTTCGTGTGAACCGGACACAGAGAAGACTCGCAAAGTTCAACACGTTGTGCAGAGAGCTGTCGACGTGCTACGGGATCGAAACGCTGCGTACGAATGCGGAGAGCCTCTTGCGGGAGAAACCACACCGCTGAAGTCGGCCGCTATCTCTGAGGAGGAGTTGAAGGCTACTCTATCCGCCAAACGCACCAAGAAGATGTCTCAGGAAGAATTCGACGCGCTGTTCGCAGAAGCAATCCCCGAGATCATGAATCGCGACGAGGTCGTCACTGTCGAGAACACAGGGTAAGTCCTCGAATCAATTCCGGGCGCGTCCTTCGTGATCTCAAACGCTTATCTGACAAGGGTCGGCGCTAATAGCTTCGTCTTCTCTACAGCGGAACCAGATATCTTCGAAGTACTTCTCGGGCCAAGCAGTCGCTCGTCTGTGCACTCCGAACGTCCATCCGTCTCCTCCTCATCGACCTCGGGGCTGGACTCCGACGAAAGCTGGCTGAGTATTTTTGGTCCCTTGCATTGATCTTCATGGTTGCGGGCACGTCATTCTACGGCAAACGCAGACTCGAGTGGCGACGAACTGAGGAAGAGTGGGCCAAGGATCTTGCGAGGCAAGCCTTTGACAGGTTGAGCACGCATGCGACGTTGCACGCCGAAGACCCGGAAACATATCCCGAGCCTTTCTTGTTGGTCAGTCATTTGCGAGATCAGATTCTCAACGAGGACATTGGAAAGAAATGGGTGCAGGACCTTTGGGCCAAGACGATGGCCAAAGTCAAGAAGAACTCGAACGTGAGGGAGCTGAATCAGGAGATGAGGAAAGGAGACTACGGTCTGACGTGGGAGTGGATCGGGCCGCTAGCTGCTCTACCGGACACCGCAGCGAGCAGGCGCATCTCAGGATACCCCGGTGGAGGCAGAAGAAGCACAGGAAGACACAGCATGTTACCGCCTGCAAGTAGCCCGCTATCAGGGTTGAGCACGATGCCAGCGGATGACGAAGGCCGGGCACCAGAGATGTCCGAGCGCAAATGGGAGGAAAGTCGACCGATATATTAAGGGCCGGGTCGAACCGTCCTACTTGTTTTGTTTGTTTTATATATATCTTTTCTTCTCCCATTTTTGTTTTGGTATACTGCGGATGTTGGATTCACGTCATTGATACCATGTTGGACTGGCACCTCTGCCAGCTTGATGAGCAAACTGGCTAATGAACATGAGTTTTTTGACTCGCGCTACTTTTGCACTCTTTTTTTCTTCTTTTGGGGGGGATTCATTCCACGTTAGCCTCATGTACTACCCCACTAGATGCCTCGTTTTGCTAAAATACATAGAAATACACAGTGATGAATCGGGCATGCTCAGGCCTTCGGTTCGTGCCCGGAAGGTACGCGTGGAACTGTCGGATAAGGGGAGGGCGTCTAGGGTGCTGTCGGAAACGCACCATTTCAACGTTCGTCCTTTTTGCGTCTAAACGGCTATCCAGGATCATAACGTCACCTTTACGGGGAGGGTTTTTTTTTTCTTTTCTTTTCCTCTTTTTTTCTCGCTCAATTTCGTCGAGCTAGTATACCAGAAATCAAGAGAAGGGGAAGAATAACCAACTTCCCTTACGTTTTTTTTACGCCCTTTTGAAACGCCTGGCGCGCTTCTTGTTTGGCATTCTTACGTCCAGACGTACGAAAGAAAGGGGCGAAAAGTTCGAAGATGCCCTTCCTGACGCTTGGCTACAAGCGCATACACTACACGGACTTCCGGCCGGAGCCAGGTCCGGCGAGGGAGACGTTCATCTTGTGCGTTGTGCCGGGCTTGCGCACGTTGTAGCGTGACGGTGACTCACGAGGTTGTACAGCATGCACGGGCTGGGCTCGAGCCAGAACTACTACGTCGCGCTCGTGCCGGGCTTCGTGAGGGACGGCTTCCGGTGCGTCGTGTTCGACAGCACGGGCGCGGGGCGCTCGCCGTACACGCAGATCGAGCAGAGCGTCGACAGTCTGGCGCAGGACGTGATCGGGGTCCTGGACGCGCTCGGCGTCGGCAAGGCCGTCGTGGTCGGGCACTCCATGGGCGGGATCGTCGCGGCGCATCTGGCGACGACGTGGGGCGACCGCGTCGCGGCGACGGTGTGGATCGGCCCCGTGTACCCGACAGCGACCGTGGCGGAGACGTTTGCGAGGCGGATCGAGGTCGTGCGGAGGGAGGGCATGGAGGCGATGGCGAACACGATCCCGCACGCGGCGGTGGGGAGCAGAGCCACAGACGTTGCGAAGGCCATGATCCGCGAGCTGCTCCTGGGCCAGACGGCGCAGGGCTACATCAGCCACTGCCGGGTCATCGCGAGCGCAAGGCCGCCGGCCTATGGCGAGGTCCAGGTGCCGGTGCTGGTCGTGGCCGGCGAGGAAGACAAGTCCGCACCGCTGGACGCGGTGAAGAAGATGTACGACGAGATTGGCACGGACGAGAAGCGGCTGGTTGTGATGGAGGGCGTGGGTCACTGGCATTGTCTCGAGGCGCCCGAGGCCGTCGGCAAGTGCATTCTAGACTTCTACCACGAGATCCAGTAGTCGTGGTGGTAGTCGTGGTCGAAGTCGCGGTCGGGGATGTAGTAGTAATATAATAATAGTAGTAGTAGCAGTTCTACAACCACCACCACCACCACTACCACTACCATTACTACTACTACTACTACTACCACCACCACCACTCGCACCACTCCTACGACCACAACCAATGTACAGGAGCAGCGGTCGTAGGAGCAGAGCCAGGCCGACACGGGTGTCGAGATTCTCCGACGAGATCTACGATTGCCGGGGCGCGAGGGTCCTGGAGCGTTCACATGGCCCAACAACGGTGTTTCAGGAACGGTGACGGTAACTGCTAGGGCACGACAGACAAGGACGGGTTCACCATTTCAGTCGACAGCTCGTCTCAGAGGGAACCATGGGTTCGCCTGGGACGGGTTCCCGCTGGCATGCCGACCAGAGAAACTGAGCGTGTGCATGTGCGTGTGAATCATCGCGGAGCCGTGAGTGCTCAAAGGCGGGAGAAGTTGCTCTGGCGGCCTGCAGAGCGTGCTGGCGGCGAGCGCTGAGACCGCGAGCGCGATCACGTGAGAGGGAGGTGTGTGCGAGAGGGTCGCTGCGTCCCGGTCGCGGACGGCGCGCGAAGTCCAAGAGCGTGTGACCGCGATCTGACCCGCGGATCTGAATCTCGCTCGTCCCGCCCTCCGCGCCGTTTTTCTTGCGGTGCAAGTCGCAGGTCGGGGCCAGCACCTTAATTTCTCGTTGACCGGGGAGAGCAGCGACGGAGACGAAGCTTAGCACTGCTCACAAGCCGTGCGCCGTCGTTTTCACAAGCAGACACGTGTGCGACGTGACGGTCAGCGACAAACACACAACCGCACACGCAAATCAGTCGGCACCGACAACGGAAATTTCCGCGCTGGACATTCCTCGGTCTGCCAAGACTGCCCGTCGCTGCGACACAACACACGGCCGACTTCGACCACGGCCACGACCTCGACCACGACTGACCATGGCCATGGCCTTCCCGCGTCGCTTGAGCATCCTATCGTCGTCCATCCGTCCTCGTTGTGGGGTCCCCTTCGACAGCTGTGAGCAGGATGATTCCCGACACGCGTCGCGTGCTCTCTCTCCTCAAGCACAAGCAGCCACGAGCACATGTCTTGCCACCGACAACTGACTTGTTTCACTCGCCGCGTCGGCGCTCATCCCTTTGAGCAAGCTGGCACAGTCCGCGCTATGCTGCACGAGGCAACGCTCGATGCTCCACAGGCACCTGCATGATCATGGGAAGGGTGCGCAGCGCGCCTCCTGATCTCATCATCGTCAACGCTCTCCAGATTGGCTCTCCTCGTCCCGAGCGTAGCTACTTCGAGGGCGCTGCGTGTAGCCGGCGCTCTTGGCAAACTCCCACGCGCTGTTTTGTTTTACGCTGTGCGTCTGCAGATGGCGTGCACTCGCGCGAGCCCACAACATCGCCCGTGCCGACCTCGCTGCAGTTTCATCGGATCGTCCCAGCAGCTCTGATTCGCGCTCGTGCTGTCAATCTTCCACAGTCATGGGTGAAATTAAGTTGCTTTTCCATGAGAAGGCGATCGTCTTTTGACTGCCGCCGCTCTGTCCGCATGTGATGCTCCCGCAATGAAGCGCCTATATCTCGCCTCCAGCAAACGCCTCGACCCGCACCGAGCGTGTCCAGATTCCTCCGTAGTCTGCCCCGACTCCACTGCACTTCTCCTGTTGTCATTACGTTGCGCTCTGCACCTCGAAAGTCAACTTCCCCATTCACCTCTAGACCCTTTCGCTACCGCCCTTGCACAAAAAGAGCAGTGGGCGGTGAAGGTGGTGGCGTTTTGGCGGCTCCCGCTGCAGATGGACACCCCAGTCCCATGACTGTGAACTGGTTTCGGCAAGCAAAGCCTTTGGGGAAACGGTTGATCCTAGTTGCAGGCTCCCAACAGATGGTCATTATTATTTCACCGCTAAATAACACGCCGGCTTTATAAACCACCGTCAGTACCTCTCCGACATCACTCGGCCTTTAGCTCCCCAGATGTCCCCAGATCGGGGACAGGAGTGTTCTTCCGCAGCGGTGCGGACCTTCGGGCAAAGAAAGAGCGAGGACAACGCAGACGGCGGCTTCAGGCCTTCGCCCAGCATTGATGCCACAGTTCCTGAGGAGGACGTTCTTGCTGTCCCGGACTTTTCTACTTCACGACCCATAATGATCACTTCGCAAACCAGTCACAGCATTTCCCAACATCAAAATGATAATGCCATGGACAATCGTTCGCACGGACAAACAACCGCTGCGTCCATAAAATCGATGTCAAGCACAGAAAACTCGCGCAGGGACTCCGCTATCTCGGCCACCAGCCAACACCATCGACGGCCAAAGACAGCTCGGTCAACCTCGAAGCGTTCCGTACGCACCGTCGCTGGCGACGAGCTGCCACAGACCATGTCGCATTCGGGTCGACATCGACCTCGCAACCAGCGCTTCGCGAGCTCTGGTTCGATCCACCTGCCAAAGACCAACATCGAGGAGGCGCTTGCTCTCCATGCTCGTAGCTGCTCTCTTTTCGCCGGATCGTCCAGGCCATCGACCTCGTATGCTCCAGCGCCCTTGGCGTACAGTCCATACACCCATCCGACGCTGTATCGCAGTCTGAGCTCCGCGGACGGCTTTTCGATATCTCAGTACCCTTCGCATCCAGTCTCGCCCTATCGGACCCCCCCTGAGTCGTCTGGCTTTGACGTTGCTGATGAGCAAGAGCAATACTACACCTCCTCATTTCCTCCAACCGTGATGCACTGGACTTCGGAAGAAGCGCGCTTGAGGGAGTACGCCGCCATCGATCGCGCCAACAGCGGCGTGCGCGGGCTGCTCAGAAAGTTCTTGCCCAAGTGCGTGACCAAGGGCCACCCCAAGTTCTACGACGAGAAGGACGGCTCGGACGCCGGTAGTGTGAGGAGAATCAGAATGGACGTCCCCAACGAAAAACAGGAGCGCAAGACGACGAAGCTGCCCCGCCACCTCACGTCTTGAACGTATACCACAGCGCCGATGCTCTACAGAGCTTTTGTTGCATTTTCGTTATTCCAGTTTGTTTCGTGTTGGCATCAAGTTTTTTCTTTCTTTTTCTCTCTTGCATAGATACACCGGTGGTACATGAAGCAGTATGCATTAAGATACCCTATCGAGCGAAGGAGCATTTTGAAAATTGGTAGATACAGCGACGATAGAACTGTCAATAGTATAACGTTTAGTGCCTCGCACACGATGTTTGGGGCTCACCACATTCCTCAACTATCCGTTACCCTGTTCCTTTCTTCTTTTTTTTACTTTAATGTTTTCTTTCACGTTTCGCTTCATCCAACGCAAATTTCCCTCACTTTTGTCCCCCCTCCTCTTCCCCCTTCTTCCCTCATCGTACTCTTTACAAACGCGTCCATGGCAAGGAGAGGGAGGGAGGGGAGGCTATGGTAGAGTTGATGAGCACGTGACCAGGCGTCCGTGGTCGCTCAGTTATCATTGTTCCAAGTCATGAGCGCGCACACACGTCACACACAGACACAGACACACACACACTCACAAACATGTGTGTGTGATCGTGGAATGCTGGCCTTCGCACTTGTGCAGCTCTTGCTTCGCATTGTAACACCGCGCTAGGCGGATCCCAAGGGAACATGAGCGAGCGGAGCGGTGTCCGATCTCGAGGAACGGCTTCGTTCCCACACCTTGGAGGGGGGACGGCGGGCAAGCAAGAAGATTTTGGGGGGGGGGGGGGGGGGGAAAAGGGAAATAGAAATAGAAATAGAAGAAAAACATCGAAATTGATTTGACTGCTTCCGTGACTTATTTTTTTTGGTGGGGGGGGGGGTTTAAACAATCGCGTTTGTACGCTTGGCCTTGCTCTTCTGGCGTGCGTCAAGTGGATGCGCACTTGATCGCCGTGGCGAAGGAAAAACAGAACAAAAAAAATCCGTTTCATTCTTTTCCTTTCGCCGCGATTGTTACAAGAGGCACCGGCTGCTCTCGCACTCGTAAATTGTGCGCGTGCGCGAGTGTGTGTGTGTGTGTGTGGTGCATGCTATTAAGGCATCCTAGTGCGAAGCATAAAGGAGAAATAAATCATTATACGTCGAAAATATGCACATCCCCTGAGTGTCAGAGCCGCGAGCGCCTCTCTACCTGTAAACTTGTCATGTCTCCTCCTCGGAGCGAGCCCACCAGAAACATTAGCGTCTCTCTTCGACATTACGTATCGTACACTCTGCTCTCCGCCACGCCCATCTTCTCGCCACGTCAGCTTGTGCTACGTAGAGGACGCATCTCGCCTTATGGGGCTGCAAAAAGTTTAAAATTCCGCAAAGTCGGTTCATGCAAAGAAGAAAGAAGAGAACGTCGTCCTTACGACAGCACGGTGGCCGGCCTGTTGAGTGACCGATCTTGAAGGGTTCGGCTGCTGGCTCGGAACGCGCGACACATGATAGGCCGTGGTGATTTCAATGCGTTTGTGACCCCAAGTTCCTTGCTTGATTCGTGCTTAGTACCTTCGAAAAAAAAAGAGTCAGTCGGCGATTACTAGTGGAGCGAGAAGACAAAGGCTGATGGTGCGGGCTATTTGCGGTCCTGCGGTACAGAGGCGATTACCCACACGACCAAATGCAATTCCTCTCCGCACTATTACACTAGAACTGGGCACGAGGGGGACAGACGAGTCGGGAATACTGTCTGGTCCCGCTGCTTTCCAGTCTCATCTGCGGATGGTCGCAACTAGAAAATCTGATTGGGATCGACTGACCTGTAGCCTGAGCTCCTCCGTCTCCGATCTCTCCTAGGTGGCGGGTCGCTAATGCTGCTGCCCTCCTCAATCACTTCGACGATGTCGTCGCCTTCCACTCTGCGAGGCGGCGGGGGTCTCGACCCGCGCCTGCTCTCCACGATGCGCTCGTCCACTATGCTTTCTTGCCTGACGCTGGACGGGCGGTATCTGTCACTCCGCCTCGTCTCCTCCACTATCGTTGTGCGTGTCCGCGGGCTCCGTTCTCGAACCTCTATCCGCTCGCTGGTGGTCCCGCTGCGGCGAGAGCGTCGCCGGCCTGAGGACCGGTCGTCACGGCGAACAACGATCTCTTCCTCGCCTGTGATGGTCCATGTGGGGGCGTTGCCAGACAGGAAAAAGAGGAGGAGGATGATCAAGACGAACGCAGCGACGGACCCGAGCACGATGCCGGCCACGGCAGCAGGCTGAGGGCCATCGATCTTGTACGAAGTCGGTATGACGGCCGTGCCGCCATTGCTCTGTCTTCGCAGGAGCCCGGGCGCTTGCTGCTGCTGCGTTGACGACGATGACGGCGACGCGATGCGCTTCGCTAGGCGATGGGCGAGGTGAGTCGCGTGGGCGGAAAGCCGCGGCAGCAACGCAACATGAGGAGCTGCATGCAGTACGGGCGCCATGGTTGGGCGACCCGCGTTGCAGAGGGAAAACCAAAATCCCCGATCGGTCAGAAAGTCGGTTTCCCGACTGGTGTCTTGTGTGTAGGCGCGAAAGTGCGAGAGGCGACTCGGTCGAGCGAAGTCTGGCGGGAGAGGCTAGGGAGTCCTGTCCGACGCCCAAGAAACGCGTTGCCGGATGCGGAAGCGTGATTGGCCTGCTGGGCGAGAGTTTCCCGCCGACGCTGCTTGGGCCGTGTAACGAGCGAAAGGTCGACGAGAAGGACGGGGTCGGCGCAGAACAAGAAGGGATCGCGCAGACGTTTGCACGGAGCAAGTCGAGGTGAGGGGGTGGAGCAGGATTTGACGGCGTGGTTGGGCAAGGCGATGCAAGCGTGAGAGTTCAGGCTCGGGCGTCGCGCGCACTCGCCTGGCGCAAGCCGACGTAATCTTGGACGACGAGCGTTTTCGCAGCACGATGGCTGGGAACCGCGCGCCGGCGGGCCAGTCAGGCGACGCCGGCCTGCCGCCGCCTGCCGTCATTGGCTCGTTGCCCGCGAAGCATTTTGGCTGCCCGTAATCGTGGCGCTCACGGGCCATTCGCCAATGCTCTCCGGCCAAAGCTGCACTCTCCACCGTCGGTGCCCGCGACTGCATACAAGACTCCTGCGGCCTCGTCGGAGGCCTTGCCGAGGCGTCAAAGCCAATCAATCGAATCAGCGTCGCCGCCGGAGTTGTTTCCGAGGTATTCGCCGCACAAGCGAGCGCCTGTCGCGCCTCGGTCATCGAGTCGCTATCTAGAATCACATTCAAGCCAGCACCTCAGGCCGACGCAGTGGCTCGACGTTGACGAGACATTCAAGTTGCACAACGGATCTTTCTGTGCAGCTGGTCCGGATGCGCGTAGGCAATGGTGTATTATTCAGCAGTGAGACTGATCTGAACCATGTCTATATGTCCGAGTCGCCGCCGTCGATATAAACTGCTGGCGAAGCGAGAGAGAGAGAGAGATTACAATGCTAAACCTGTGAAGCCAACACCGCATTATGCATGAGAAGCGCAGCGTACCTCTAGCCTAGCAAAACGAGGTCGCAGTGCCAGATTTTCCCCCACCGCCGAAAGTAGAGCTTTTGATTCCAAAAAATTTGGTTCCGAAAAAAAAAACACGGAAGAAAAGAAATGCGTACACCGACGGCTCGTCCCGCCTCACGTCGACTGCAGCACAGGCCTGCTTCTAGCCATCGTTCTTTCGGGGATAAAAAATAATCGGCGCGACTTCTTTTCATGTGCCCGCCCATTCGCTGATCACCAAAAAGTTCATTAAGACAAACACCCTATCCGCTGTTCTTTTCTTGGGCTCATAAGCGCGTGTTCATTGTCCAGGCGAGAAAGGAAGGAAGGAGGAGAGGACTACCCGCCGGAGACGGATGCTTCAGGTGCTTGTGGCGGCGACCTCTGCGGCGGTGGCGGATTCCTTAACTCGGGGGGAAGGCGTGCATAAGCGTGGGTGATGTTCGGTCCGCTCTTGGGCGGCGCCAGTGGAGCCGTACTTTGCGCTTGCTGGGCTGGCAGACTAGAGAGCGGCGGCGATTGCGGCAAGGGAGGGACTTCGTTTGGCGAATTGGGCTGCGAGCCAGACATGTTGCTAATGCTTTTCATACTAACAAGCCAGTGAGAATAGGTTCGGTGCGACAAGATGAAAAGGCATCCAGATGAAGAGCCATACCTCTTAGACTTTCTTAGCACTCCGCCACCGAATAACTTTTTGAAGCTGCGAGATGTGCTGGGCCTGCTAGTCTGAAGTGCGCCGTTAGCATGTGCTCACGCTTGAATTGGTCGAGGATCGCGTCTGCTCACCTCGCTATCATCCCTCCCCCAACTCGATCTATTCGTTCCAGAGGCCTTGTACCCATTCACCCGTCCATTTGAATGCAAGCCGTTCAACCCGTTTACCGTGCCAGTCAACGTGTTCGCCTCCGGTGGACTCCACCTTTCTACATCACCACACACGACCACGAACCAACTAACCTTCTCTCCTGGGGCTAATTTATCCCTTAGATCCATCATTGCTGTCCACGCATCGTTAGGCACGCCTTTGCCACGCACTTCGTCAAACTCAATGCCTAATTTGACCTCATGCACAACGTCGCACACGTAGGCATATGGCTGTGATTTGGACTCGGCACTCTCATCCAAGGGATCATACTGCTCGACGAACTTCAGATTAGGCAGCGACGGCATTATCTCCGGGTATATGGTCTTGAAGTTTTGAAGCATCGTCTCTGTGGTCCGGGGCGCCATTAGCCATTCTGCAGCAGCGTCGTCGAGATTCTGCAGGATGATGTGAATGCGAATCAGAGGGCGGGGCCATCGAAACCCATGGCATATGTACGTCGGCATTATTGCTCACTCCTTCGTTCGCAGCCCAGATGCGCGTGTCAATCTTCGCCGAGTGTGTTCGCGTCGTCTACCTTCAGAGTTCTCGCGCGCATACATGCGGACGGCGTGTGGGGAAATTCATGAGGAATGGTCTGATGATGGTTCGCAGCAATTGGTCCCCCTCGTGGTGTGCCACGAACGACGCGAACGCTCGAGGGGACCGCAGATGTATTTTATCGCTTAGGTATACAAAAAAGCCGCTTCAGAAAGGTATCAGACGGGTGAGGCGGGTGGAGCGTAAGTCGTATGGTGGGCGACGCAGGAAAAGCTTGGTGTGGAGGACGAGATGGCAAGCGGAAGCGGAGGGGATCGGACAGTGGCAGTGAGAGCAAAGACGATCGGACTTATGCACCTGCTTGTGCTCAGAAGTTTGCAGGATAGCCGTTTATGCGACGTGTATGCTAGCAGATAGCGCGCGAATGGCGAAGGCACAGGCGAACTAGTACCGTGAGCGGATTCGAAGGGTCCAGACGCTTCTGGTGGGATGCACTCCACAGGGGATCATCCACGCCTCCTTTCAAAGGGACATAAAATCGTACGCCAAGGTGAAGCGCCCTTGTGGCCGCAAAAGGACTCTGGTTTGGAGAAATCCAATGGTCAGACAGGCCGGCAGCGTCGCTAGATGTCCACGCACGTGAAGAAAGATCGTTCGCGGTATGGCTCCGCCTTTCTCCAGGGCCATCTGCCCGCGCCGACACACGGGCAGATCTCGGTCGATTCGTCAATGCACACAGTAGTTCTAAGATAACGCGTCCATTTCTGGTAAGCGTGTATCATTTTGTGATGCCGTCGACGAGGCTTGGACGTCGCTTTCCGTCGCTTCGGCCGAGAGCGCGATGAGGCCCGTCGTCTCCGTCAAACACGGACTCTTGCACACGTAGCCAGCCAGAATCAGTCAACTTCTGTTGACTGATCCAAGTACGGGACCTGCTGGCTTCAGTCTTCAATCGCCATTTCCGCTGTCATGCTCGTCTTTCAGCCTATGATTTCGACCTGGGGTCGCTGTCTTAGATCCGATTGAGATCCCGATCGTGCGCAGATTCATTGAGCACTGTGCAGCATGCGTCTGGTGTCAACACCCTTCTTCAGCTCCTTTCGTTGCCTTCTTATCCGCCTTTCTTGTTATCATTTTCAACACGCCTTGTTGTGAGAAGCATCCCACTAGGTTAGACAAGCGAGGTTTGACTGTCCGGAAGGCATCAGTTGATTGGAAGGACCTAGCATCTCATTGAAATATCTTTTCACGCCATAGGGAGAGATGCCACCTAATGTTGTAATCGTTCAACTCCTCGTCAACGTTACGTCTAGCTATGTCGAGTGCCACGGTCTCGAGTGCAATTGACTTCCAGGGACCTCAACAACTCATACCGGTGTAATGTCAGCTATTAGGCCATATCTTCGCCTTCGAAAAGATTGAAACGCCAAAAATATGGACTAAGGAGAGCATCATATGCCTTCATGAACGCTTTGTGCCACGCCAAAGAGTATGTTCCTACACCGAGTCATTGCGCACGGTACTTTTTCACATAAAAAGGGGCCAAATATGTTTGGAAACGTAGGATACACCATAACTTATCATTCTTACCGCATGCTGACCAAGCTACGAGAAAAAGAAATCTTGGTACGGCTTCGTCATGTTTTCTGGCGATCTCATTACGTGGAACAGGACAAAAACCCCCCCCCCCCCCCTCCCTTCTTTCCCATCGCGAGCATGGCTTATTGTAACGTTCGCGTCATCTCATACTTGATCAACGAGTTTTTATCTAAACTTTGTGAGTTAGTATCGACAAGAGGCAGAAGCAGCAGGCGCAGGGGGTGTTTCACTCACGTCGGTCACGATCAGCCTCGCAAAAACTGCATTTATCGCAGGCCATAGCAAGTGAAGAAGAAAAAAAATATGTGCGGCTTCGTCTCCAATAATTCCGGTCATCTTGGCAACCCCTGTCATGTCATTGCGATGACCAGACAGAGAAGATGCCAAACGAAGAAAATGAGTGAACAAAGGTTTCTCGCCTTCTGGCATGGTTCGCATTCAGTCGTGGTAGTCGACCTTTTCCACTCGCTTCAGACATCAGAAAACAAGACTACAAGAAAGGTATCCGATCATATCGAAATGTCTGTGCACAGAGAAGATCCACGGACCGCCCTTGTCTGCAATCGTGACATTGATGCTTCCATAATCTTTCTTCTGTATACCCTCTCTGATAAGACTTTGAAAGATAGAGTTGAATTGGCTACAATACGTGCTATGATGACCAACTAGGGACTCGGCTTCCCCCCGTTATAACGAGGGACGCAACGTTGTATCTATTCTGCAAGAGGCACAGTAGACTGGCTTGGAAAGTCATCGCACATGTATTAGGGAATTTGTACAACTAGCTGGAACCCATAAGCATATGGCACTTGAATCGCTCCTCGCCGCGAATCTATTCAGTTTGTCTATATGTCAACGCTCATATTCATCAACCTGTGCGAATGGGTGAATGATAATTTCACTTCACTTTTCGGCGATCCAGCCGCTCGGACCAAGTGTTCAACTTTTTTAATCTTTACACCAGCCATATGTCATTACACAATTGAACAGAAACGCTTCACTGGGGTATGAAGAAACCGCTTGAAGGGGTTTATCCAAATGTCTTCGTAACGACGATGCCGCGGGTTGGTGAAACGTGACCGCCTTCATGCCCGGTAGAGGGAGGAGTCACGTCTTCTAAATAGGACACGTTGTCGAGTGTTGCATCTCTCGACACGCGGTGACATTCACTCCAAACTTTTGGAGAGTTTCCCTGTAGCTCCACATCCGTGTTTGTCTCGGAGAAATCCATCCTTCCATAGCTGGATCGTGACCGCATCTTGTCCTGAAGCTTGCTGGCGAACTGGGTCGGATTGCTCTTGGTCCCGCTTTGGGCGTTATAAGTCGGTCGTGAGCGGTTCGAACCGTACTCGCCGATCCACTTTGGCACAAAGTGTCGAGCAAATACGCGGAGGGCTGGGAAGGAACAACAAACGATAATCAGATTCGCCTCAATGGCCCTGTCCACCAAGAGTTAGCTTTATTCGAAACAATTGCGTCCTGGGCAAGGCTTCATCTAAAATCCTGGCGTCCGTAATGACTGAACTTACACCCACATGCCGGGTAATGCAATTGCCCAAGGTTGATCTACTGTCGTGAGGGTCGGCAGGAGAAGCACCAAACGAACGATGCTTGTGATAAAAGTCCTTCCATATGTTAGCAGCTCCATATGACTCAAGATTGCTTCGTGGCCCTACATAGATCCGATCACGAAAATGAACACTAGCCCGAATTTTTGGGCACGTGGCATTTGCAGACGCCATACCAGCGGTATTGGCATCACTAGCAAGATCATGTCGGTGCTGATGTTCGATATTGCTACTGACAAGTACAAGGCTCCTCGATTGACGCAAGAGCCTTCTGTAATCGTAGCATTCCAGGCCTTTGCAATCGGATTACAAGCAAATATTAGTGCCAATATGGTGGCGACATTGTAACCAACTACGACGACCATGGTAATGATACTTAAGGTTATGAACCACCGAAGCCGTGACATTCGATAGTAAAAGAGCAAAAGCGAGAACTTGGCCAGACCCTGACAGATCAGGTACAGAGATGCAGATGCAATAACCATCTTCAGTTGCGTCAATAGAATTTCACGTCTCGCGAGGTACGGACTTACAACAGAGAACTCATTGTACTGCGCAATCGATTCCTCCCATATATGCACCTGACGATAATTTAGCACTGAATAGAACCAATTTTAGCCTCTCTTGCTCCACATGTCAGGAGGAGTCCCACTACAGTGGAGAACCCCATCGAAACATGGGGGGGGGGGGCTAGTTCGACGCGAACTTTGTGGTGTTTGCAACACATACAGATCCGATTTTCGTAGCCCAAACATCTGATCGCGTCAGTTTGCAATCTCCAATTTTCTTCGAGTCTGAAAACCTTACAGACTTGGATCATCTGAACCGCAAAACCGAAAATCTAAGCTCGTCAGCTCTGAGATCTCGGGTAAGATAGGCTAGTATTGTACATAGGATAGTGTAAAACACCCTGTCAACCATGCATCAGCTTCGATATGAGAAGTCGCAATTGATGAATTACGCACAATCTTCTGCCTTGAATTCCCGCACGATACGAATCTTGGTGTACAACCTCATAGCAAGAAACATCGTCGAGATAACCAAGCCAACTCCGGTCACCCAGTAAGCAGCCGGAATGCCTCGTCTCTGGGGGTGCTCAAAGTCCACATGGTATCCTGAGGGTGCAGGTACCAGAGCAACAATTGTCGAACTTGGGGTCGCAGACATATTGTGAGGAACTTCTCCAAGGCCACAACCCGAAAGCGTTCGACACCGAGTTAAAGTAGGAGTAGAATGGACAACCGCTTGAGGCAAGGACAAGAATAACACGGCATATCTCACTGAATATCACCGCAACTCAGCCCGGATGGTGGAGAGCAGTAGGTGTCTTTCTTGCTCAGGAGATGATCGTCAAAGCGATTTATGCCTGTCTGGACTCGCCAAATCAAATCCGGGGAAGTGGGTGGTGCAACCCGTCAAGCCATGAAACTACCCGTAAGGCAGCCGCTGACACTAACGACCTCTATGGTTGTTGCCCCAGCTTCCAAGGGTAAAAGCTCGTCAACTTATTAGGGGTTCAAGCAGTTCAAAAAGCGCTAAAAGTCTAGACATGTAGACGGAAGCTTCTACTGCAAGCTGCCACAGACACTGCGCAACAGCGAACGACAAGATCACCGTAGACTCATCCCCTAACTAGGTGTTTTACCTCCAAAACGGTGTCTTGTTCCCCCGGGTGTCATGAGACGAAGCTCTCTCGAAAGCTCGCGAAGGTCTCTATGCTTTCGCAATTCACGCCACAAGTAATGTCTACAAGTAGCAGCGGGCGGCACATCGGAACAAAAGATCTGACTAGGTTCATTACGAGGCTATGACGGGAGCAGGCTTAGGTTGCGAAAGGTACGACAAGGCAGGAAACACGATTGGTACCGGTCCAATGGAGAACGCGCTGACTCAAAAGCACAAGAAACATTTTGCGGGACAAAGCTCTCGTCCTCCACAAGAAGGGTTTCCCCAGGTGCTTAGCGGAAGTTGGGTGCGGATACGGGACCGCGCGCCGGACTAGAACAGCATAGCATTCTCGGCCCTGCAGGAGGTGGAAAGGCCTGAACCTTGAACCTGAACTCGAACGCTTCATTGCCAGCAAATTAACTGACTCGGGTGTGAAGGATTGCTACAGTGTCCGGCGAGATTTCTGCGTTTATTGACGCACGCTAAACTTCAAGGAACCAATGGAATGAAATCACAACAGCTGTACGGAGTACGCTCTGCGAGGGACTCCCGACTGTGATACGACCTCGGATTGGTGGGCAGAGATCGGACTTGCAAGCATTGGTCCACTTATCTGCGGCATATGCCATCATTTCGAAGAGAGCAAGCAGGAGATAGCTTTGGTATCTAGTGATCAGACCAATTTCGAACGTACGATTCTTCCCGAGGAGCAGGTTGTCCTCTTCCTAGCTCGATTCTCCCGCGAATTCTTCACCCTGTCAGGATTACATCCTAAGAAAGCCAGGTCCTCCGGCCCTCTAATCCACCTCATGAAGTCTATCGAAGGTTTGAATTCAGCCACAGTCCAACTGTTGCGTTTTCCTCGTTTTGTCGTGCTTGCTCAACACTAGTAAAACCTCACCGTGGAATATGCCAGAAGATGAGAGCGTTCGACTTCATTCAAGACCGCCACCAACTGTATATAACAAGCGGTTGCAATCCACATCTAATATTAGACTCATAAAGAGTCATGTCAGTGCGTAGTGGATACGAAAAGATTGTATGTTGCTTCTATCCTCTTAGGGGCGAACTCTTCTTTAGGCTGCCGCCTCTTCTGTAGCACATCCTTCAGCAATCCTGGCCAAGCCGCCCGTAAAAGCTTTTCCTTCACATAGGTATCCTATCAGGCGAAAACAAAGTACTTTGAATTACATGCCGGGTTATAACTCTTCGTCATATCAACATTCTCATTACAGGATCATCGTTCGACTTTTGTGCGAATTTAAATTAGCGACGGCCACATTCGCAGCGTTGAACTGACATGAATACGTGCTTAAAATCTTCGCCAATAATCTACGCCACCAGGATACGTTTTATCAGGAGGCAGTCACCTGGGAAACGCTTTAGCTTAATTCTTCCTTATGTCCATGTCAGAAATAATCTGGATTGCTTAGGTCTTCTTGCTTGCTCGGCTACATATTCCCGAGCTTGCAGAAGCCACGATTGCGGCTCGGATCAGGAGTGTGCACAATTAAGTCTGGTTAGGGCCCTGCGTTCGTTGATTAGCAGCTTGCCAACTAAGACTGAAAGGTTCGGCCTACTCTGAGCCTCGCAGCCACGTATTGAACTCACCATGCTGGTGGCTTTACCCTTTTACCCGCAAACTGCATGGTCATGATATTCTCGGGAGTAGACCAAGGATTCAAGAACAAGGATGAACTCTGAGCCACGACCGGCCAATGTTGAAAGTGAGGGAGAACATAAAAACGAGGCCAGCGGTTATTGAACTCATATCACCGATGGAAGAGTTCGTTTTGAGTGCCTGCTGTCATGACTCTCCTGCTGAAGTCAGTGAACTAAATTTTTTTCACGACCACTTGCACTACTGCTTTCTAAGATATTCTCAAGAGATTTTTAGCAATTTTTACTTATGCAGAAAGTTCAAATTCGCGCTAAATCTCTTGGAATACCAACGAGAGAGCACACTCTCTTGTCCTATAAAACCTCGTGAGTATTTGCTGCTGCCTCGGAATGAGCAAATTGGATTGTGTCTCTTTGTTCTGAGCTTGAAAAGCAGCTTTAAAGGTTGAAGGACTCAGCGAGGATTACGACTGGATGTTCGACACTCATTTTTTATCTCCATTGGCTTACATTAACATCCAATTTCTCTGGTTGAGGCTTGTAATCGACAACATACTTTGCGTTGGCATTTTTGACTAAGGACCATCTACATTGGAACCAGAAATAAGCAGACTACAGAAACCTGTAAAACTCAGCAGGGTTTCTCCTCTACTAGATTGTCTTTAAGGCCGTCCTTCTCGTTTGAGCTTTTTGCCATTGGCTTAACGTTGGTCCTATCTAGTATAAGTGCTTACGTTATACGACGTCGACTACTTAAACATGAAAAACCACTCACTAAAATAAGTTTCTTTGCATATCTCAAACTTTTAGATAGATATTTCTATTCCAAGGTCATAATAATGTGGAATCTCTCGTCTCGATCCCGGGTTCTGCCAAATATGGCCGTTTTTATTGGCGCCATCCCATTCTTTCTCGGTACACGTTGACATTAAAGCACTGACTCCCTGATACTAAATGTTATACAGGGTCGGTGTGCCTCGAAGCTCCTGATGAATTTAGAATACATTGCAGAGGTTCTGGTGTGAGAGATTAGCTGATGATTCTAATAGAGTTTCTGGACTTCTCAAGCCGCAAAGCCTCGTCACATCTGTCGGATTTCCATCTGCGACCACAACGTCGGACCAAAAGCTCGCAGACTCGATCACAAGACTTTTTGCTGCTCGTAACGTAGTAATCGGATTATTGTGTACTACAATATGGTATAGAGGAGATTGTAAACTATTGGGCATGTCAATGATTATTATCAGCTTCAGCGCAGTTGTTGACGCTCTGGTAAGCCAGAACCTTATTGGAGGAGGCATGAGCAATCATTTGCCAGTTGTTCCCATTGCGGTTGGCACTGGAGCGGGGCTGCTCGGGTGGTTAGGATGAATTTTCGACATTCCGAATGTGTGCTAATAACACCAACGAAGATTGTTGGACATTTCGAAGGATGTGGATTGTTGGAGACGTTTACCTCAAATTATCTTCGTAGAGCCCTCTCTGATCAGATGCATCAGTTTTATGACTAGAAAAGTCCGTACATCTTGTAATTTCAAGCGGCCTGGAATTGACGTGATCAGCATTTTCTCTTTAGGGCCCCAAGCCTGCCATCTCTGGCTTGGGAAACTGACGTAGTGGAATTGGTGACCGAACTTGTCCCACATGCCTGCCAGTCAACCCAGAAAATCCTACTTGTGTATGGGGCAGCACAACAAACGGACAAATAAAACACTTGAAAGAGCCATTATTTTTCAGCCAATCCTCTCATTCTTTAGAAACAATGTTCAAAGATATCCGCCAAAATTTCGAAGACAAAGATAACAAACCAATACATGTGATTTGGCGAGACGGAGCTGATCCCCAAGAGTATGAACGTGCACGTGTTTCAAGAGTCTTCAACTTCAAAATACCAGATAGGCACCCACAAGCCATTGTAGATGTACATGAAGAGTCTGATATTGTGGAAGCTTTGAAGCTAGCCAACCAGAGAAAAAGCCGTGTCTGCGTTCGTGCCGGTGGCCACAGCTGGCCCGTTTGGAGCGTTCGAGACGACGTGATACTTCTGGACCTAGGCCATTATCATGAGACTACTTTGGATGAGAGAACAGGGATTGCCTGCATATCTCCTAGCACTACGGGCCTAGATCTGAATGTCTATCTTTCCGCCAGAGGTCGGATGTTCTGCCCCGGACACTGTCCGAATGTTGGTGTGGGCGGTGCTCTCTTATGTGGTGGGATGGGATGGAATTGCAATGTAGGCTCCATTCTGGACCCTAAACAATCTGTGCTCACAAAAAGAAGAATACGGGGTTTGCATGTGAACAAATTGTTGCCGTTGACGTGGTCACAGCGAATGGTGATCTGGTTCGAGCCGATGCCCGTCAAAACGCCGACCTTTACTGGGCCGCCAGAGGAGCAGGACCATACTTTCCAGGAATTGTTACTCGATTTCACGTGCAGACACGGCCGATTCCACAGTTCATGCGTTCGTCTCGATACATTTATCCTATGAGCAGCTACAGAAAGGCGTTTGGGTGGGTTTTAAATGTGGGTGCTAACTTTTGCGTGCATGATAGACCAAAATGAGAATGCGCACTGATATAAATAGATTGCTTCCGAATTTAAAGGAGGCATTGAGGCTGTCGCCATTGGAAGTTATCCGGTAGATATGGATGAAGCTGCCATCTCGATTAATTTGCTCGCCTTTGGAGAGGATGAAGCAGACTTGAAAAAGTCCTTAAAACAGATAGATGATACTCACCCTAGAGGGACACTTGCTCGCTACTTTTTTGAGGAAACAGACTTGAACATGGAGTACGGGCACAAGGCGAGTTCCTACCCAGTGCATCACCATTACTGCGTGGATGATTCATTTCTTGAGAGCAACGCCAATGTCGTCGAGGTACTGGAGAAAGCCTTTATGACGTTGCCGAACAAAGAGTCGCTAGTGCTCTGGAACACAATGGTGCCACAAAGTCGAAGAAAGCTTCCGGATATGGCGCTCAGCATCCAGTCCGATCATTACTTCGCCATATACGGTATATGCAAAGATGAGCGTGATTACACTCTTTGCGAAACTTGGGTACGCGAGGTTATGGTGGAAGTCAGTAAGCATGAAGAGGGCGTGTACCTAGGAGAGTTTGATCCTCAGGTTCGCTGGTCGAAAATTTGGTGCAAGGAGCAAGCCCAAAGACTCAAGAAGATTATACTGCAAAGAGATCCTGATGGCCGGTTTTGCGACGAAGCCACATTAAATACGGTCTTTTAAGTAAAACCCATACTCGGATTCTAATCGCTTGGCTGTCCAGCTATAATTCCTACCGTGTGACTTTCTCCGGAGTTCAGCTCACCGCATTGTGGAAATGAGACAGGGGTCTTATGCTATCTAATCGAGTCTATAGTTCCCATCAGATCATCTCGACTCTGTTTCTGTTCCATGATCTGTCAATACAATTTCTTTGATTTTGTGTTGTCTAAGCAGCCAGATAATTACCTTTTGCTGAATGGGTCACCCTTTATCTCATGACACGCGAATGAGAACAGTTTCCCATAATGTAGACGAAAGGATTTTCTGGCCTTTTTTGTAGACTTGTGGCTGCTGTCACACGCATGCTGAACACAAAAAAAAAAGAATATCACATGCAACAGTAAATTGACCATTCTCTACCTAATGGCTTTGAACACTGCAACAAGTTCTCTTGCCTCTTAGCTTGCCAACTCACCTCCTGCTAAGAAGGAGACCATACGAGGATACAGTCATTCAAGTTCAAAATGCTTGATAATGACTCCTCGCTGAGCAAGAAATTCAGGTGTTATCTGAACTCCACTTGAGGAGTTGTCCGGACTTTGGGACTGTCTGTTCAAAGATTGAGCCTCGACTCGAGGGTCAACCTCGAATATCTGTTCAGTTTCAATATTTCTATAGATCCGTACATACTCAGACGATACGGAATCATACTTCAGAAGTGACTCAAACCGCTCTGGTAGAGGACCGAGGAAAGCCTCTGCCCCCATTAAACCGCAAGCATAGCATTCTCCGACAACGCGATAACGTTTATTCTTAAGTGGACGTAAAACCAGAGGCATAGGGCAGCCGAGAAGGATGCAAACCTGGTCGCCGGGTTTGGCTTCCTTTGGGGCTAGTCCGATGTATCCTTCAACCGCGGTGAAGAAAGACCTACCTTGACCAAAGGTCCAGAACCAATCAAGCAACCTGTGTCCGCCAGTTCCAGTAGACAAGTCTTCGGCCGTGGGGTCAGCTGCGTTTATCAGGTTTTTTAATATTGCCTTGGACTTCTCGAAGTTTGGGAAATGCGCCAATGGTTGTAAATATTCCTCACCAAAGTACCCACAACAGAGGGTACGACAGTAAGCATCCAGCAAACTACCGTTATTGACATACGAGCCGTTTAACACATCGGGTGGCGCGTAATGAGCTACCGCTGAAACAAGAGTCTTGTTGGACGAATTCTGAAATAAGATTTCTTCTGTTGTTTTCAGGGTAGCAGAAACTGTTCCACAGACACGTAAGATACCATTTCCAAGATACGATGCCACTGCCTCAGACTGGGCGTCCGCGTTGGCGTACCACAATGGATCAGCTACGTTGGCAACTGACCAGTCTGGAACCCATGAAGGCATACTAGGCGGCCCATCTTGCATTTCACAAGAAGCCAAGATTTTGAGGCTCTTGAAATGCTCAATATAGCGAAGCACCAAATTCTGATAGACTTCAGCTGTCGTCAAGGAATAATCAACCTCAAGCTTCATATCTCTCTCGGACTTCTGAAGGATGCTTAACATGGCGTAAATTCTGTCCCTAGGATCTGAACATTTACAGTGCTTCGTTTGGCGCAGAAGTCGACCAAGGGGAATAGCACTGGCATCGTCGCTCATCTGGTAGATCATCTCGATCCTGTTGTGGAATGGTACGGCCTTGGCTCCAAGGTGCTCGCGTTTCTTCGCCTTTTGGCGTAAGCAGAAAAGTGCATTGCGGAAAGATTGCCATCTGATGGTTTTGAAGCCACACATAACAATAGCATCTGGGTTTGCTAGCCGGATCTCCTGTCTGATCCATAGCCTTTCGAACCAGGGACGATGCAGTAGGAAGTAAAGTGCAGAAAGCTCTTTCTCTTCATAAGGCAGGAGCTGTGTTAGATCTGTCCATTGGGGTTCGTCAACAGCTGACAGAGACGGCCGCATCGTAGCATTAAGCCAATCAACGTCGATTTTACGACTCAACTCGTCCATCAAGTCTAGAGCATAAGTACTGTCTTGATCTTCAAGGCCGAGCCAAACCACAACTCTACTAGCCAAGCCATATATGTCTCTCATCAGTTGAACTTGATGTCCCCGTTCTTTCAAGTTTTGCTGGTCGATACAAACTGCGTCAATCCAAAGGACCCGTGGTTTGTCCTCATATCGTAGGTAGGGCAGAGCCTTTGCAAGGTTCACGGTGATAGAAACATAGGTGTCACCAATGGTCCCCACCCGAAGATCAGCCAAATTCTCTAAAGAGCCCCACACATATGAAAGTGCTTCAAAATGGGGGATCGAAGTTCGTGATATATGTGTTTTGTGTAGCGAAACGCATAGCTGATCGGAGAAGCATCCAGGGTGCAACGTCAAAAGTCTGATTTCCGAAGCTTTTGAATCGAGAGGTTCATACTGGTAAGGAGCCATGACTTAAATGCCTTCAAGTTCAAGAAATGTCTTGCTAACTGTCGTTGGGAAGTTGAATGTCGTCGCACATCAATCAGGCTGAGCCCATTTCAGACTAGGCTGCAGCCAAGACGTGATGAGTACTCTTCCAACGCAAGAGGTCCACTTGGACTCGAAGTACGCTGTAAGCGTGGAATGACGACATTCCAAGGCTGAAGACTTTGTTACTGCCAAAGAACAAGTCGTAGTATCCTTTTCATCAAAGTATAGCAAACCAAAAGATTGCATTTCACCAGCGCAAAGAGCTTTTCTTCAGCGATCGAGCGCTATCCTTTCCCCCAAACTTCTGAGCTTGATTCGCTTTCCTTAACCTACACGACCTTGCATGGACATAGAGACGAGCAAAATCGAGGAGGCTTTTTTTTCGCGTTTAGCTTTTCTCGATTCCAACAATTTTTTCCCTCTTACAACGAGAAATTTTCGTTTTGATACGAAGAGAAACTCCGATATGATAAGATAAAGATAAGATCCGAAGTTTCTCCCCGAGCGGAGCTTCACAAGTCATCCAATCGTCCAGCGGAACCGCCGCAGAGATGCTCCAAAAGGTAACTCAATGTAAAAGAGGCTTTACGGGACGGACACTTTAGTGCTGGATCCACAGGTCAGTGTCACAAGCCCTTATCGCGTTTTCGGCGATGCGTCGGATGGAGTTGTATGTACATGCGCCTGACGCTTTGGCGACACTCATTTTGAATATATAAATGCAAACGTGTCGGGCACGATGTACCACTTCGTTGCACCAAGCATATTCGGCCTGAAGAAGTCAACAATACTTTCCAATTCAACATCCTGACTTGGTACATTTCACATAATCAACATGTCTCAGTCGGACTCAGATCCTTCGGGGCACTCACATCCGCGCCATGAGCTCCAGCGAGTGGAGACCCAATCGACGTTGCGCGAATTGGGCCTTTCGCCTGTGATCCCCACGGTCGATGTCAACTACCCGGAGGTTGGAAGACCAGAATCGCCCGTGTTTCCTGAAGAGTACGTTGTCGAAACGGCTACGGGTCTTGTACCCGAGCTTTCGTTGGAGCAGATCCGTTCGAAGCCTTTGGAAGACCCTTTAGATCTCGAGAAGAGGGCGACCGCCGAGTTCGTAACCTTCACGATCGGCGACAGCGAGAATCCGCACAACTGGTCTCGTGGTTTCCGATGGTACATCACACTCGTGGCGTCTCTACTAGTCGTGTGCATAGCCTTTGGATCGTCTATCGTAACCGGTGGCCTGGGCCTGATCGAGGAAAAATACCACGTCTCTCTCGAAGTCGCTACCCTCACTTGCTCCATCATGGTGTGCGGCTTTGCCGTCGGTCCACTCCTGTGGTCTCCTCTGTCTGAGATCATCGGTCGGCGACCTGTATACATCATCTCACTCACGCTCTACACCATCTTCAACATCCCATGCGCTCTCTCTCCCAACATCGGAGGCCTCCTCGTCTGCAGGTTTCTGTGCGGCGTCTTCTCCAGCTCCGGCCTCTCTTTGGCTGGCGGAACCATCGCTGACGTATGGAACATAAAAGAGCGCGGTATGGCGATCGCATTCTTTGCTGCTGCCCCGTATTGCGGCCCCGTCATCGGCCCCATCGTCTGCGGCTGGATCGCTGTCGGTACACACCGTCTTGACCTTTTCTTTTGGGTTAATCTTGCATTCGCGGGTGCGGTAACAATCATGGTTGGCTTGATCCCCGAAACCTACGCACCAGTCATCCTCAAGCGACGGGCCAGGAAACTGCGAGAGGAATCCGGCAACCCGAACATCATGACGGAACAAGAGAAAGTCAAGCTCACGTTCAGCCAGGTCGTCCGCACCAGCCTGATCCGACCAATCACAATGATTCTGACCGAGCCTGTTCTCGACCTGATGTGCATGTACATCGTTCTCATTTATTCCATGTTGTACGCCTTCTTTTTTGCGTACCCGATCATTTTCGGCAAGCTGTACGGCTATAACGATGGCCAAATTGGTCTGATGTTTATTCCAATCCTGATCGGCGCGGGCTTCGCCCTTTTTGCTACCCCTATGGTCGAAAAACAGTTTCGCCGTATCTGCGCAGCACGAGATCCGGAGCCTGAGGATCGGTTGATTGCCGCCCTCATCGGTGCACCTTGCATTCCTATATCTCTCTTCATACTTGGCGCCACGTCTTTCAAGCACATCATCTGGGTTGGCCCAGCCTCTTCTGGTATTGCATTTGGCTTCGGCATGGTCCTATGCTACTATGCTGTCAACAACTACATCATCGACTCGTATCAGAACTATGCAGCTTCCGCACTCGCAGCAAAAGTCTTCTTGCGTTCGGGCGGTGGCGCAGCTTTTCCACTGTTTATAACTCAAATGTATGATGCGCTCGGTCTGCAGTGGGCATCATGGCTATTGGCCTTCATCGGCGTTGGCATGTTTTTCATCCCATTTCTGTTTTATTTTTTCGGTGCCAGTTTACGGGCGAAGCTCACCAGGCATTGAAAGCGTGTATTGCCAAGATGCATATAATAATGATGGGAAGAGCAGAATGCAAAGCTATCGTGTTGTATTCTTACGCATTAGGTCGGTGTTAATCGTGAGGCAATATCAACATTCTAAGCAAACATTAGTATTTTTCATTCTTGTTTTTCAACACTGACGGACTGTCGACATAAGAACATACCAAGAAAGCATAAATGGTCAAAAACGGGCCTGTTGGGCTGTAAGTGCAACCCTAGTATTTCACATTTGATGTGGTGCCTCGCTTGTACATGGGATGCGATTCACAGCCAAAGATTGAGAAGTCTAAGTGGTTGCGAATTACGAATTGCGCCACTTACAGTTATTCCAAGCTCTTTATCGAACAGCAAAGCGGAAGCAGAAAATCCAGTCATGATGTTTTAGACCATTGCATTTGACACACATTTAATCACTCTGAATACAAGAAGGTCGGTGATAGCAGAGGAGAATAAAGAACCCATCAGAAATACATTTCACAATTTGAACTCTTTCTCTCCCACTGCTTCGCTCCCCTTCTTAACCAGCAGAACTTCATCATCGTACTCATCAAACTTTGCTTGGTCATCTTAGCCAGACACCTGCAACTCACTACTGCTGTCCTTTACACCGTACATTAAGATTACGCGCTGCATCCTTGCATCTCTCTTTCTCCTGCTCGCTTTACTTCATCGCAACAAAAAGGGTGAGAGCATTATGTACAATACCCTTTGAAGAAAATAAAAAGATAGAACCAATTACAGGTTCATAATGAAGCGCAAGAATCGCGAACGCAGAACGCGGACAATGCAGATGCAAAAATATGTTCTTGTAGCAGGAAGCCGAAGGAGCACAAATGTCGAGAGTGCTGACAGTATCACGCGTGATGACGATGCCGTAGTAGTCGACCGATTGTGTCTGTGTGTGCGTGTAATTGATTTTTTTTTCATGGTTTTCGTGTCGTTCTTATATGCCGCGTCTTGAAAATGATGTTTGCGCAAAGCGCGCATTGTGTGGGCCGACCTATCGACTGCAAGGAGATGTCGAGCCTCTCTTCTCGTGTGAGTTGGATAAAGCGAAATGAAATAAAGAGTGTGTAAGTGGAGAGAAGCTGAGTTGCTTCTCCACCGATAGACTTAAGGATAACAAGTCGTCGCTTATGATGTCGGAGACGACAGAGATGCTTTGAAAGAAGAAAATTGGCCGCAACAGTGAATTGGGGTCTCAAATGGCCAAAGGTGGTATTCGCACAACCAAGTAAAACGCCCCTGGACGATCCCGAAGGAGAGAAAAACACCAAGATGCTTAAATGTCGAAAACGCGAGTGCTTGATCAGAGCTGAAAAATATCGCTCGAACGCCGCAATGGGAAAGCCGGACTCAGATGGCGGCCAGGAAAGAGGTTGCGGGATACGGACGAGCGATCGAGTGGCTCTGCCATGAGATAAGTGTCACCTTAAATTCATTGACAGGAGCATCGAAAGCAAAGAAATTGAGCCACAAGCATGTCAATAGGAAGCCATACGTCTAGCGAACATTCGCCCAGGCGTACCGTCCAACATCATGCAAGCATCCGATGCTGACCGGCTTGGACTGTCCTCCATCTGACAGCTCTGTCCAAAGGCGAAGGTCTGTGCTCTGCTCAATTTCCCTCGACCCTTCAGTCGACCTAGTCCTCGCTCGCAAGCACTTTCGTGCGCTGCGTCGTCCATGAGCACATAGTTCTGTGGATAACAGCGTGACCTGTGGTTTGAGAAGAAGGCGCTGTAACCACCGTCGAGGATGTAAACCTCAGGGTATGACAGCTTAGGATACTGGGATGCGTTGACAGCACGGTCTTGCTTACGTATAAATGAAGCCCTGTTTATCTAGTCAGCACAAGACATCAATTGCAATTGGTTGACCGACATCAATGGAGCACGATGATTCGAGTATTCGCAATGGAATATCACTAGAGTGTTTGGCTGGACGTTTGTGAACAGATCCTTTGCCAACTTCTCCTTGTCGTTGTAATTTAACGCCCCTTGAATATGGCCGCCATCATACTCGTACTCAAATCGACAATCAACAATCAGCGTCTTCTCGAACTGGTCGTTGTACTTTCCGTCCAGGACATTGATCATCGTATCATGGGTGATACGCGGTAGACTACCGTGCTCAGGTCTGTCACCATCCGGGATGAAATGTGGTAGCTTCAAGCAAGGGACCTCGTCTACGTCCATGATGGATTGAAGCCCACTCGGCACGTACTGTTTCTCTTGCTTCATCACGTCCTCTGGATGCTCAAACATGCTCAAGGATCTGCGAAACTGCTTCCTAGGCCGAGGCATCGAGGTCACTGAACGCTTGACTTGGATATTAATTGGCGACCCATTGCCTCGAGCTAATATGCTCGCGCCTGCGAAGAGATGGCGAGGCCGCGGAGGGCAGTCGATCGAGCTGTCAAAGGGGTTTTTCTCTTGGGGTGGAGATGCTTTGAAGCACTCGTCCAACGATGATGTGGAGATGCTCGTGGTCAAGCCGTTGCCACCTGCACCAAATTTAAACGGCGGCAGCTGTTCCTGTGGTTTGTTATTTGGCACGTTCGTCGTCGACGCAGGTCTACTCCGTGCAAATGCAGGCCTTAGATAAGCCGATCGCTTCCGTCTAATCTCAGGTCAGCAGGAAAAATCGTCTAGTTCACGTGAGCAAAAGCATACTCCAGAGGTCGAACAGGTGGAGCCTGTAGAAAATTGGATGCCGTGACTTCGCATGAGGATATCATGTCTTCGTCTGGGCTTGGCTCTGGAGTTGGAGATTGCACTTGTATATCTTGAATGAAGGAGAAAGGTGGTTTGTGTGGCAGGGGAGAAATGTCCATCGAGTCCCCTGCGTAACCAGGAGAGGAGGAGGGTATCGGCGGTGTGGTAACACCTTCCCATGATGGCTTGATTGGTGGAGTCGTTGCACCTTCTACCGAGCCGCTTGTGTTAGACAAGGACTCTGCCATGGTGGAGTAGCGCACACACGAGCTTACCTCGATTGATTTCGGCAGTAAATAGACCAGAGGTAAATAAAGACCTGCGCGGTGTGGGCAACTGCGGGCTGCATGTACGTTAGACTAACTGTAGCGCCTCGCATAGTGCATGTGATAAAAACGAACGTATCACACACCTTTGATCAATGTGGAAGTTCTGAGACAGATCTGCCGCCAAACTTGCCGTCGGAGAGGACCCTCGAACACCGGTTTTCAGCGTGAAGTAGTCGGAGGAGTGTTTTTTCATGCTCAAGTCACGAAAGTTGAAGTTGGGCTTTCCAAAAGGGTTATGGCGTGGACGCGGCACATTTGTGATATCTCGTCCAAATCCGAAGGGTCGAGGCGGGGGCTGCATGGCCGCCAGAGGCGACGAGAACTCCATGCTGGCGTCTTGATTACTTATGTCCGGGCCCAATTGATGACGGGTCCAGCGGCTGTAAGCGATACTGTTGCTCTAGAAGATGTGTGACTGTAGGGAACGGGGGTATAAGGGCTGCGATCTTGGGTGACGATAAGCATGCAAGACGACCAAACTGCAGAGTCAAGGGTTAGCAAGCGAGGTGACAAAGGGCGACAATGCGGGCACAGAAGCTCCAGGGGACTGACTGAAGATCTCAACAGCTGCTGGTATGGCAATATTCCATGGATGGCGGGAGATATCCTCGTACAGAGTGCACTTCTTCAGCGACAGCTGCGGGATAGCGAGCGAACGAGACCGGGGGAGGGAAGAGGCTCTGCGTGCTTCCCTTGGTGGGATAAAGACCGAAGGCACCTCCTGGGGACGGAAGAGGTAGGAATGAGAGACGATGGCCGCGAGCAGATGGCGACGACGAGGTGGATGAAGCAGGAGCAGGAGGGCTGCTCTGCGTTGAAGAAGCAGAGGAAGCAGAGCAAGCGGATGCAGCAGAGCCTGCTGGTTGCCCAGAGTAACAAAGGCGAGTCTCAGCAAGCCGGGCTGCGCAGACGCCTTGGTGTGGGGCGGGAGGTGGATGGGGGGCGTTCGCTGTTTGCTGGGAGCGCGGGCAGCCTTTAGCGCCAGCTTTTTTTTTCAGCGGCCAGCTTGCGCTCCAGCTGGGCCGGGACGCGCTGCGATACGGTACGGTACGATACGGCTGGTACAGCACGATACGGCTGGTACAGTACGATACGGCCAGGACGGAGCCGCTCTGTTTTGTACGGCCGGCAGCTGGATGCCGGATCAGGCGGGCAGCACCGCGATGCGTCCCGTCCAAAGCGAAGGGAACAGTCAGGACGACCACCAATGCTGCTGCTGCTGTCTTTGCTATCTGTGCTGCGGAAAAAAAAACGCCTAATCGGCACTGCTTGCTGCTCTGTACCACCTTCGTCGTCATTGGCGGTCTTGCTTCCGTCTTCTTTGTCACGCCGGGAACGCGCTGTGACGCACTAGCAGGTCCTTCACCACGGACATGGGGGCCGCACCGTGCTGCACTGGCAGCAGCGCCACCGACTCAGGCCCATGGCGACAAAGACGACGACTGTGGTGATGATGACTGCCACTGTTGTTGGCACATCGTCATCATGATTAGTATTTTCATTACCATGACCAGGCAAACGGGCAAATCTTCTCTTCCAACCCTCCGCACCAAACCTCCAGCTCCAGCCTCGTCAGCGCCATGGATCCTCAGCGTTTTTTTGTTGCTTGGGCACCGGCTTCGCACAGGGCAGGCCTTGCACCGCGGCGTCGGCTACCCGTGTAAGTGTTTGACAAATGCTTACCTCTGGCGTGGTCGCTACGTGGGCGACAACACACAAAACGCGTGTCCGAGCAATCAGGCAACTCTGTCTGCATGTCCCTCATCCAGCTTTCATCATCTCATTCTTCATCTTGCAAACCGCTCTTTTCGCCAGCCTGGAATTGTCCCTCATCAAGCATTCGACCTTGTCGTCATCCATTCAATTTGCCGAACTAGCTCAGCGCCAGCAAGGCACGTCCCGATTCAGTTTGGTCACTGGCGAGAAAGGGCTCCTAATCAGCATCGCTATTCGCTAGTCCACGTCTTCCACGCGACAAGCTCATCAAACAGGACAGTGACCATGCCCTAATCGGCCTCGCTACATCGCATCGCTATCGATCAGCTGTCTCACAGATCAGGCGTTGCACACTACACACGCAGGGATGACCGCGGATGGCATCATTGCCTCTCGTGCCACTCCGAACCGCTGTGAGATCATCCGCAAGGACAAACCCAGTTGCTTGCCTTGGTTGACGATCAGACGCTGACCGTGTCGCTGACCACTTGGATCGAGCCGGACTCTGCACATCGAAGGATGCAGACGACGCTTGACATCATAGCATTGAACAGTAAACCGGTTCGATCAAACATGTTTGCACGCGTGCATGAACATGCCCATGTTTTACAATGCAGCTACAGCAACATTGGGTTGCTTTCCTTTTTTTGCTTGTGTTCTGTGTGGCCCCCGCCTTCTACCGTTCAAATCTCTGTAGGCGCTGCCTTTGCCGAACAGCTGTCAAGCCATGATCTTCATCGATAAGAAGCGAGCCGCGAGGGGAAATCCTTCAGCTGACCGGTCTCGCCGACGCGTCCAAGCATTTGTTTAGCGGAATGATGGGTGCCAGCAAGGGGAAAACATCAGCGCGGCAACGTCAACCAGCCTGTTGGACAAGAGCGAACCTACCCCTCTTGCGAGCGTGCCCCGCAAACGAGCTGCCTCTCGGAATCACACCTTTGAGTTGCAACAGGCCGTTGTAGACGCTGCGGCCGGGTGGGCAATCTAAAGCCGGCGCGAGGCTGTTTCACGTCCGTCGCCTACGCGCCGGTTCACGCGAGCTGTATTTGCCAAGACAAAGTAAACAAAACGAAAGGTGCGCGCCAGCCCGTGATCGCAGACCCGAAATGCGGCCGCTGATTCGTCGCCCAGGCCGGTCCAAACATCGCCCTATTTTCGTCTCAACGTTTATCTCGCTATCGCTCCATTTTAAAGTTACGATCTAGGTTGAAAAGTCGGTGAGCTTCGTACAAGGATCCTTCCACGAGATCGTGCAAAAGAAGCAAAGAAAACGACAATAATGAAAACCACAATAGAAACTCTCTGCCCGTGAGCTCTGTGTTCTGCGACTTGAGCGTAAGCCCTGGACCCATCAGCCTCCCTTCCCTCCCCCTAACTTTTCCAGCTGAGGAAAAGCCTCCCGGCCAGAGATACCCCATTGTGGGTGGAGCCTTGTTAGAGCGGGTACGATGCAGGGTGCTGCAACAAAACTAGGACAAAAACTTTGCGTTCGCTGCGGAGAAAGGCTCCTAATCTGGGACGTCTCTGATTGTCACGAGCCCTCGACGAGATACCTGAGTCGACGTGAACTGATTAGGTAGGATTTTCAGCTGGATGCTGTTCGTGGTTTAAAGTTCGTGCACAACGTCAGGAATACGTGTGTTCGACGCGAACGTGACGGAGTACAAGCCTAGAAGTCTTAAGAGTATATCGACACTTTGGCTTTCAAGCTGGGCTTTACTAGACATTATCGGTCACGTCAAGAGTTCATGCTGAGCTACACAAGCCGCTGTCAACAATGCCACCCTTGAGCAGATCGGGGCCAGAAAGACTACCCACCTTGCATTCGCTTGGCGAGACTGTCCGGACCGATGAGCCTCAAAGCAAGTCAAGCAAGGTACGGATCAATTCTCGCAAATGAATGTATAGCCCTTCGCTTGTTCAATTAGGACATCAATCCATCTTACGGGAACAGTCTTGAAACCTGTCCCTGAAGAGCGAGGCTATTTAATTATTTGGGTTTGAGCTAAAATGACAGTCAACCTGTTTGATGCCTCTGGCTGTATCGTGTCAACATGGACAAATTCAACCCAACGCCTTACGTCTGCTTCCCGTACTTGCTGTCCCACAGCTCGCGGAAGAGTTCTTTGTCTACGGCAAACTCCTCCAGAAAGTCTCTCTCGATTTCATGTCCCCTCCTGCCCACAAGTACTAGGCTGTGCAGCGGCTTTCCCAGGTCGGCCTGACACAGCTGGCCTAGAGTGCCTGCCACTATCTGCATGTCCTCACTGCCAACACGGCTCACCCCAACTGCTAGTGCGTCTTTGCCACATACTCCACCTTTCAGCTCGTCCTCCACCTCTACCATCTGCTTCGCACACTCTGCTACAGTCATAAACCGCGGAGGCAGGTACTTCATCCTACCTGTCCTGGCCAGCAGGTCAAGGTCTGGTTCTTTGACCTTGATGTCAAGTAGGATCAGAGTGTGTAGTCCGATAGAAGTGTTTTCTTGGAGGCGAGGATACCATGACGTGGGTCGCCAATTGTCCGTAAACCATACCATTGAGATGGTTTGCCCGAAATTGTAAAGAGACAGTCCTGTGGCACCGATGCCCGTCAAGATAGAGGCATTTGGCAGGGTACGCGTTGGTATGGACTGCTGGCGGGCACGTAGAGACAGATCGGTGTGAGTGGTTGCTCTAGCGCTACATCAGCAACAATGTGGTAGAAAGTAGCATGAAAGTTGCACACCCAAACGGATCGCCTACCACAAGAAAAGCTACGTCGACTTTATCCGCATCCTTTAGTATATCGTCGGATTGGGATTCGACCATCTCCCTGTCCGCGAGAATGATGTCTCTCCCGTAGAAGGCCTCCTACTGCACGCTGATCAGCTCACTTCTGCCGAAAAAAAGACGATGTCCTCTCAGTACCAGTTCACCTTTGCCCACCAGCAAAACCGCCGTGTACGATTCGAGGTAGACACGGTCCGCTTTCTTGACGACTTCAAGACCAGCCACGCTGATATCCTTTTCGGACGCCAGACCGAGACCTATAAAGTACAGCATTTTTTGTTTCCGTGAGCTTCAATGCGCTTCGTGTAGGGTCGTCGGCGCGCATGTAAGCAAGTTTTTTTGTACGAATTTTCGAGTCGGCGAAAGTGGGGGTCGTGGTTGCATGGTGGGGCACAGGAAAGCGTTGACACGACTGTGGGACAAAAATGCAAGAGGCCTCAGTCCAGCTCATCGCCTCCAATCCATATTCGCAGCAGCCGTCCAGTTTGGCTCGGGCGGGAAATGCGGAAATGCGTTTCTTATCAGATCTTCCCTCTGCTTCTTGAGGGAGCCTGGTGGCGAAGCGCCACGTCGTGCAAGCTCGAAGTGAGTGCAGCGTTTCCGTATAAAGAATTTGGGAGGCTCTTTAATGGGGATATATCGGTCTACATGAACTTGATGTTCTTCGAAAGTGAGCGGCGGATCGTTGTTTTTGAGTGTTCGAAATCATCATGTATTCACTCAAGTCTAAGCAAAGCTTCCCATCGACCTGGTCGAGGATATCTTTTTTGTTCCTCGACATTCATCTTTGACGGAGCTTGGATTACTTAGCTGATTCATCAACCCTCCAAAGACTTATTTGTCTCATATCTCGCCGTTCGCTGCATTCTCTGATCATATCGCCTTTACGTGGGCTTCGATGAGCTGTCAGCTTTAAGGCATGTTCCCAAGTTTCGAGCAACAGCAGAATATCTCAGCTGTGGGCCAGATTGCTCTTCAGCTCGTTTCGACGCCATCGTGTGCACATTGATCTGCGAGATCAAAAACGACATAAAGGCCTGTCTTCCACGACACCACATCGAAACTGTCAGTCGCCCCATTTTGATTGTCGATGAATTCTTTCATCGTCCCCCTGCCGCGAATTGGGGATCGATCAAGACAATGAAAGTACATCAATCCGCATAAGTATGATGTACCTTCTCTGGATCAATCTCCTTTGCAGTGCATGTTCGCGAAATTTCTCCGACTTTAGATCAGGTGTCTCATGAAACAAACAACTACCTTCGCTATTATTGTCCCAAGCCGTCAAAAGCAATATTGTTCACCATTCGGGATCCTTTCGCTCATACTCAGAATTCATCACTAATAACCATTCTCCTTTAGCTATAACACATCGGCAGTCTTGGATGGTGGTGGCTACTGAACATATGGCAGATAGAGAAGCGCCGATGAGCTCTGTTGTTGCTGAAGGGTGATATGGCGGGGCAAAGCAGCGGTATGCAAATCTCGCAAGCGCACGAAAGAATCAAATTGTCCGTGGTCAGGGGAGCAACTTCCTAGCAGTGACAGTACACATTGGGGAAAATTTGTCCACAGTGGTCAAAAAGTCTGCGAATGTGCTGCAAGAGGCGGCGAAGAAGGGTAACATAGTAACAATATTATGTCCATGCTTTAAGCAAGAGGGCTTCATTGGTTGGGGGGCGCGACAACAACGCAATCTCAAACTTGAATCCACAGAGAGGGTCAGAGAACCTCAGAATAGGCGGCATACCGTTTCAATTTAAAAAAATATATATAAAATGAATATATTTCGAGTTAGGAACATGTCGAATGAGACGTAGGAATTCGGAATTGCCTAGCCTCCGGAAGGGACCGGCGACACTCGAAAAAAGAACGTCGTGAAGTGAATGCCTTTTCTCGGGACATCTCATTTCAATTGTTGTGAATTTTTTTTTTATTTTGGTACTTAAAGAGAAGAGTGAAAGGATTTCTAGAGAAACGGCAAGAATTGCAGGCATCCAAGCCTGTGTCTACGACATTGATAGATCCTTACGTGTCATCTTGTATTCAAACTTGGGATAAAAAAAAAGCTTTCACGTATTTTTGCTGTTGTCAAGTTGCTGGTCATTCTTCTCCTTGGGAGATAAATTACAAGAGTTCACATATCAAAAACCAACAAGGCGAGGAATGTCCCACTACTAGGTTGTACCGTTGCATTGACACGGCCACAGCACAATACTCTACCAATGACTCCATCAACCAGTCAGATGAAACACGCCATTATCACTGCTTGGGAAGAACCGCCAAAGTTCGTTGATACAGCAGCTCCTCAACTAGATCCGGTCGACGATAAAGTGCTGATCCGGGTAGAAGCAGCTGCGGCTCATCAGCTCGTGCGGCTCCGGGCATCTGGAAAGCATTACTCGGTAAAGACGCTGCCTCACGTTCCTGGTGTTGACGGGGTCGGGACCACACCGGACGGCCAAAATGTCTACTTCTTCACGTTTGCGCCGGCCCCGGGCTCCTTTGCAGAGTTCGTTCGCGTGCCAAAAGGCAATGTGACGCCTTTGCCTGACGGGCTAGATAAGATTCAAGTTGCTGCATTGGTTAATCCGGTAATGTCCTCGTGGATGGCACTAAGAAGGCGCACGTTTTGCCGACCTCCCAATTTCACAGTGTTGATACTTGGAGCGACCTCTACGTCTGGCAGGTTGGCAATATCAGTCGCGCGTGCTCTAGGTGCAGGAAGAGTAATTGGTTGCGCCAGAAACGAGGAATCTCTCGCAAGACTGGGACTTGATCAGGCGATACGCTTGCGCGAGCCTGTCACCGAGACTGATTTTTCAGACTTGCAAGATGTTGATGTTGTCCTTGACTACGTGTACGGTCAAGCCGCCGCGCACTTACTTTCCACGATCAAGTGTACCCGTCGTGTACAATTCATACAGATCGGTAGCCTCTCTGGTCCAACCATCGATCTTCCAGCACACACAATCAGATCGAAAAACATTTCGCTTATTGGGTCGGGAATAGGAAGTTGGGCAGATGAAGAACTAAGGGAGGAGCTTCCTGATCTTTTGCAAGCCATGACAAAGTTTGAAACTGTCACGTTGAACGTGGTTCCACTGAGCGAGATCGAACGCCATTGGAGTGAGGGCAAGGACAGAACAGTGTTCACAATGTAGCACGAGGCAAATTTTAACTTAGGAGAGTTGCAACCACGGTGTCGTTACCATCGTGGCTGGCGAGCATTCCTTTGTAGTCATAACCGTAGGGACTTCTAAATCGAGCGTCGACTCTGAATATTATGTGTTTGGTGTAACTTCGTGTATATAGGGTTGAATATGGTATTTTCTATGACCTCCAAGCTGTTGAATTCTCCCGTTTAAACCAGTTTTGCCTGTTTGGAGTGGAAGTCCAGACACTGTTCGTTGCGCGCTGTGAGCAAGGCTTAGCATGACTGGGTATATGTCAGCACGATAGGCCCAAGCGTTCAGAGCCTAGTGCATCATTGACGCTTGTGAACTAAATCTTTTGAAGACAACTCTTCTTTGCGCCGCAAGTAAATCGCCAACAGTTGACGCTCTTTCTTTAGCTGATCGGGGGCCACGACCTCCGCGCCTCTTACTTCAAGATGTCTGGGCGAAAGGATTTCCTGTCCATGCCCGCCCCCGAGAACTATGTGGCAGGTCTCGGGCGTGGTGCGACTGGTTTTACAACGCGTTCGGACTTGGGTCCTGCGAGGGAGGGACCCAGCGAGGAGCAGCTGAAGGAAGCCCTTGCTAAACGAGCTAAGCAACTAGAACTGGGCACGCCAACTGCGTATGGCGTTACGGAAAAGAATGATGAAGACGACGACGACGATCGTTTTAGAGACCCGGACGATGACCAGGGCTTGTTTGCTGGAGGCCTATACGACAAAGATGATGACGAGGCGGACAGGATTTACCAAGCTGTTGATGAGCGCATGGAAAGAAGGAGAAAAGCTCAGAGGTTAGTAAAATCTTCCACAACTTGGGCCCAGGATCATGCGAGAAGCTCTATGCGAATATGGCGAAACAAGGCTGCACAAGAATCTCGCATGATCCCGTACCTGATCGTCTACGCTCTTGTGAAACACAGCGTTTATCAGTACTCGTACAGATTGCCGACTTGATACCGTCTAGGGAGGCCCGCGAGAAACGAGAGCGCGAAGAATACGAAGCGAAGAACCCAAAAATATCCCAGCAATTTGCAGACGCAAAGCGTGCGTTATCCACTATCTCAGAAGAGGAATGGGCAAATTTACCCGAGGTTGGTGATCTGACTGGACGCAATAAACGAGCGAGGACGAGTCGGATGCAGCGGTTTTATGCTGTTCCAGATAGCGTTCTGGCGGCTCAGAGAGATGCTGGCCAAATGGACACAAGTATTGATGCGCGGGAAAGTTTACCAGCCAACGGAGTCGCGAATGGAGATGCAGCGGATGGCACCGTCACCAATTTCGCGCAGATCGGTGCAGCAAGAGAAAAACAGTTATCCCTCCGACTCGAGCAGGCCGAGAAAGCCGGTACTGAGACAATGGGTGGCACATCAACAAGTATAGATCCGAAAGGCTATCTGACTAGCCTGGCCACCTCCGAAGTGAAGGCCACCGAGCTGAACCTGGGCGATATCTCAAGAACGCGTCTCCTTCTTGAGTCCGTCACCAATAGCAACCCTACACACGCACCAGGCTGGATATCAGCAGCTCGCCTAGAAGAACACGCTGGAAAGCATGGTGCTGCCCGCAGCAAGATCATGCAAGGATGTCAGAGGTGCCCGAAGAGTGAAGACGTATGGCTCGAGGCTATTCGACTTCACATGGAGGGCAATAACCGCAATGCTAAAGTAATAGCAGCAGATGCCATCAAGGAAAACCCGCGGAGTATCAAGTTGTGGATTGCAGCGTCCGAGCTTGAAACCGAGCCAAACTCACGGAAGAAAGTTCTACGAAAGGCCATTGATAACAATCCGAAGTCCGTTCAGCTGTGGAAAGCTGCGGCTAATTTGGAAGAGCCGAAGGATGCTATGCTTATGCTTGCGAAAGCGACGCAATTTGTACCTTCAAGTGTTGATTTGTGGCTTGCCTATGCAAGATTATGCACCAAAGAGCAAGCCGAACAAGTTCTCAATCAAGCACGTCGCGCTATACCAACGTCTCATGAAATTTGGGTGGCAGCTACGCGTCTCCAGGAGCAGGGAGGCAATTTTGATTTGGCCAGGAAGGTCATGAGCCGTGGTATCAAGGCCTTGGCGAAAGAATCAGCTATGCTTAAACGAGAAGAATGGATTGCAGAGGCCGAGAAGGTGGAGGCGGAAGGCGCTGTGGTCACATGCCAAGCTATCATTGAGAATACACTTGGCTGGGGTCTTGATGAGGATGACGATCGTAAGGATATCTGGATGGACGATGCAAAGGAGAGTGAAAATCGTGGGAGGTATCATACAGCTCGTGCTATTTACGCATACGCATTGCGTGTTTTTGCCAACAAAGCGTCGATATGGAAGGCCGCATCTGAATTGGAACGAAGGGCGGGCACGACCGAGTCACTCATCAACCTCTTGGAAAAGGCTGTGGAAGCATGTCCTAAGAGCGATGATTTGTGGCTGTCATTGGCGAGAGAGAAGTGGCAAGGTGGGGACATTGACGGCGCCCGACTTGTACTTGGACGTGCTTTCAAGCAAAACGCGAGCGAAAGTATTTGGCTTGCAGCGGTTAAGCTGGAGGCTGACGCTGGGTTCAAGGACAAAGCGCAGGCTCTACTTGCGCAAGCGCGACAGGCAGCTAGTACTGATCGCATTTGGTACAAGAGCGTGGCTTTTGAACGACAACAAGGTCGTGATGACGAGGCTCTCGACCTTGTTAACCAAGGTCTGCAAATATTCCCCGGTAATGCCAAGCTGTGGATGCAGAAGGGACAGATTTATGAGGCCAAGGGTAACATTCCAAAGGCCCGTGAGGCGTATAACGCAGGCACTCGGGCATCTCCGAAATCGTCACCCCTCTGGATACTTGCGGCAAGACTGGAAGAGAAGCAAGGTATACTTGTCAAAGCACGCTCAATACTTGACCGTGCTCGTCTTGCCATCCCGAAAAATGACGTTCTCTGGACCGAATCGGTACGCCTCGAGCGCCGGAACAATAATATCAACGCAGCGCAAAATCTCATGGCTAGGGCCCAACAAGAGCTTCCTAAATCCGCACTTCTCTGGTCGGAGCGTATTATGCACCTTGAGTCACGTACGGCGCGAAAAGCACGTGCTATTGAAGCAGCGAGGCTCGTGGGTGACGATAAGTTCTTGTTTATAACATTTTCACGTATCTTCTGGGCCGAGCGGAAGCTGGATAAGGCGGTGACATGGTTCGAGAAAGCGATTATTGTGGATCCGGACTGGGGAGATAGCTGGGCTTGGTACTATAAGTTCCTAATACAGCATGGCACTGAGGAGAAGAAGGCAGAAGTATTGGCACAGTGTGCTAAAGCGGCACCAAGGCATGGAGAAGTGTGGCAGAGAATTGCGAAAGATCCGGCCAACAACGGGCTGAAGGTAGAAGATATATTGATGAGGGCGGTAAAGGAAATTGATAAGGAATAATTGTGGATGTGTAACTAAGACAGTTGCCCGTAGAACATGACTATTCTGAAATGAACAAACAAGGCTCCGCGATTGTGGAAACCAAGCCGAAGGAAGGAAACTCCTCACCCCCACCCCCAAACAAAGTGCGGATCCTTTATTCCTACCTAGATATTGACGAGATGAACGTTCAAACTTCCAACCGACGCCAACCTTAACCTTCAGATTCAGCATTCAAGCCATGACATCCTCACCGCCAGTCGTTCATGGCGTGGACGTCACGCCATCGACTCAATGTGCGCACTGGCACTCGTCGCTCGACATCATCGCCATCAAGCACGCCTGCTGCCGAAAATTTTACGCCTGCATCGGCTGCCACGACGCGTGCGAAGACCACCGCTCGGCCGTCTGGCTCAAGACGCAGCGGGACGAGCGAGCGGTGCTGTGTGGACGCTGCCGCCACGTGCTTCGCGTCGACGAGTATCTCGCCTGCGGCAGCCGCTGCGTGAGGTGCAACGCCGCGTTCAACCCGGGTTGCAAGAACCACTGGAGCATGTACTTTGAGATGGAGCGCGAGCCAACCCAATCCCTCCCTCCCGACTGTTCGACTCCGGGGAGGGAGGGAGGGTGCTGAATCTGACTCCTTTCAGAGCCCACGGCTGTCCTTTTGACGTCGAGGCACTTCGCGCGGCGATGTGAAAGTTCTGGCTCGTTCAAAGAAGAAGGGATAAAAGGAATAAAAACACCAAAAATAAAGATTTCGCAGCCTTTGAGGCGCCAATCGCCTAGCGGGAAGCAAGGCCGTCGTCCATCTCTCGGACGAGCAAGCACAGAAACTTGGAGGTAGAAAAAGGAAACGAAAAAAAAATAAAGAAAAGAGAAATATCGAGTATCCAGGGAACATTTCAGATTCTTTTTTTTTCTACTTTCTATTCGAGCTCATGCGAGGAAGAGTTGTCGTGGCGCGACTGAGGTTTAGGCGAGGATCTTGTTCACGCCGCCGTATGAGTCCAACTCGGGAGGATGGTAAGTGCAAGGGCAAAAGGCAAACACGATTCAACGCCCGGAAGAGAAGACTCCACAATAGGGATAGTAAAAATAAAGGGGGTTGAAAACCGAGAGACCAATCAAAAGGCACATAAGAGCACATCCAGTCTCGAAATATGAGGATGAAGCAGGGAAAAAAAAAGCAAAGTCCATGTATTTTCCTTCATGGCGCTATCCAAGAAACGCAAGTGTAGCAACTCGATCGCTAGTCTGGGCCGTAAAGAAAAAGAGGAAGAAGACGAAGACCCCAAGATACACCTTAAGATAGACAGGACAGCTGTGACGCATGTACAAAAACATATGACATATTCTGCCATAGTCGTCTTTCCCCAGAGCAAAGAAGATGAGAACACCGATGCGCGAGATATATGGGGGGATAAAAAACCGCATAGTGAGGGTTCGATGAGACAGCACCCGCAAACAAAACCCCGAGCTGAGATGCGTGCTCTAATGATGCCCTTCATCACGGACACCACGTAACACCACGAAACAAGTGTGAAGTATAGGCAGAAGGCCAAACTCGCTCTGCCCAAAAGAAAATAGCATCGATAGGGTCAGCAACGACATCAAACACATACAACGCCCATGATGATAGATGTTCGTACATCGGACCTCGTCCTTTTCTCCCGTATTTTTGATTTTGGAAACCATCCGCGAATAGCACCCATATTCGCTTTTTGTGTTTAATTTTTTTTTTCTAGATTCTCCCGTCATCAAGTCTGCGTCACCCGAAACCGCCCCATTCTTCTCACCGTTGCTCGTTCACTTCCGCCCCCGATGACCTTAGGGGCGTGGAGAAAAGAAATAAAAATAAAGATTCGGATGTGGATATCGTGTTTAGAGAAAGAGAAGTATTCCACGGAGTCCTTCAGAAGTGTGTAGCTAACCAGTATGTCGGCAATTCAAGGTTAGGCAGAGGAAGGTAGAAGCAGATGATGGGAAGTAAGTATCTGGTTGTAATACAAAACCTTTCGTAAGGGTATAGATATCCTCGTCGAATCGCTAGCTGTGCCTCTCTCTTTACATTCGTTCGTTTCGTTGCGCGCGATCTAGAACTATAACGTGTGCGTGCATGTGTGCGAGAAATCGTCGCCATCAGGCAATGACCCACTCACTCCCCCTTTTGATGAACTTGTCCAGTAGCATGGTGAGGTCGGTCAGGACGAAGCGGCAGATGTAAAAGCCGAAAAATTCGCTGGCATGCCGAGTGGACAGCTCGAGGCCCACGTGTGTCTGTGATGAGTGCTTGAGTCCAGGATCCTCTACTTGTCTTGCGACTTGGTCTGGATTTTTGAATTAGCCTCCTGATAATATGGAGTTTCTGAGTTTAGAGTGGCGGAGCTGAGGTGCCAAACGCAGAGGGAAAAAAAGGAGCGAAAAAAAACTCACCTATGATCTGTACCGCATCGCAAAGTCGCGCGAGACTCTCCATGTAGCTTGCGTGCGGCCCAGACACCTCCAACCGGCTCACATCCCTCTTCGCAAACCTGGGGTTCGCAAGATTCGTCATCGGCAGCGTGCTCAGGGTCAGCGCATCTTTCGAGGCGCCCGGATCCCTAACGCCAGTCGTGATGCCGCTGCTGCTCGGGGTAAGCGTTACTGCGGATGACTTTGAGCGCAGCTTGCGCATGCTGGACAGGAAGCTCTTCCCCTGGCTAACAGCGCGGGAGCCACTGCTTGAAGTCGACGTCACGTCAGAAGGGCTGACGACTTCGCCTGACAACGAGGGTGCATCCTTGAACAGGGACTGGATGCCTTGGACGCTGACGTCGCTGCCCAACTTCTTGGACAAGTTGCTTTGCACCTGGTCTAGTACCAACTCAAACTGCTGCATCTCCTCGAGCACGGCCTCAGCATCGAGCGAGTCAACCTTGTGAAGCTTCAGCAGGCCCGCAGTGAGCAAGTCGCAGTTGGCAATCTTTTCCTCCATGGCTTTGATCTTCACCCCCTTGACGCGCCAGACGTCACGAGGGACGAAAAGTTTGGTGGACAGGTAGCCGCCTCTGGGGTGGGCGATCGTCTGGTAGAAGCATCGCATCAGCCAGTACGGACGCAACAGGTGGCTCTCCGGACAGGGCTCGAGGGGTATTGGTGCGTTGGCGGCCATCGGATTTGGCGAACCTGGCACATAGGGTGAGTGTAGATCACTCTCAAAGAGATTGACGTTCGACGCCGAGCGCGACAGGTTCTCCCCAAATGAAGGAAGCCCGGGAGTGGGCGGCACGTTCGTATCCTTGTACAGAAGGTTCTTACGGCTGTTGTTGGAGAAGTTGGTGAAGCTCGTACTGAGAGGTGTGCTGGCACTTCCGACATCCGAGCCGTCTGGAGAAGAGACGGACACATTGCGCGTCTTCAAGCTGATTGACGATTTGTTCTTCTTCAGCGCGACGGGCTTTTCTTTGTTGCCTGGCGACCGACTCTCGCCACTACCGCTCAGTCCCAAGCCAGGTGCCGGCGTCGTCGGCGTGGGAATGGCGTCGCGAGCCCCTTGGCTGTCCTGTGCTCTCGATACTGGGGACGATTTCGTAATCAACGTCGTTGGTGGTTGCGGCGGAAGCGTGTCCGGGAACAGTTGCGTGTCGGACTTGGCGGTCAGCGGTTTCGCGCTCTGCGCATCGTCAAGGTGCACCGTCGTCGGCGGGGCTGTGGGCGGCGGCTGTGGCAGCGACTTCTTGGGTGGCACGTTCGTCTCGATCTTGAGCTGCTTGGCGTTTTGCCCAGACATGCGTCGGCTGCGCACACCCATGCCAGCGGTGGCGCTGTTGTTTGCGTTCGGCGTGGGCAGCGGACCACCAAATGTGGTTTGCCCCGCTGACATCAGCGCCAATGAGTCCCGAACCGTGGTGCTCTCCTCGCTCAGCCGGGGCAACTCCTGCACAGGTTTCGGCGGTGATGAACCGATGTCGACAGTTGACTCACTGACGGTCGATAGGCTCGACGCGGTCGCGGCCTTGCTGCTCGACATAGACGAGTGGTACGTGCTCGCACCGGAGTACTCGCTCGAGTCCGATTGGCGAGGCGGGTTAGGCTTGGACTTCAGACCAAAATCAAAGCCAAAGTCCTTCTGAATCTCCTCCAGGATGCGCTCCTCCTCCAGATCATCGTCGGACAGACGGTATAGGTCCCTGCTGATACGGGAGCTGAACTGCCCTTCTTTGGTCAGCTGCTTGGTGCGCGCGTGCGCCTGCTGTATGATTTGTGAGCGGTCGCTCAGGCGCTTCCGCTCCGTGTCGACCATCTGCTTGACTGGCTCCGACAGCACTGCGTCCTTGTAGTCGAGCGTTGGTTCGTCCTCGTAGTCGAACGGCTCCATGCCATCCGCATACGCAGCCTCGACAGCTGCGTCGAGGGCGGCATCAAATTCAGCTTCTGTGTCGCCGCTTGGAACACGAACGTGCTTTCGGTTGATTGCGCCGTCCCGCAAAGAATGTACCGACATGTCGTCTGAGGAGCCGGCTGACTCGTCTATGGTGTCAAGCCATGATATTGAGTTTCCGCTGTTCACGCGAGAATGCTCTGTCACGGCGACCGTGTCCGCGGCTGGCTGAAGCTTTTCAATGGTGGCCTGACTGTCTGATTGCGACGTCTGCAAGCGTCGCGGCGAGAGCGGTGGCGGGATATAACTCGGGTCCATAGGTGATCCTACAGTTAACAGTAGCTCTGTCGACTGAAATGTCGCCGGCTGCAACCTTTCATTCTGCGTCGTCTGTGGCCGAAGCGGGAGACCGTTCGTCACCGGCTGTGGCTGTTTCTGCGGCTCCTCAATCTTTGGAGGCTGAGACATGACGGAAGTCTCTGTTCGAGTGCTTTGCTGCGAGGCGATCGTGTTGGCGCTCATCCGTGCAAGGCCTGAACTCTGTTCCTGCCGGGGCTCCGGTTCCAATGATCGGTGAGACTGAGGAGTGTCGTGTGCCGACACGGATGCCGACAGCGACTCATCGCTCATCGGACGCGCGGGCAGGTTTTTACCGCTGGCCTGTGCAGCCTCGCGACTGATCTGATGCAGTTCTTGTATTCGGTTTGTGTAGGTCGTTCGCTGTTCAATTAAGAAAAAAAACCTCGCTGTTAGCATGTCTGCGCTGCATCTACAATATGAACTGATCCAAATTGAAATCACTTACAATGGCATCCAGTTTCCTCCTGTCATCTTCGCCAGCGCTCCGTACGAGTACCTGGCCCAGCAATCTACACGCGTCGTCGTATGCCTCGATTGCACCCTCAAAATTTTGCGCATTATCTAGCAGTACGGCGGTGTGCGCCTTCTGCAGCGCTTTCGACAACATCGTCTTCTTATCCTGCTCCCTGCGGTCCCTGCTCCTGCCACCATCTGCGCCGTCGAAGTCAGACATCCTATTCCTGTCCGAGCCTGGCTCGTTGGCGTTGGCGGCTGCATAACTGCGGTATGGGGCAGACGAGTCTTGCGGTTGCGCGATCCGGTTGGCAGACGATATCGACCGGGCCCTGCTGCCAGACATGTCGACCGAATGGTTGCCTTTCGGGAGGTGGTGGTGCTGCTGCTCCAGCAGCCCTCCAAGGCCTCTACCTACTCGTCCGCTCGCAGCGACGGCAGAGACACCGGTGGGACGCTGATCCTTTGGAGGAGGGGGCGGGGGGGCTTGATTCTCCAGAGATGAGACTGGGGGAAGTGGAGATGGCGGCAGCGGTGGTAGCGGCGATTCCTGCTGTGACAGGTACGGACTGGTCCGAGGCGAGGTAACAGTGAGGGTGCTGTCACTGCCAGCGCTTCTCTCAGAAGAGCGCAGGCTCAGGCTGTCCTGCGACCGCGACGACGCGCCTATGTTCGCCCAGCGCGAGTATCGTGACTCGACGCTCAGACCCAGACCTTGCACTCGAGAGGCAGGGCTGACGCTGTCACTGGCGAAATGAGGCTCTTTACCGCGATCTGCGATCCGCGGGCTGCGAGCCGGAGATGCAAAGGCCGGTTTCGATTGGTGATGTGTCGGTGTTTCACGTGCGGATGGGAGGTCCGTTGACAGACTGGGTAGCAATGCACCACCGCTGATGGTGGAGATGTCCACGTCGACTACGTAAGGCGGGGGGGAGGGTGTCCGATGCTGGTTAAGGACGAGTGTGGGCGAGGTTGACGTATTCGTGACGGCCGTTGCTGTGGACGAGGCGGACGAGGAGGTGTGGTGATGTCGCGGACTAGCGCGCCGAGTCTCGTTCCTGCCGTCCGCTTCTCTCTGCTGCCTTTGTTCTGCGCCCAGGCTCCCGCTGCTGGTCAAACCTTTTCCTGCGACTCCGGAATCCCGTGCGATAGTGCCATTCGTGGTGCCTGGGAGGTCAATGCGATCCGTGGGCGGTCGCGTTGTGAGGAGATGCTGGTTGAGGCTGAGGGCGGCCGATGCGCCGAAGCTTGTACTGCGACGCCTGGTCGATGCAGGAGAAGCAGAATTCGGGTGCCAGACCCAGGTGCCCGTGTCCGGCTGGCACTGCAGCGAGTAGCCAGAAGGCGGCGGGGGTACTGCGACAGAAAGCGCGGCGGCCTCGGGTGAAGACGAAGCAGAAGCCGCACTGGTAGGAGGAGCGAAAGGAGGAAGGGGGTTGTGGTTGCGAGGGTGGTTGTGCCGGGACGTGGATTCGCCCTTTGTCCTGTGCAGGAGGGCCGAGGCTGCAGCGGCCAGGGACAGGCTGGATCGCCGGCGCCTGTGGTCGTTCTTGTCGCGGCGATGAAGGGGAGATTGGGCAGAGGAGAGGGAGGTAGGGAACGAGGCAGAGGACGACGAAGACGACGACGAGGTGTCGTTGAAGTTGGAGGTGTGGGTGTGGTTCGAAGCAGCGGTAACAGCGGACGTGCTTGGTGGTGTGGAGGCCAGGGTGGTGTGGGCGGGTGCATGGCGCAAAGGGGCTGTGGTAGGGGCGACGGTAGCGGCCACGGTAGGGGCGACGGCACTACTGGGAGCAGCAGCGGCTGCTGCAGAAGGGCCCGTCGTCATTGGGTGGGCTCCTGATGCCAGGGCCATACCGGCGTCCGTCGGCGGGTGTTGCGTGAGAAGGGCCACTGCGACGCTTACCGACCCCCTCCCTTACCGCTGGGCGCACTTTAGCACCACCCCCCGCTGGGCAGAACCCAGCGCAGAGCCGACAAGAGCGGGTTTCAAGAAGAACGGGCGTCTTGCTGATCAGCGCCCCCCAGTTTGGAATAGCGCCTGGAGGGAACCCACCAGATCGGCGCCGACATCACCTGTTTGCGCACTCCTGTCGTCCTTCTCAGTTAGCTTCTTGTCATCACAATCACCAGCCCTGGCCGGCTAGCTGGGACGACAGTGTACGCGCGTGCGAGCTGTTGTTCTCTGGGCGGAGTGGTTGCCCGCAGGTGCGTTTGTGTGAGTGTGTGTGTGTGTGTGTGTGTGCGTATGTGTATGTGTTGGTGTGCGGGTGGGTGGGTGCCGGGCACAGCGCAGAAGTATGTGGTCGAGTGCACGGAGGGCTAACAGGCGAAGAGCAAGAAAAAGGATGAGGAGCTCGAGGAGGAGCGAGTGAAGGAGCAGACGGAAATAGACGACTACGTGCCAACAACGAAGGGAGAAGAGAGAAAAAGTAACGGCAATGCAGCGCAGGGTCGTGTGTGTGCGCGCGTGTGTGTATTATGTGGATGTGAAGGTTGTTTTGCGCGCGCGTCCTGTCCGCCTCCCTCTCCCCCGTCCCAACCATCGGCGGGCGTTCTGTTCCTCTGGCACTCTCCGGCCGTTCGGTCACGTCTTCCTTTCGTAGAATTTACCAGTATTGTCGTTGTTTGCCCTTTTCTAGAAGGGGGAGGGTGTCCTGCAGGGCTGTGCCAAATTTTCAAGGGGAACCGCCCGTCTTGGTGTTAGCGGAATGGACAGAGCAGCCTATGACGGGCGCAGCTGGCGCGGGACGAGTGGCAGCAGAACGGAGTTCCAGGCACCACCACCACAGGGCGCCGCTTCCACCAGCACGACATCATCACGACGACCACCATTACCGTTCTCACTTCCTGTGTATTATTACCACGAGCCCAAGCCCGCCGAAAAGCCACGATCGATACGAACAGTCAAATCTCCAAGCATCCTGGCTACCCGACAAGTTCCGTTCGCACGCCCTGGACTCGAAACTGCACTTGTTTTCATTCCTTTGCCTTTGACGCCTACTGTTCATGTACGGAGTACCCTGCACCGCACGCATCTTGGGGTCGTTTGACGCTGGCACGGCAATCCGCAAAACACATTCTCGCAGACGGGCAGATGACATCCTGCGTGCCTTACTTGATTGCGCCGCTGGGACGGTCCACATAGACAAAGCGCGTCTCCGCCGCAAAGGCAGGAGCATGATTTCGCTGGCAGGCCGAAAAAAGCAGCAAGGACAGAAAAAAAAGAAGGAGAGCGGAAAAAAAAACACCATTTCCAGCAGTGTGGGGCCAGGCACCGCGCTCAGCTGCATTGCAGATGCACCTCAGCCGGTGCACCGCACTACTTGTACTAAACCACGCACGCCCGCCAGCCCGGTTCCAAGCCTCGCACACGTTTCGCTGCTCCCAAATGGTGTAGTCTTCCCAGCGCTCCAGCTGCCGTTCTCCGTCTTGACGAGTCGCAAGAAAAGATAACAGAAAGAGAGCAAATACGGAAAGGCCAAGGGGCGTAAAAAAAACACAAAAAAAAAAAAAAAAGAAAATGGACCTGATGTATACCACGCGACAGACAGTCCAGAAACGAAGGTGCTGCAGGTGACTTGACCAGAAGAGCAAACAACCCCCGTTCTCCTTCGAGGCAGCTCACGCTGGGTCCTCGACCACCTCGACCTCGTCTCGTCTCGTCTCGTATGGTCTCGCTTGTTTGCGCCTCGCTGATTCGCGCTCCCAGAGCAGTTGCTCCTAACGAGACACCAGCACGCCTCAAGCAAAAGCCTTCGGGCCACCTTTCTTTTCTTTTCTCCGATACCGTCTCCACTTCTCCACCACCGCGACTGGCAAAAAGAAAAGTAGATGACGAGCGGTAGGAGAGGAGGAAGAAGGGATTCGAGTTAAAAATATCTTTAGAGCCTAGTAACTTCCTACCGAACGATTCTGTCTGTCCGTCTGCACGCCCACGATAGTTCTCTCCCCGTCTACCCCAGAAATATCCCCTCCGCCCCCTGCACCGTTGCCGAGTAGGACTGTAGAGAGGAGGACACACTTCACGCTGCGCACGCGTGGACGGGTGCTGGTTCGTGGTGCCCAAACGGTATAGGAGCCTGCGCCAGGGTGGACAGACAGCTAGGAAGGGGAGCTACAACTGCCTGGGGTTTTTTCGTCCGTAGACATGGATAGCGACGAGGACGTCGTCGGCGCCCCTAATTGTTGATTAAAAAAGAAAACCGACGACTTCCCTACTACCTATTGCGCATTCACCCCCCCCCCCCCCCCATCCATTCGCACGCTTAGATCCGTTCTGGGGCCTGATGGTTGAGCACGCCTACTGACATGAGTGCCGCCGTGTCATGGGCATCTGTTCGCGCATGCCCGTTAATCTTCATGTACTACTACTACCATTGCCTACCGTTGCTGCTGCTGCCGCTCCTCCTGTCGATTCTCCTGGTTCCAGGACAAGGCGCGTTCTCGGCGCTGCCTGTCCCTCCTGCCCGTGATCCACGCCTTCGTCATCAGGTCAGCTGGGCTTTCCGCCACGCGAGACGTGGGCGCCACCGCGACAACCAGTCTGGTCCGCTACGGAAACTCGGCGCTGTGATTCATACCAATCGCCCGCGTGTGTCTTCTTACACGTCTGGCCGGCGTTCGCTCGGCCCAAAACCGCGACGTGTCGAGAAAGACTTGCACATGCAACGCGACACGACTCGCCCGTATGGACGCATCCACAAGCACACGCACACTTACAAAACCATGGCGTGTGGGATCGCGAAGACGGTCCGCGGATGCCGCCAGATCGCCAGGCGCGTCGGGTAGCCCTGGGGCCAGGACTGCTGTGTGTGCAGTGTGCAGTGTGCAGCGTGCAGCAGTAGTAGCAGCAGCAAATCCCCCCCAGCTCTTGTCCTCTGTTGACTCGTGCGAAGGCTTCGAGCACAGGTCAGACGCACAGTGCGCGGCCGGATGGCGTGCACTTCAATAACGCACACGACGAGGATGCACCGCAAGGATCGTCTCCTTATCGATTAAAACAAAAGCGAAGAACCCCAGGCCCTTGCACGCCAAACCCTTTTGTCAACACGTGCGTCCGAGCCTCGTCCTTCACCTCTTGGTCGAGGCATATCCGACGTTTCAGACTTTCGCACCTGAACAAAGATCTGAAGCAAGAAAGGTTCAAAGCGACGCAAGCGTTCGAGCGAAAGCACGGCAAAGAGGCGCATGGGTGGCGAAATGTACGTGTGTGTGTGTGTGTTTTTACCCTCGTTCGTAAGGAGATGAGGCTCGTCCCATCATCCATCTGGACCTCGACGCGTGTCTCGCAACCCGCAAAAAAAAGCGTTTGCATTCGCTCCTCGCCCGGAAGAAGCCTCCATGACGACACCAAAAGGCCGCAAGCCGCGATCGCGAACGGGAGAAAGCAGATGACGGGCAAGGTAACTTCGGCTCTGAACGCTCCCGACACGCATTACTGCATCCTGAAAATTTATGTCTATTTTTTTTGCCTTTAAAAAAAAAGCGTGAAAGGGCGGAAATCTGGGGGCTTTTTGAAGCGTTGATGTGCGTCATAGGCCCCGCCAAGCTGACGCACATCATCAAAACGCGACGAGCGGGGCACATGCACACCGCGCGCGCGCTCGCTGTGAATGTGTGTCCGTAAATGTGAGTGCTCGATGTGAGTGCTCGGCGTGAGCTAAGCGGCCTGGAGTGCACCGGAAGAGGCGAAGTGAACGGAGTCGGACGGCTCGAGGTTGTGCTTGAACGTAGACACACATGCGAGCCATTATTTCCCATCTTTGTTTCGCGCCGTGACGAAAGCAGCGAGTTGGTCGGACGGAGCCCCCGTCCGCGCGCGTTGCGGTCGAGTTCCAACAGAGCAGCCTTTTGACCTTTCTGCGCGAGACAGCCCGGATCGGGCGCTGGACGCGCTGGTGGATGCGTTCGTGTCGAAAGACGTCATGTACGACGCGGCTAGGCAAGGCAACGCCAGACTAGAACGACACATTCCCTTGGTGATCCAGGGTTCTGCAGTTCCAACGCTGAAAATCGGCGAGGGACGACAGGAAAGAGGAGCCGGACGGATGAGGAATGAAGGGGGCGGCGGTGCTGAGTATCGGGATTGGGAATTGGAACGGATCTGGTCACAGCCCTGCACAAGTGCAGGCGTTCTGATATTCCCCTTTTCACGCCACGAGTAAGTGACCTGCGTGCGGTCTTCCAAATTTCTGAGCGTACCAAACTTCATACCCCTCGTTTGCCAAAATATGTGTATCTAAAGCTTTTTTCTTTCGGTTGACATGGAAAGGCTGACGCAGAGGGATTCTCTTGGTCGATCTACGTGCGTGCGTGCATACGTTCTATGCTGGACCTCGCTCCGCTGTGCTGTGGTCCAAAGAAGCAAACCCTCTCGCCCCTTTTCCACCCCAAAATACGTACATTTGCTCGTGCCACTGCCTTTCATAAGGCAGATGAGTACTAGAAAGACCGATCATTTCCCCCACCTAAGGCATCTGACTGCAGCCACCACCTCTAAATACAAGTACATAGTTCTGCAATTTCCCTGCACAGCCTGGAAAGGGGTCACGTTGGTCATGCGTCATGGCTTTCAATGCCCAAAGCCAGAAGCACACTGAACACGAACGGTGGCCCATCTGTTGCAGCAATACGAGCAGCACGAGTCCACCCTGTAGGTTTCCTCTCTCTCTCTCTCTCTCTCTCTCTCTCTCTCTCTCTCTCTCTCTCTCTCTCTTTCTCTCTCTCTTAGCTGGGGAGAAAACAACTAAGTCACGACATGCCGCGAGTGTGCTGCACAGCTCATTCATCCATCATAATGTCCTCATCCAACCCACCCGTCTCATCCAACGGTTCACCTGTCGTCGCCATCCCCTGATCGCCTTCCTTGTTCTTCATTCGTCTCCGCAAGGCCTCCACGTATTCCTTCGTAAGAGTTAACCTGCGGTCACTCATCTTGACATACTCTGCCATGGCATTGGTACGCTGAGTCTGAGCTAGTAGCTCAGCATGGTACTGCTTTTCGCTCTTGGCCAAAGGTCCTGTGGCTTGGTTCGAGTAGAAGCGTAGCACGGCGCCCGAGTCCGGGCTGGAATCAAGATCGATGGAGGCGTTAAGAGCGCCTTCGGAGACCATTTCTTCAACGAAGGCATGTAGAGTGTCAGGCGGGATGGAAAGCCAAGACGAGACTGTGGTGAGGGGAACTGCAGAATATATGTCTCGCATGCTAAGGATATGGAAGCGAGGAAGGCGAGAGACGAGTAGTTGGATCAGACCTAAATTGCCATCCTTTCGTAAATCTTAGCATATGAAATTGAAAAGTACAATCGCCTTTGATCCTTGAGCATCCACGTACCTCGTGCCAAATCTCGTTGCCGGCCGCAATCTCGGCATTCAAACGAGCCGCATGTCCCGACTGAAAGACCTCGACCACGGTGTCGTATGCCCTCGATATCGACTTGACGTTTCGCAAAACTGTTTGGTTCGTAGCCTTCGGAGCCTCAAGCAGCTGGGAACCAAGAAAGAGAGATTAGCAAATCGCATTTCCAATGACATGCGCAGATCCGGGCGAACCACAAGGACTCACCGTGCCTTTTATGATACAGCCAACCAGGACCCACTTTTTGTATGCTTCCACCTGGAATATCGATGGCGAGCCTCCAGAGGGCGATATGATGACGCACTCTAGGTACAACCTCGCATCCTCCCACCGCTGAAGGCCGATGAGAATCATGCCGCCTAGGAGGAAAAACTCGTGCACGTCGTACGTGGTCAGCTTGTCCGACAAGCCAGAAGCCTCGGTAATGTACGCGCTGCTGTCCTGGTGGGTTGAGCACGGATACTGGCCCTCTATCGCCGTGAATTTGGGCGAGGGAAAGCTGTGGATCGTGGCCTGCAGCACGGGTAGGGCCTCGTGGTACATGCGCTGGGCAAGGCATATTCGCAGGAGCTTGAGGTGAGTGGACGTGAGGGTGCCCGAGGACGGGTCCAAGCGAAAGATGGCCGCGACGAGCGGGTTGACGATCTGTTGGGTCTGTTGAAGTGTTCGCACACAAACACCGGTCAGCGCACTCTGTCCGTGAACGTTTCTGGCTTGCCGAGCGAGGAAGCAGGTCGACCCACCATGCCCAGCTGCGCTGCGAGATTGAGCGCGAATTCAACCGTGTCTCTGAACAGCATCCCCACGTATCTCATCTGCACGCCGTCGAATACCTGCATGAACCCCGATATCAGACTCAGAATGTGTCGCGCTTCTTCCGGGCTTTGAGGCTTCGCGTTCAGGAAGGCCTTGTAGCGAAGCGATAGGATGAACAGGTACGAGATACTGTTAACGCCCGGGTCGAGCACCTGCAACAAGTCCTGCTGGCCGTCCGCCTTGAGGATTTTGACCGGGTCTGTCTTCGACAAGCTGTCGATGAAGGATTTGATGCGGGAGTGGTATTGATCCGGCGACAGAGTGCCCTCTGGAGGGAACTCTAAGAGATGCGAGGCTATTGCTGCCATTGCCTCGGAAGAAACGCGAGGAAGAACGGCCGTAGTAGCGAACGGTTGTTTGTTTGTTGGTTGACGGCGATTTCGAGGGTTAGAGCTACTCTAGGGTGCTGACGAGCTAGGCTACCTCAAGGCTGAGGGCAGTCGAACCCCGCGTATGGATTAACGCCTAAGGCTTCAAGTCCACCAGACGCAAGGCTGGGCAATATCATCCATCTTCGGTTATAGTGTACGAACAAAAAAAAAAGGGACCTGGATTACAAGCTGCTACTACATATAAAGCCATGGCACAGGTATCGGACACTTTCTATGGCTCATGTCTACTGCTGCCAGCATGTGCCCAGCAAAACAAACCCTTTCATCCATCAACTCAACCGTCATCCCCAAGAAGTTGGCAGCCTTGTGCAATTTTAAAACGTCTCGCTCGAAATTTAAGGCAATGAAAGACGCATCGCCAACATGGATAAAAATCTTCGCTCTATGTCTCACGTCCGTTCACTCTGCTTCGAGTGTGGCTCCATCTTTTGCCTCGTCGGTTCGACAAAATAGAGACGGTCGACACCTGCTGAAGACAATGGCGTTGATATGGGATCGGCTGCGGCGAATCGCCGGCTCAGATCCGGTCACTTGCACGTTCACATCGTCTTCAATTCGAAAGATGCCTCCACTTGAACATCAATACTGCTTCGTAGCGTCTGGTGCACTGCTACACAGTGAAGAAAAAAAGATTGCTAGAGTGAACACTGAAATGACACTATTCGAGACAGTCTATAAAGTTTTGATCGTTCATTCGTTGCATTACTCGTTGCATCATGCGGGTCATGCCCCAGACATACACGCACGCACACACACATATATATATGCATACACTAGGTCCAGACCTTCTACAACAAGGCAAGCAACAACGCAGCGTGCCGAGATAAATGACCAAGCTCAGGCTTTCTCTGTCTATCCTCGTGATCCAAGCTTTGGAAAGGTGGGGCCGCATGGAGGACAAGGTCATAGCAATAGAAGATATATATCCACGCGGCCCGATGCTGTCTAAAATTCTTTCTGTTGCGGATCGTCCTCCCAGTTCACAACGCACATTCAATATTCCCTCGCGGAACGCCATGCAGTGAAAAAGCAAGTGATGTAAGAGTCAAAGCCAGACAACGGTGATTAGCACGGTGCCTCGGATTTCGATGCGCGAGTGCGCCCATGAGATGAGAAAAGGAATGAAGACATGTACACAGCGAAGTTGACCAACGCCTTCTCATATGAACGCGCCGCCGCTTGGCCCTCCGCTCTTCTCGTCCTGACCCGAAGTCTCTGTCCCGCCTCTCGGCCTCGTCCTCGTCAGGCTCTCGTTTGTGGTTCTTCTCTCCCTCGGCCCAGGCTGCTCTGTCGCCGGGGGATCGCTCATATAAAGTGGTCGACGGGTCTGCTGGACGTCCACGAAACTGCCAACCTCAATGGCGCGTGGAGATGAGCCATCCGATGTGACCTGCCAGTCGTCTTCTTCTTCATATTCAGGTGGGGACTCGGATCGCACTCGCGCCAGCTGGGAGGACGAGTCACCTTTGACGAGCCCTAGCCTCTCCTCTTCGGTACCACCCTTGTTACCATTGCGTGAGGCACCACGCGTAATGAAAGACAGTCCACCTCGCGAAACAGGCCGTGCGTCGTCATGTGACGAAGATGTTTGCCGGCGCGGGTGCAGCACATTCTGAAAGCTGAACTGTCGCTTTGCGCTGCCAGGCGTGATAGGTCTTCCGTGAGGCGGCGGCGCTGGCGGATCCAGGACGCCGGGTCTCGAATCTGGACGACGCAGTGCCGGGTCTGAAGCCCACTGCACGTGCGTTGTGCCGGGCGACTTGTACGACGTGTCAGTCTCAGAATGAGAGATGAAGCCGGGCGGGAATCCTTGACTCATGTACTGTGGCCTGGGATGCACAATGCCGTCGTCAAAAGTGGAGTCGCCCGTCTTCACGGGGCTGAGTGGATGCGATTCCGCGGTGGGTGTAGGAGGCAGGGCCTTGGAGCTGCGATTTCTCCGAATGAAGTTTGAAAAGAAGCCAGGGTGCATGCTCGCGTCATCGGGATGCTGACTCTGGTGCTCCTCGTCCTCCAGGTCTGGGAATTTGCTCATGCCCAGCGGCGGGTGCACCGTCCTTGTATTCCTCCGGCCTGGCGTCCCGGGAGCGGTGATGACCGATCCGCTCCTTGAGCTGCGTATCGTCGTGCGTCTCCTACGGATGCCGTCAAATTCGATTTGCTCGTTCTCGCCGATTGGTAGCATGTTGAGGTGCTCTTCCCGTAACTTTTTCGCCTCTTGCAATTCCTTTTGCGTGCGTGCTCTGCTAATGCTTCGGATGATCGCGCTGCCGCCTCGAATTGCGTCGGCGCGAGGCTCGTACTCTGGCTCCTCTTGCTCGGCCACGGTGCGCATCTGGTCAAGGTCGCCTGCAAAGACGGCTGCATCTGGAACGTCTTTGGCGGACTTGGACATCTGTAGCAGAACGACGCCTGCGCAGATCTCTAGAAAACCCAGTACTACAGTCAGAATCTGGATAGCTGTGCCGTTGAATCCTCGGTAGAGCACGGCCGAGGTCACAATGGTAGCGCTCGTGAAGTACACATAGTACGTGGGCGTAACAAGGGCTGCGTTGTAAATGTTCAGAGCTTTCTACTCGTCGTTAGCCGGGTTTTTGCAGAATAAAGCCTGCGCAGGCGGGCACTTACATTTAAGAATATGACTTCGGTAACCAGCGTCGCGATGACAAAGACTAACAACACATACGTAAACCACTTGTTGAATTGGGCCTCTCCCTTCGCCTGGGCCGTAATTGCGGCGCCGATACCTTGAATACACGACACGCTCAGCCCGCCAATCAGGCTGCACACGGTCAGGTAGACAAGCATGCTTTTCTTGCCGTATCGGGGTCCGACCCACAGCGCTACAAAAGCGCAGCCGACAATGATGACACCCATAAAGCTCAGGAAGCCTGGTGCAATAACGAGGCGCTGCATGTCTTGTATGTCGGTAACGGAGGGCTGCTCCGGCGCGTTGGCTGCGATGACCACAGAGCCGAGGATGCACAGGAAGCAGCCTACCTTGCCTACAAAGCTAAGACGCTCCTTGAGGAAGATGCTGGACAAGATGGCAGTAATGACGACGGAGAGTGCTCCAAGCGGTGTGACCAGGATGGCGTCGGCGAACAGGTACGCGGCAAAGTTGCATATCTCGCCCAAAATCATAAGCGTCATTCCCGACCACCACCAAAAATTCTTCAGGTAACCATAGCCCTCGCCTGCCTCCTCGTTGTATTTCTCGTTGGCCTTGAGGAGCCCATGCTTCTTCAGGACAAAGGACACTCCAATGAATAGACCGGAGGAGATGGCAAGCACGAGTCCGATGATCTTGTACGACGTAGGCTTACTTTGCGTGGAGCTGTCTGAGCCGGTGGAGTTGGCGCGAGCGTACAGCTCATGGCCGAGAACCAATGCATCCCCGACTGCGTTCATAACTGCCGCCGCTTCCACAAGATGGATGTGCTTGCACTTCGCGGGTGTAGAAGCCGGGTGAGGGTGCCCGTGGCAAGAGAACCAGAGAGGGTCCACACAACGACGCCTTGTCGGCGAGTATTTGGCGGCGAGGAAGTGAAAGGCCGAACGATAGAGAGGAGCGCTTCGACCGGAGAGGTGTGGTTGCAAGCGCCCAGTCAGCGCAAGCCAAACGGTTGGAGCGCGGAGAGTATCGTCGGCGGAAGGCTAAAAGGATCGGGCGTATTGTGATGCAAGCACACCAGCATCCCTTCTAACCCGGCTAGGGCCAAGACGTCAAGTCAAAGAAAAGGGCGTGTGTACGAAATAGTCGTGAGAGCACAGCGAGAGGAGGAGAACGTTGGCTTCGGCAGGCTGTTGTCTCGAAGGGAGCAGGGTGGCAAGCTGAAGAGAGGACAAAACGAGATAGGACAGATCGGACGCCGGGGTAGTCGGTCTTGTGCAAATGTGCGAAGAGTGGCGATCTGTTGGACACGCACGTCGACTGTTCAAGGTGAGACGGTTGGTGTGTTGGAGGAGGCTGAGCAGCAGGATCACTGCTTCGTGCTTCGCGCGCTTGACTTGACGCTTGCTTGGATGCAGAGGCCTTGCAGCAGCGACAGCGCCGGACAGGGTCCAATGGGCTGCACTCTTATCTCTTGAGCAGCAGTCGGGCTGCAGCTGTCGTCGATATCGGCTGTGTTTGAAAACGGGCGTGTGGTAGGCCGTGAATGTTTGCGACTCTGGTGGGATAAGGGGGCTTGATAGGACTACAAGGACGACGAGGACGGAAGAGTGTTTGGCGGGTGGCCAATGAGGTAGGATGAGCGGCCACGGGAGACGAGCTGAAGAGACCGCAAGGAGGCAACGGCAATGTTTACTACTGCGACCACGGTGTGGGACCCCGGAGAAATCGAGGGGGCAACGACCGCGGCCTGAATCTTGGGACGTTTCCGGGAGCCAGCGTTTCTGTTTTGGATTTCGAGAGGTCGGAAGAACGACGAAGACCACGACGAGGACTGTTCGAAGCGAGGGCGGAGCAGACCGACGGAGGAGGCCGCAAGGAGGGTGAGGTAATGATGCAGCGCTTTGCGACGATCTTCTGCACTTTTTTCTCTTCGTGTTCCTTGAGCTGGCCGAGTTGCATTGAAAATAGCAGGATCTCGGGCAAGCCACGGCATCACTGGCGGGGGGGCGGGCGAGCAGGAAGAGGCTGGGGCGAGGGGCCAGGAGCCGCGGGTGGTTGGCCAGAACCAGCCCAAGTCGCGGGCGTCGCTTGCGCGTTCGAGAACCCGCAGCCGCTGAGCCACCCGCCCGCCCAGGCAGGTGATCGCCCAGCCAGGCGCGACGGGGCGCTAACTTTTCTGCGCTCCTCCGCACAGTCCTGCGGTGCTCCGTAGTGCTGAAGGCCAAACACCCCCAGTACGTCGCCATTGCTCGCGTCCGCTTCTTGCGAGTAGCGCAGGGGCATGGCCGTAAGGCATGATGCCATCATCGCCATCAAGCTGCCGGCCGTACACAAAACATGTGTGCGGACAGGCCGACTGCCACCCTAATGGCATCCTTTGCGCAAGAAAGATGAACCAAAGGTTGGCCGCTTCAAACGAAACCATCGCCTGCGACAGTGCGTCCGCACAGGCATCGTTTGGTCGAGAACGGCACGTACAAGTAGGCCGATTCTTCGTGTCCGGCGTCTGCGGCATGAGGCTTCTGCTTCTCAGTGTTTGTACAAGGGGGGATCATGAACGGAGTGCCCCCCCCCCTACAAACTAAGCCACCAGGCTAGCCGGATTGAGGGGATATCATACAAATTTCCTAGCGTTCTCCAAATTCTTGTATCCTGAACCATCACCACCTTACCACCGTCTATTATTTTCTTACCTCTATCAATTTCTTATTATCTTGCTTAATCTACCTGCCTAGGCATTATGCCGAACCTTAAGAGGATCAGAGATCAGCCTAAAACAGAAGGCGGTGTACGACAACGCCTCGCCTATCGTCAACGGATTGAGATGATTACCTTGCATACCTTCAATAACTGGTCTTATACAGAGATTTCAAATGCCCTTAAGATAAGCCGATCAACTGTACGTAAGGTGATCGCCACCGCATCAACGCCAGAGAAGCCTTAAGGTAGGCCACCTATGCTCACCACCCCTATCCGCCATTGTCTTATTGAACGAGCAACCCTTGACGCCTATCATAGGTGGCTTAAGTACGAGGAGGTCGCCAAGATTGAAGGTATAAGTGCTTGCAGGCGTACCTTAACTGCAGCATTCAAAAAAGAGCAGTACCACCGTCGGATAGGCACTGAGAAGCCGTCTCTGACGCCGAAGCATATGCAGGATCACTTGGCCTAGGCCTATTACTACCTTACCTGGACCGATGAGCAATAGGCGAGGGTTATATAAACTGATAAGTGTTCTATTAAGTACGGCTATAATATAGGCACTGTATATATTACTTGGCGGGTAGAAGAAAAGTACGATCTATCTTGCTGCGTACCTAAGTTTTAAGGGTACTCAGCCTGCATGATCTGGGGTGCAATTGTAGGTAGCTAACAAGGCCCTATACTGGTTTTTGATAAGGCCTGGGGTAAGATTAATAGTAACATCTATAGAGATTATATAGTACCTCTTATCTACCAGTTTAAAGCACACCGTCGTGCCTACCTGGGGCCTGGATGCCCATCTATCCTAATAGAAGATAGTGCATCGATTTACACCGCCAAAGCTACCCAGGCCTTGCATGCCCAATTGGGTGGCCTAGGCCTTCTGATAATGAGATGGCCTGCAAACTCTCCTGACCTAAACCCTATAGAAAACATTTGGAGGCTGCTTAAGTACAGAGAGTCTCAGCGATTCCCTCATACTGAGGATCAGGTACGCCAGTACGTACAGGAAGAATGGCATAAGATCAGTGCCTTTGATATAGCCAAATATACCAGTACTACGAAGGCCAGATGTGAGGCAGTGATTGCAGCAGCAGGTGGTCATACCAAGTGGTGAGGGGAATGTAACTAGTTTCCTAATAAATTACTAGAGAAGCTGTAATTATCCCCAGAAAGTGCCTAGCCTAGTGGCTTAGTTTGCAAGGGGGGGGCACTCCGTTCATGAATCCCCCTTGTACGTGTACGGAGCTTGGCAAAAGCTTAACCAGCTGGCGCGCACACAGCAGAGGCTGCGGTCAAATATGTCAAAACGTGTGACTGGCCCGCCCCACCAGCCGCGTCGACCTGACCCTGGAGCAACCACATCTGGTCGAGTACACAACACAGCCAGTGTCCAGCAAATCGACGCCTTCAGGCTGGTCACGTTGGCCACGCGGCGCCCCCGCTCACACCCGTGCGTACGTGAGCTCGACTAAATGAATGCTCCATACTCGTCCTCTTCTCCTGAGCTCGAGAAGTAATTGTATGTACGGTTCCCGGGGCGAGGGCGCTGCACTAAACGACAAGAGAAGACCATAGAGCGAACCGAACCAGCCCTCAGTAGAGCGGCTCCGGCGGCTGAGATGGAGGTACACACCGTCAACGGGCATACTGGCGACTACCATGCGCCCAATGGCACGTCTCCGCACCCCAAGACCCGCGCATCTCCGCCGTCCTCTCCGCCCTCGTCCATATACTCCGCCGCGAGCATCGACGAGATCCACGCCGCGCTCGCTGAGCTCGGCCGCCACGAGGCCAGTGTGACCGCCCGGCTGGATGCTCTCGTCGCATCGCAGAATGAGCTGTCGCGCGAGCTGGGCCGATTGGATCTCCTGCGCGCCAACCTGGGCTCCCAAGCTGTTGCCGCACGCGCCATCTCGCAGAGCATGCTGTCCACGGCGGCGAACACGGCCCAGCGCATCTCCAGTGCCGTCAAGCGCCTAGATACCGAACAGGCCAACGTCAAGGCCACGCTGGACGTCGTCGAGCAGGTTGCCGAGCTGAAGGCATGTGTACTAGGCGTGCACGGGTCCATGGGTGCGCCGCAGGACTGGGAGACGGCCGCGAGTTACTTGCATCGAGCATCGCTGATACCTGCTGAAGTGGTAGACGGCAGCTTTGCTGAGGAGATCGTGCCGACTACCGAGGTGCCCGACCCACCGCGGGTGACTCTCGATGCCGCCGCAGAGTCGCTGTGCGGCTTGTTCCTACGTGAGTTTGAGAAGGCGACCAAGGACGGAGATGGCGCCCGCGTCACGCGCTTCTTCAAGCTGTTCCCGCTGATCGGCCGATCCGATGTTGGTCTCGACGCGTATGGCAAGTATGTGTGCCAAGGCGTTGCCGCCAGGGCCAGGGCTACACTTCACGCCGGCACAGGCGCCAACCAGCGGCGCGAAGCATTGTTCTACGCGACCGCGCTGACCAAGCTGTTTGAGCATATCGCGCAGATCGTTGAGGGACACCAACCGCTCGTCGAACAGCACTACGGTCAGGGAAGGATGATTAAGGTCGTGGAGCGCCTTCAAGCGGAAGCCGACGTTCAGGGCGGTATCATCCTTGACACGTGGACCGACGAAAGGGCTGTGAACCGCAAACTCATGGACGTCAAGTCATATCCGTACTCCTTTTTAGTCCAGAGCTTTGCACAGGCGCAGAAACCGACCGCAACATTCCGCGCCGAGTCACCTTTCAAACGAGACGGAACGCCCTCCGGACGCCCAAGTGAGGACGAGGGCGTCGATATGAAGGAAATTGATAGCTTGCTTGGCGAGTCGGCCATCATGCTCGGACGCTGGGCACTGTACACTAGGTTCCTGGCTTCCAAGGCGCCTGTACGTTGCTCGCCCTCGAAACATATATTGAGGTGCGCATGAATAGATGATGGCGCAGAAGCTGACAGCAATATACAGTCTACCGGCCTCGATGGCAGCAACGATGGCAGCACAGCGTCGAGCAGCGATCATGTTCACCTCACCCTCCCAACTTACATCGCGGAGAGCAACTTGAACAAAAAGATCTCCAACCTTCTCATCGATCCTTTCAACCTCATGAGCACCTTTTTCTTCAGACGGTCCGTCGAAAAAGCGTTTCAGCTGGCCGAGACACCTCCTGATCTGACACTCAATATGAACAAGCCCATCACCTCGAATGCACCCTTTATCACGTCCGCCGTAGACGACGTTATGTACATGGTAAACCAAGTTCTTCAACGATCCCTGGCAACCTCGCAACGCGCCATTGTTGGCAGCGTCGTGCCCACAGTGAGTCAAGTGCTAGGAAGTGACTTTATTGGCATGCTCCAGCGCAAGATGCGCGATGAGTACTATCCGAAAGCCGCCATCCAAGGTGCTCTCCCACCAGAAGAAAAGATCGTCCAGTTTGTTGTCCTGATCAACAGCCTGGATGTAACTATTGAGTACCTCAAACGTATCGTAGACACGCATCTCGGTCAGACAACCGGGCCGACTAGGGTGGATGGCCACTCCACAACCGACACTGAAAGAGCAATAGAGCACTTCCGTTCTATGTTCCCCTTTGGCAACGATGCCGTCTTCGTGGTCAATACTCTGATCAATATGCAGAACTCTGTCACGACGAAGGCGAACCAGCTGTTGACTGACGGTGTCGAAGTCACATTCCATCAGGTGCTCAAGCCGCGCGTGCGACCCATTCTTGCAGACGCCTTCAGGGATGTAGATTACAGTGCGACCAGCATGTCCGATAACGATGATTACGATGACGTGGATAACGACGGTAGCGCAGAGGACATTGTGTCCAAGCGATTCACGACCTCATGGAACACACTCACCCGTCCACTTAGACGGCTGATGACCAAGACTGCGTGGGATAAGCTGCAGGCACACACATTGCCTTATCTAGCATCCAGCCTGGAGCGGCGACTGTGGTCCATGAACGGACGCCTCAGCGAGCTTGGCGCCACACGGTTGGAGCGGGATCTCAGCGGTATCATCTCTGTAGCCTGTGGCGAGGGCAAGTATGAGCTAAGGGACCACTTTCAGAAGTGTCAACAGATTGTCATGATCGCGGGAATGGAGGAAGAAGAGTGGGACGAGATTAACGCAGGCGGTATCGAGGAGGAGGAAAGTCCCGTCTTGTGGGTCCTGAGCAGGGAGGAAAGGACGAAGGCTAGAAATTTGCTCTTGCGCGAGAGGTGATTTTCAGTTCTTTGCAGTTAACCTACGTCTCAGGCAGAATAAAAGAAGAATGAATAAACCCGCAAAAATAAAATCAGACGTGACGCTTCTTCACACTCCAGATTCGCCAAGTGACGAGCCTACACGATGGCAGTGCTTCATATCGATTATGATGTTACGCACACTAGTATCCGCAAACAGGTGAACATTTGCTTGGCGGCTATCGCGTTTATATCACGTGATCTCGCGGCTAAGCATTCATCTCATGGATTGAAGACAACAATTACATCGTCCATCGCAACACACACTCTCACGATCCAATGGCTCGAAAAGCCATCGCAAAAGATGTCATCGTCAAGCTGATCGTCGGCGCGGGGCAAGCCTCGCCGTCCCCGCCCGTCGGTCCAGCACTTGGTTCCAAGGGCGTCAAGTCCATGGACTTTTGCAGTACGTCCCATCACCGTTTCACCTTCCCCTTCGCCCTTCTCTCCCAGCCTTTTCCAAGCCTTACCCATTGTGCAACTTGACTAACGCACGGACGACGCAGAGGAGTTCAACGCTCGAACGGCAAACTACATCGTAGGCACGCCGATTCCCGCTCGCGTCACAGTCCGTCCGGACCGCTCATTCACGTTTGAGCTGCGCAGCCCGCCCACGGCGCATCTGCTAATGACAGCGGCGGGCGCGAAGGTGGTCAAGAATAAGGTCCGCGGTGCGGGCAACACGCCCGGTCCACACAATAACAGAGAGGGCCAGACGGGCAAAGGTCCGGTCAACAACCAGTCCGGCAACGCCGGCGTGGGACACGTAGGCACGGTTACCCTCAAGCATGTATACGAGATCGCGAAGATCAAGCAGTCGGAGGATCGCTTGAGTGGGTTAAGTCTGAAGGGGCTGGTCAAGAGCGTGATTGCGCAGGCGGGCAGCATGGGCATCGCCGTGGTGCCTTAGAGATAGGATGGACGGTGAGGAGGCTAGGGAAAAAGCGGGAGGGATTCGTTGGCATGCGAGCGCATCTTCTTTCTCATGTTGGAACACCAGATCTTCGACAAAAGCATTTCAGCGGCGCAATGAGGGTGGGAGGAAAAGATGGAAGATTAGAAAAGTCGGCACGAGCATTTTGCCTACGTGTGTTTGCCTTGATGACCCCCAAGGAAGAAGGGCACTATTGTACATTATACATGTTGTACACTAACCACTTTCCACGACGTGAAATACCACTCTCTCCATCAGGCCAGCAGGCCAGCGACCTGTCCCTCGCTCAGCCGTCTTCTCACATCTCCCTCCTGCACGCCCAGCTCGTGCTTGTGGCTCCGAACCTCCAGCTTCCGCGGCTTCCTCCGCGCCGGCGTCGTCTCCGCCCTTCCAACGACGGCCGGCTTCGTCGGCACGGGCGTCGTTTGGATTCTCGACGTGAGGCGCACACCCTCGACGGCTCTCGCGATCGACATGCTATATCCGCCGAACCACTCGCTCCACGATCCAGATCCGTCGCCCTCCCGCTGCCTCCGAGGCGGTAGCGACGACGACGACGACGCCGCCGCCCCAAGCGCCCGCGCGTGCTCGAAATCGCTGATGAACGACCGCGCAACGTTCTGCGCCGACCTGATGCCCCGGCCGATCGCGTCCAGGTCCTCGCTCGACACGTCCACCGGCAGCGGGATGCGGTAGCTGCCCGTCAGCGTGATCGCGCGGCCGAGCGGGCGCGGACGCCGCACCTCGACGCCCGGGTCTTGCAGGCGCGGTATCTCCTCCGCGCCGTCGTCGTCCGCGCCCCTGCCTGGGCCTGGCCTTGAGGGGCTCTCCTCCCTCGCCCGAAGGCTTAGCAGCTCGCTCTGCGCGGCGTCCAGCTCTCTTTGTAGTCTTCGCAGCTCGTCTCGCGCGTGTGACGCGAGCGCCGCGTCCTCCGCCGCCCTTGCTTCGGCCGCCTCCTCCGCCGGCGGCGTGGACGCGCGCTGGCCCTTCTGATGCCGCTGTCTGCGCCGCGCGGACTTCGGCGGGCCTTGTGGCCGCAGCAGGATCTCTCGCACCTGCTGCTCGATCTCGTAGACTTTGCTCTTCAGCGCCTGCACTTCGACGACGATGGCGAACTCGCTCGTTGCCGTTGACGCCTGCTGTGCCGACGTGGGCTCCGCCTCGTGCTTACCGCCGTTCCTCTTCGGCCTCCGCTTTCTCCTTCCGCTTCGTGAACTAGCAGTCGCAGCTCCCGTGGCGTCCTCGTTGATCTCCTCCGGTAAATCTACCCCGCCAGCCTCAGATTCGCCGGCCTCGCTCGCTTTATCGGGCGCCGCTGAACGCGACGGCTCGTCTTTGCGTTCCTTTGACGCGGGCATGAGGATCGTGACGAGCAGTTACTCATTGTCTCCTCAATGATGGCGTGCACTCAAGTTGCGGGCGCCTGAAGGGGAACTTGGATGTGGAGCTGCATGCACATCCTTGTCTGAGCTTGCCAGGTTTTTTATTTGGCAGCGTGCACGTCGTATCAACAAGAGGCTTCGAATACTGCACAAAACGTAATCAGGGCAAGAAAAGATAGATCAATGAAAAGAGGTGGACGTGGATGATCTGCGCGTGTACACACTGTGTTGTTTACTTGTACTGCTATCCTAGTTTTTCTTTAACATTTTTCCAGTCGATTAGTGACTTGTCATAACAACTATGCTATGATCCATTACCCGATATATCATGCTTCCTTCTTACAAATGAGATAGATCAAAACGCCGACGCTATGCCTATACAAAGCTGGCACATCCCTGCGCGCCCGACATGAGTGCCTACAGTTGATAATGATGATAGATATGATAGGAATTCTAAAGGTCCGTATCGATTCAGAGGATGAACAGACTGGCAACCATGCCAAATGCGAGCAGAGCTGCTGGGTATATAGATGACCTGCGCGCCGAATATGCGAAAGAAGCTGTTTGTACAGGAACCGCCAGCGTGGATGACGTCGACGTGGCCTGGGGAACGGTTGAGAAGGTTGTCTCATGGACGACAGCAGTCGACGATGGGGCAGAGGTGTCGTACGCCAATGTCGACGGGAGAGCGCTGGTGTCAGACACTTGCGGGGTTAGATAAGAATAAGTGTAAGAATAACCTGGTGAGATGGGCGGTTTCCAGCTCTCGGCGTAGGAGGTGGACTGGTATGCAGGGGTTGAAATTGGGATGGAATCCCACGTAAGAGTCCGAGCAGTGATCATCATGGTGGGGTATGCTTCTTCAGAGCCAACCTGCGAGGAGGATGCCTGCGGCAAAGGCTGCACAAATGAGGTAGATGAGACGTCTGGGTACGGAGACTGTTCGTGCAGTGTTAGCGCATCTTGTTTGCTTGTTTTCTTTGTTTTTTGGGGGACGGGGAATGCGTCTTACTCACAGGAGCCGAACTCGGCGGCACGACCTTGCCTGAGCTGGTGACCGTCCAACCGCTGGGAAGGCCTGGATAATTTGTATACGTCGCAGTCTCGGTCGACAAAGTAGACGCAAGAGGAACCCAGGGGTAGACGGAAGGTGTTGAATAAGTAGAGTCGGAGCGATGGGTGCCTTCGAAGGGTATTGGCTGGCCAGTCGACACGGATGTGACGGCTGGTGCGGCTGAATCTGTCCCTGAGCCAGCGCCAGAATAGACGCTACCGCCGACCGCCTTAATGTCCTGCCAATCTCCACTCGTGCCAACATACTCGTATTGAGTGCCGGTGGAATAGTCTTCCACCGTGATTGACTTCACTTGCATCGTGTACGGCCCCGCAGAATAGTCTGTGTATCCGCCAGCCCACTCGATCGTGCCTTGCGAGTTAGAAGGATCACCACCGCTCCACGCTCCCATCTTGACTTGCATCGGCGTCTGAGGGTACTGGCCTGGCTCCGCAGCGGAAGCCGTAAGCACGCGCACCGTCTGCCCGCTAATCTGCCAGACAATCTGCTCCGAAGTCCACTCGACCGTGTAGGTTATGAAACCATCCTGATTGCCCGGGTTCGACTGGAATGCGCCACGGTTATAGCTCCCTGTGATGCCTTTTCCAAAGTAGTTGGTCTGCACTTGGTTGCCGTCCTTCCCAAGCCACTCCCAGTCGATCTCGTCGAGACAGTCGCTCTGAAGCACCACGCTACTCACGATACCAGTGCCCGGCGCGGCCTTTAGCGTCACCGACACTTTGCCGAACATGATGTACCATTTCGACGTGAGTTGCGGAGAGTCGCCAGATTTTGCAACGGTGAAGGACACCCCGTTGGAGTCGTAGGTTGGGTTGCCTTGTGGCGTGAAGCTATCTGACGCACCGCTGGTGAAGTCAATGTTCACCGTCCGGCCTAGCGCAGAGTCTGCAGGGCATCCTCCTTGTGTGAGCGGGTTGCAATTTGTGTATGTCTGTGCTGCTGATGGCACGGTTTGCAGCAGAAAACTTGCGGCACCAAGTATCCTCCATATCGAAGGAGCCATGGCAGGCATGTGTGTGAAGAGGAAACGATAGCAGAGGCGGGATGAGGGCGTTTACTCGTACGAAAACGCAGTAGGAGGGTAAGAGTATAGACAGGGTGTTTCGAGGTCGAGTTGGTACAGGTGAACAAGGGAAAGTGAGCAGTCGATAGTGAAGGCAGCACATAAATGTATTGTGTCGGGCTGCGGATAGCCACATCTTTTTCAACATGGATGACTTCATACGTCACAATCGTCACCAAAGCGTCTACGGTGTTCCCAGTAATCGATTTGTTGTCTCGCCATGAGTGGTTGTGGTGTTTTTGCGGGTGGTTGGAGAGGCCGGGATGGTAGCCATCGAATTTTGCCTTCCAAGACCGCGACAGCCATCGTCGCCACAGTCCTCCAGCGATGCCAAGTGCTCAATTGCGGTCGTAGGCTATCCGTACCAGCGTACTCTTTGTGCACAGCATGTACGATCCGTGTGCAGAGCAGGACATCGCTTGGTGGTGTTGCAATCCGGATTTACGCTCAACGAGCGAAGTAGCGCAGGCGGTGGCTGGCAGGGGTTCATCAGCCTTACTGTGAGCACGTGCCATGGGTGGCTTTGGAGCAGTCCAGACCCTTGCATTAGCAGAGCTGCCGTCGCGAATCGACTCCGATGCTACGAATAATTTTACTAGCATGACTCCCATAGCCACAAGGTCACCTGCCTTCACGAACACAAGCTTACAGCTGAACGCAAAAAGAAATTCATCATGTCGCTGACGAACGCCTCGCCTCTGGATGCCGCAAGAGCCGCTCGTCTCGCTTCGCGGAAATTGGCCATTCTTCCATCCTCTGCGCGGAACGATGCCTTGACCGCCATTCACGATGCTTTGGCGAAGGCAAAGGAAGAAATCTTGAACGCAAACGCTCGTGACCTCCAGGCAGCGGTGAAGGCCGCTGAGCACGGGGAGCTGAGTCAGAGTCTTGTCAAGAGACTGGACCTGTCGAAGAAGGGCAAATATGAAGACATGCTGCAAGGCATTCTGGATGTGCGCCAGCTTGACGATCCTAGTATGTGTGGATCTATTCCCAGATACGCCCGGACATTAAGAAGCCCACGTGCTAACTTAGCGCTCTTGCAACAGTCGGTCAGGTTGACAAGCGGACACTGCTTGACGACGGCCTCGTTCTGGAGCGCAAGTCGTCGCCCATTGGCGTGCTGTTGATTATTTTTGAGGCCCGCCCAGAAGTCATTGCCAACATAGCCTCGTTAGCAATCAAGTCTGGCAACGCGGCCATTCTGAAGGGTGGGAAGGAGTCAACAGAGTCCTTCAAAGCAATCTCGACTGTGATCTCGAATGCACTGGCCTCCACGGAGGTTCCCAATGATGCACTGCAGCTCGTAACGACTCGAGACGCAATCAAGCCGCTGCTGGAACTGGATCAGTATATCGACCTTGTGATCCCACGTGGCGGAAATGAACTTGTAAGAAGCGTCAAGAAGGGAACCCAGATTCCGGTTCTTGGTCATGCGGATGGGTTGTGCACGATGTATCTCAGGGCAGACGCCCCGTCAGACATGGCTGTCAAGGTCATCCTCGACGCCAAGCTAAGTTACCCGGCCGCGTGTAACGCCCTAGAGACCTTGCTTGTAGATGAAGATGCGCTTTCAACAACTCTGCCACAGGTAGCATCCGCGTTGTTGAGCAAAGGAGTAGCTTTGCGATGTGATGCCGCCTCAAAATCGGCGCTGCAGGCTAAACTTGACAAGCATGACTCGGCTCTGCTACAGGATGCGACTGAAGAAGACTACAAGACGGAGTTCTTGGATCTCATTCTCGCCATCAAGACCATTCCCAAGTCCACACCGCAAGAAGCAGTAGACGCGGCCATCGCACACATCAACGAGTATTCTTCTCATCACACCGACGCCATACTAACGCAAGATGAGGCCATCGCTCGTCATTTTCAAGACGCGGTCGACAGCGCAGGCGTCTTCTGGAACACAAGTACGCGAATGGCAGACGGCCAGCGTTTCGGGTTCGGAACCGAAGTGGGGATCAGTACGAACAAGATTCACGCTCGTGGACCCGTCGGGCTGGAAGGCTTGTGCATCTACAGATGGAGAATAGACGGCAATGGGCAGGTGTCGGCGGAATACGGCTCAGGAGGGAAGCAATGGAAGCATCAGAAACTGCCAGCTGGCGATGCCGAGAGATACGCGGCGAATGATGCGGAGCTTGAGGTTCTACGACAGTTTAGGGCGAAGCAGCGTGGGCTGGCAAACGGTGCTCATTGAGCGGATGCAAGGGGAAGGGTTCTCAAGGTCATATGTAGCACCAAAAGTCAACTGCATGGTCTTCTTACCGCATACGGGTTTTCTGGGAGTAATTCTGGCGCGCTATTACCCCAGATTTTCTGGGTGGCGTGCATATCCAACAGCCTGCCCCGGGCAATCGTCATCAAAAAATCAGAATTTGCAGTGCCCAGCGTAGCATCGGGAAATGGCATACGGCCCCGACGACGCGGGACGAAAGCTGCTTATGCAAAACGCAATGACGGACGAGGAAAAAAATTCTGCCATTCGAGCGTGATGGAGCCAGAAACGTAATACCGTCATAGCGTGTCCTCGCCATTGAGCGGCGATTCGTCACAAGGGGATGGCCCAACCACAGATCACGCATGGCCTCAGCGAACGGGAGCGTGTGCTGCGCCTTACAGGCACTATGAATAATTCGACACAGGGGGCCCCTCAGCAGGTGACTACTCGGCGTCTCGGGCTTCTGTATCAGGCACAGCGACCTAACAAGCAATGATGCTCACGAGGGGTGCGCCGACGCCAGCCGTAGCCGCTAACGGAGACGCTGGGATACGGGGCGTCGGGATGGGGACGCTGGACGCTGGATGCTGGACGCAGAGCGTGTGGGCAAAAGCATATATAGCGAACCATGTGAACGACGACGAAACACGACGCAAATTCTTCTCGTCTCCGAGAGTCCTACACAGAGGCAGTTCGCACTCCACTCCGCCAGCCATATCGCATCCACACATACCGCGTGAGGCTCGCTCGCACACCCTCGTCTCGTACAAGTGCCAGACACGACGAGCCTTGCTTTTCTTTCGCCGCTTGGGCTCATCGATCTGCGCATCGCAGAGTCTCAGGAACAAGGTCCAGATCCGACCGACGTCATTGGCGCTCCCGGACTGTGAGTCTGCACCTCCGTCTGCACGTCGCGGCCGGCGCAGCAAACCACCAAAAATCCTCCAGCCGCAAAGAATCGGTGAGCAAATCCCCCCCAGCTTATCGCAATCGCCGTCTTTTGCGTCGAGCAGCCGGCCGGCCGCTGAAACAGGAGCGCCCAGCGGATCCAATTGGTGCTCATGGCTGGTCCTCTTCCGTGTCTGCTGCGCGCACACACAGCCTTGGGCAACAAAAGCCTGTTGGATGCCAGGGTCTTCTCTGCGCCTGGCTGGTCGACCTCGCTGGATCAGTCCAGTGCTCCCGGGCAATTGACGGCTGATTCCCTTGGTATCATTGATCTATGACTTGTCTGCGTTTCGTAACGTGAAGCTTATCTCGAGCTCCATTGCTGTCCGCGTTTGCTCCGCTTGTCGACACGCACGCACATGTCATCACACACCGCATTGCCTTTCCATGACTTCTAACCTTACTCCCAGTGTTTATTAGGTGAAATCACCACGCCCACTGTGTGCGCAGCACATCTTCCCGCAACCTTGAGCACGTAGGAAATATGGCGGGCCAACAGCCCCTCGAACAGATCGGCACCTTGCCAGACCGTAAGTTCCCAGCTGTTCCAGCAAGATTTGTGCAGCCTCAAGCACAATGGGAGAGGGTCGCATCCTTCCAGCGGCAGAAGGAGCACTTTTGAGTCTCACGACGCTAACAGAAGCCAGGAACGCTGAGCGTAAATGGCTTCAACGGTCAAACCAACGGCTCCGCGCCTCACAATAAGATTCTCGAGCAGGTGATTCGCACACCTGGTCGAGAGCCTTCTCCTCAGCCCACTCATCTCACTGTCCCTGGTAGCGGAACCCACACTCCCCGCATACTGACCGATCGAGGTTCGGGATATGAGGCACCCAAGTTTGAGGGCAAGAATGAGCAGAAAGAAAAAGTCATGGACCTCCTCGAGGCAAAGGGCTTCATCCCAGAGGATCTCATCGAAGACGAGGCCAATTGGTTCTACAACGAGATGGGAATCGACGACTCGTATTTCCAGACCGAGAGCGTCGAAGCCATTGCAAACAACATGCTCTCTCTGTACGCTAGCAAAGTTGCTGCATATGCGCGACAGAGTGGAGAACCAGAAGTCAAGCTGCAGAAGGAGCACAGTGATCACGCTCTCTACATCGACACCAGCAAGCCTGGTATCACGGTCACAGATGGTACGCTCTACGAGCAGAGGATTGACACCAAGTACCTGAACGGTTCGAATCCTCAGCGCGCGTATCGCCTCGAGTCTTTCCGTGCATCCAACACGGGTGCTAACCAAGAGATGTCGTTACGCTGCTACTTTTTGTATCTCTGCGAGTTTGCCAATCCAAATCCGCCGGAAGGAGAGACAAGACTCGATATTGTGGGCGCCAAGAGCTTCCTTCAAAAAGCCTCCAAGAACACGAAGGAGATCTACCAAGAGATTTTGGACCAAGTCGTTCTGCGGACTGGTCCAGTCATCGAATATTTTGATATTGAAGGCACTGATGAGAAGCGCCTGGTCGTTGCGTACAAGCAAGGCACAGCCCTTGGCTTTTTCAGCGCCCTGAGCGATCTTTACCATTGGTATGGTATGACTTCGACGCGTAAGTACGTCGAGCAGTTCTCGAACGGATACACCGTCATGAGTCTGTACTTGAAGCCCGTGCCAAATCATCCTCGTCTGATGCCCTCGAATCAGGCGATTCGACAAATTGTCAAGGAGGTTTCACTACTGTACTGCATCCCGCAGAACAAGTTCCAGCACCACTTCATCTCCACCAAGAGCAATCTCCAGGAGACTATATACGCTCATTGCGTCTGGGTATTCGTCACCCATTTCCTCAACCGTTTGGGCACCGAATATCATGCCTTAGCTGACATTCTGGACCCGAACGACAGTTCTCACCAGGAGCTGCTGAGCTCGTTGAAGAAGCGCCTGCGTTCGGAGACCTTCACCACGGAATACATTTTCGAGATCATTAACCAATATCCGGATCTAGTTCATGCTTTGTACCTGAAGTTCGCTCAGACGCATTATCCCGAGATCCCGAGCATCAATGACGATTTCTTGCCGACGTTGAGCTACCTGCGTCTGAAGATCGACAGGATCCTGACGGATGAGGAGATGAAGAAGACGATCGAAGAGACTGTTGTCAACGAGCATCACCTGATTGTGATGCGGTCCTTCCAAATCTTCAATAAGGCAGTGCTGAAGACGAATTTCTTCACCCCGACCAAGGTCGCTGTCAGCTTCCGCCTTGACCCTAGCTTTTTGCCAAAGAACGAGTACCCTCAACCACTGTACGGCATGTTCCTCGTGATCGGCTCCGAATTCCGCGGCTTCCATCTCCGTTTCCGAGATATTGCCCGTGGCGGCATTCGCATCGTCAAGTCCAGGAGCAAGGAAGCCTACAACATTAACGCTCGGTCGATCTTCGATGAGAACTACAATTTGGCGAACACCCAGCAAAGGAAGAACAAGGACATTCCGGAAGGTGGCTCCAAGGGCGTCATTCTCCTGGATCCGCGACATCAAGATAAGACGCGCGGCGCCTTCGAGAAGTACATTGACAGCATCTTAGATCTCCTCCTGAAAGCAGCATCTCCTGGTATCAAAGATCCCATCGTGGACTTGTACGGAAAGGAAGAGATTTTGTTCATGGGTCCTGATGAGAACACAGCTGATCTAGTTGATTGGGCCACCGCACACGCTCGCCAACGAGGCGCCCCATGGTGGAAGTCATTCTTCACCGGAAAGAGCCCCAAGCTTGGCGGTATTCCACACGATAAGTACGGCATGACTACTCTATCTGTTCGCCAATATGTCGAGGGCATCTACAGGAAACTGCAGCTTGACCCTAGCAAAATCCGGAAGCTGCAGACAGGTGGACCGGACGGTGATCTTGGCTCTAACGAGATCTTACTTGGCAACGAAAGCTACTACGCTATCGTTGATGGCTCTGGTGTTCTTGTCGATCCCCACGGCATAGATCGGGAGGAGCTACTTCGCCTTGCCAAGAGTCGTGTCATGATCTCGCAGTTCGACACTTCTAAGCTCTCAAAGGACGGATATCGTGTGCTCGTTGATGAAACCAATGTGAAGCTACCCAATGGAGAAATCGTCCACAATGGAACGACTTTCCGTAACACGTTCCACCTTCGAAAACCGGAGTACGATATATTTGTGCCCTGTGGAGGTCGTCCAGAGTCTATTGACCTAAGCACGGCTGGCAAACTCATCGATGCAGATGGCAGATCATTGGTGCCATATATTGTTGAAGGCGCCAATCTGTTCCTCACGCAAGATGCCAAGCTACGTCTCGAGAAGGCTGGCTGTATTCTGTACAAGGATGCCTCTGCTAACAAGGGTGGTGTCACTTCCTCCTCTCTCGAGGTGCTTGCAGCGCTTGCCCTAGACGATCAGACCTTCATTGAACACATGTAAGTTGAATTCCTTGTATGAAAAATCCAGGGATGTCTAACAACAAGATAGGTGCATGAAGGAGGATGGTACCATACCACAGTTCTACCAGGATTACGTCAAGGAGGTGCAGAGGGTGATCAAGGAGAATGCCACTCTAGAATTTGAAGCTATCTGGAGAGAACACGAAGCAACTGGTGAACCACGATCAATTCTGAGTGACACACTTTCGGTGGCTATCACCAAGATGGACGAAGAACTCCAAAAGTCTGAGTTGTGGGACGACGTCACTTTCAGACATTACATTCTGAGCGAGGCACTTCCAAACCTTCTGCTCGAGAAGATTGGTTTGGAAACCATTCTCAAGAGGGTACGTGTCACTGCTATCATGGAGAGGCGCGCAAAATAGACTGTGACATTGTTTCATCGTTGAAGAAGTCCGCTGACCAGATATCACAGGTACCCGACAACTATCTACGGGCCATCTTTGGCAGCTATCTCGCTTCTCGTTTTATCTACAAGTGCGGCATTCACGCTAGCCAGTTCGCCTTCTTCTCCTAGTACGTCATACCCAGTTTGAAGTCGTGGTTTTTTGAACCGATCACTAACCATCTCGTACAGTATGAATGATCGTATGATGAAGGCCAGGGGTCAACACAAATAATGAATTGTAAAGGATGCAATGAGACTAGGTGGTCCTTATCTTTCTGTAGATTTTTGGCTGATATTTAATGACATCTTATACCGCGATTTACTAGACACGGTATTGTGCTCAGGCACAGGCGGATTCTATGGCATAGAAAAAAATATAGGTCCTTAAAAAACACCCTTTTGGGTAAATTCAAGTATCGCTGATCACATACATGTCCTATAGATACATCGTGAACATACCTTCGCTGAAATTATGCGCTCTGAACTGAAGTAAAGGACGGATTACTAAGCAAATGCCAAGAATGTTCCCTTAGCAATCTTCTCTCATTAATTTTCCCCTTAAAAAGCTCAGCGGATCTCGTCTTCACGCTCAACGAGCATAACAAGAAGAGCGTGTGACGAGATGAACGCATTGACTCAATTGTCAAACTTTGCTAACAATGCCGGTCTGTGACATCGATCCACGTGAACAAATATACTTTCAAAGCTAATACGGTCTTAAGTCGCGGTTGAAAAGACGCTTCGGTTGGCACAGGCAGCCACTTTGATTGGTGCGAATGTTCATGAAAACTACATCACTTCCTACGTGACAGCCAGGGATCAATTCAACATTTGTACGTCTACTCAGATAATGGCTCAACTAGCAGCCAACGTCCCATAGTCTAGCATTTTTTTATGTATTTTTTTTTCACAGAGCTGACGGTGTCGAAAGCGCGTCGATATCTTCGAATTTTCAAATGGATCGATAGCTTCAACGACGTCTTTGACTCAATGTCCGGCTCGAAGCCCGGCGTGGTGAAACTTCTCGAAAGTTCGAAGTCGACCTTTCTCGGCCTTTATTTCCTGCTGGAGATGATCACGCTCGGCGACGCGATGGGCGTGACGCAGCTAGAGCTGGGCCCCTTCTTAGTGACACAGGCCAGCAGGTTCTGGTTTTATGCACTGCTGTTCAGTATCCTCCAAGGCATCTGGGAGGGCTTGTTCGTGCCGGACGCTCAGCAGAAACTGGCCGCCAAGAAGGCGAAACGAGGTGGAAAGGGGTCTGCTGAGAAGGCGGTTACCCAGAGCACTCGGCAGGGGCTGCCTTACAAGCAACTGGTTATTGATGGTTGTGACCTCATCATCCCTGGCTCTGCGCTCCATTGGATTCCTGCTTCGCAACTCGCGGTTGGGACTGCAATGACTGTCAGTACGTTGCTGCAGCTGAGCGACATTTGGCCAAAGACACAGGCGCAGGCTGCGTCCACTTCAGCACAGAAAAAGCAAGCCTAAGTTCTTTAATCTCTCGTGGCGGAAAACACCGCCTCAAGCTGTTCTTGGGAGATATCAGCGCCCCCCATGTTCAGAGGCTGGATAAGAAAAGAGACGGTCCTGAATGGAACCAGCATCAGAAGGGTTGCCCTCCCAGGAACTGGCAAGTGCCCGCCAAAGATCACTTCACGTGGCCTTATCATTATAGATCTCGGAACGGATCAATAGAACAGTCTGGAAATTATGCACAGTCTTGGTTGCGTTTTTAGATAAGAGCAAGTTCAGCTAGGCCATATGGCTCTCTCTTTTCTTTGGGTGCGTCCAGCTTCAAAGGCAGATCGGTTTATCAAACGTTATCGAAATTTCAGTGCCACAAAGCCTCTCGAAAATGGCCTTGTTCATTCTATCCCAATTCAGAAATCAAGTCACCGCTTGCACTAGCTTCATCTCTGCCCTCAATTCGTGTTCAATGAAGTCGTTCGACTTTGTAAGTGCCTCATTTTTTTTAACAGCCGTGCAGGGTATTCTTCTAGATAACAAACCTCCACATTGTAAGAACAGCAAAGAAAATAAAGATGGTGAAGGTATTTACGTGCTACATGGGTTGGTAGCGTCCATAGCATAGATGCGGACGCGAAAGCTTGTTCTGATTTTCCATACGAAAGTCGAGTAAGCATTCCAAATGGGATACCAGACACTGCGGAGGAGGATGGTCTTGCGTTCATGAATGGCTCACGATAGAGCCCTGATGACGGTATAAGGGAGAAGAACCGAAGATATCACGACCGTATCGGAAACACACTCGAAGAATTCAGGTTCCCCATCAGCACAAGTTCAAACAGGCTACCAACACTGGGTTCAACATTCGTCGTGCTGGCGAGCAGTAAAGGCATTGAGATTCAATCGTCCAATTGCAAGCTGTTCGAGTGTGGCGGTGTTTGTTATTCTTGCCTCGTTCGCCGTCAAATACGTCGGACCAACATGAACAATTTCATTCAAAAGATACGAGCGTTTCACTATGCAATCTGTGGACGTCGTTCACCTTTACACGCACTTAACTCATCTTATGCTCTAGAGACTTCGGTATTGCACTTTCATGAATACTACGTAACACCTCGATGGCATCTAATGTGCGGTAATCGATAATGATTCAGATCCAGGCTTACGCGCGAATGAGTTATTTCTTTTTAATTTTTGAAGAAACTCTTTTCTCAAAGCAGAAGCAACGTATTCGTTGGCTGGCACGGCGAGATGATACTTTGAATTAAGGATTATCAGCAAAGCGAATGGCCCAGCTAGCTTGAGAGCAGCTACAGACCAGGAGACTCGCGAGAGAGCCAGCTGTGATTTAAGTTTGGACGAGCCCTGCAGTCGCTATGCGGGTGCTGAGCCGCAGAAAAATTTTTGCCTCGCGGATTGGCTGTGCTTGCGTGTCAGATTAGGCCACGGGTGAGGTCGAGTCGCTTTGAATCCTGGCTATAAAACGTGCAGAATAGCATAGAACGGCCGTCATGCTTCCCCACGATGCGTGAGCGTCCATCGGCTATTCAAGGCAAGTTGCATTGTCGGTGTGTCGTCGTTCGTCCGGATCCAAACTCGACAGATCCCTGTTGCGGCTCGACTGATCTTGCACTTAGCGGAAACCTCAACACCAGGCTTGGCCAGTATATCCCCTAAAAGCAGGAACAGCCTATCCTCAAGGCATCACAAGAACACCAGTTTACGTAAAGCCCACCATGGCTGCGATATCGAGTCGGGGGGCGGCAAAATCTTCAAAAAGGCCAGCACCCGCCATTTGCTTCTGTTGTTCCTTCAACAGTCGATTTCTTGGTACGCTTGCACCATCTCTCTTTCCGCTCCCGGAGTTTCAAAAGATATTAATCGTCCTCGACGTCACAGCTTCACCACCCGATTCCCAATCATATCAACAATGACTTCAGCGCCGACATTGCAGCCGAAGTTCTTGCCTTCCCGCAACCAGCTCGGGCTGGTGGCCGTGGGTTTCAATGGCGGTCAGGTTCGTAGAGAAGTGCACTTTACTGAACAGACGGATTGACTCGTGGTATAGATGAAATCAGGCGTCGAAGCCGCTCCAATGGCGCTTATCGAGGCCGGACTAATCGACCAACTGAAGCAAGATCTCGAATATGAAGTCTCGTTTGATGGTGAAGTGCACTATTACAATGAGATACTACCCGCAGAAGACCCAGAATACCGCAACATGAAGAAGCCAAGATCAGTGAGCGCGGTAACGAAGCAATTGAGCAAACAAGTCTACGACCACGCTCTCGCAGGCAAGTTCGTGCTTACTCTTGGCGGTGACCACTCGATTGCGATTGGCACAATATCAGGCACTGCAAAAGCAACAAGAGAGCGACTGGGCAGAGACATTGCTGTCATATGGGTAGATGCGCATGCCGACATAAACACACCGGAAACGTCGGGAAGCGGCAACATTCATGGCATGCCCGTGGCATTTTTGACCGGTTTGGCAAAGGGAGACAGCGACGATATCTTCGGCTGGATACAGGACGACCAAAGAATCAGCGTCAAGAAGTTAGTCTACATTGGCTTGAGGGATGTGGATCGGGGTGAGAAGAAGATACTTAAGGACCACGGCATAAAGGCATTCTCAATGCACGACATCGACCGGTATGTCTACTTGGCACGACACTCACTGGCAAAACATAAAATGCTAACATTGCTCACCAGATATGGCATTGGAAAAGTAATGGACATGGCCCTTGGATGGATCGGTAGCGATACACCTATTCATCTGTCATTTGATATCGACGCTCTAGATCCCCAGTGGGCGCCATCGACAGGAACGGCTGTCAGAGGCGGCCTCACGTTGCGCGAAGGAGACTTCATCGCTGAATGTGTCGCTGAGACCGGCAGCTTAATTGCCCTCGATCTTGTTGAGGTCAATCCAAGTTTGGAGACTCAAGGCGCTCACGAAACCATTCGAGCTGGCTGCTCTATTGTGCGCTGTGCGCTTGGTGACACACTACTCTAAGTCTACCCCGAAATAAAAGCAGTAAACGTTGTGATTAGTTGACTGAATCTGAATGGGGAGTTGTTGGTGTGGCTGGAGTAGGCTAGAGCAAGGTAGACCAGTCATAGACGGTTCGCCCTTCGTATTCAAGAATTAATAGCGAATTTGCACCGGAATGTTTTTGCAATCTCCGTACTTTACTTTGCAAGCACGGGTCATTTAGGAATCGTTTTATTAATCCATTTCGTCGCCAATGCTCTAATGAGAAAAAATGATTTGCCATGTGATGTCATTCCCTGAGCTTCCGAATTCAGTCTCTGCTCTTGATTACAAGGGTGAGAGAGATAAAGAACCAACTGTAAAGGACGGGGAAAATCTAATATTGCTTCACGTCATCTTTATCTTCTGAATGGGCAACATATTACCTCTTATCTCTTTAAAAGGCACATGGATATAGCTGTGCGACGATCGCCAACGAGACGTTGGCCTACTAGCGTCTTTGAGCTACTCGGAGCTGCTCCGAGAGCCTCAACTACCTACGCGTTTCTGCGCGTCAATCACCAGTATCGACGACAGATCACCATAGATCAGCTAAACAACCAAAAGAAAGGTAAGGCAAACATTCAAAGTAAATTGAACTAGTTTCTGAAAATTGATCAGGACGTGAACGCGTGGTCATTCTTGGATCTGGTAGGCTATTTTCCCTATCGTTACTGTTCACGAGTGCTAAGAAAACCCACAGGCTGGGCTGGCTTCACGGTTGCTCGCAGGCTTGACCCCAAGAAATTCCAGGCTGTGATCGTATCGCCACGTTCTTATTTCGCTTTCACTCCTCTTCTGGCGTCGTGTAGCGTTGGCACGCTTGAATTCCGAACCGCCCTCGAACCTGTCCGAAGTCGTCGCTTGAAGGCAGATTTCTTACAGGGCTGGGCCGAAAAGCTAGATCTAGTGGGAAAGAAAGTGACCATCGAGGAGGCGGCGGATGATCCCAAGCAAGGTCTCGGTCCTACTGAGCGAACCATCGACACAGGTAGAGACCCCGGCCAGCTGAGAAGGGAAGGCAAACTCTTTGACCTTGCGTATGACAAGCTTGTAATTGCCGTGGGCTGCTACAGCCAAACCTTTGGCACACCAGGTGTCAAAGAGAATGCTTACTTTTTGAAGGATGTTGGGGATGCCAGGAAGATCAGAAAGAGGTTGCTTGACTGCTTTGAGACTGCAGCTTTGCCCACGACTAGCGAGAAGATGCGGAAAATCCTCTTAAATTTTGCAGTGGTCGGTGGGGGGCGTGCGTATTCGCGTCTAACTCTTATATAACGCACGCTGACTGGACGCAGCAACCGGCATTGAGTTCTCGGCAGAGCTTCATGATTTGGTCACGGAAGATATGGCCAGGCTGTATCCTGATCTTATCAAGTACTTCAGGATAACTGTGTATGATCTCGCGCCAAAGGTCCTTGCCATGTTCGACGAAAGTCTGGCAAAGTATGCCATGGAACATTTCAAGCGCGAGGGTATTCACATTAGAACATCTCATCATGTGCAAGAATTGCGTGTTGGCCCCCCGGTAGCTGAAAATGCAGAGGCTGGCTCTGATTCGGATGGCAAGCTGTGTTATACCTTGAAGACCGAGGAAGAAGGCGAGATTGGAGTTGGGATGTGCGTTTGGTCTACAGGTTTGATGATGAACCCGTTCGTGCAAAAGCAATCCGATATCTTACATGGCATACCACAAGATGGCGTTGACTTGACCCACGTCGATCTGAGAGATGCTGATAAGCTGGATTGGATACTGAAGAAACACCCACGTACCGGTGGTCTTGTCACAGATAGGCGTCTTAGGCTTGTTCTTCAGCCTAAGGAGCGGCTGGAAGAGGATTCGCGAGTAAACGAGGAAACGTCTCGAGCAGTAATTCGAGATGTATACGCGTTGGGCGATTGTGCTACAATTGAAAACACGATGTTTCCCGCGACAGCCCAGGTTGCTTCGCAAAAGGCTGAATGGCTGGCGAAACGGCTCAACAAAGGCGACATTGACAAACACTCTTTCCAGTTCAAGAACCTGGGAGTCATGGCATACCTCGGAAACTGGAATGCAGCCTTTCAGCCCGGAAGTGGTGGTGAAATCTCCGGCAGGGTAGCTTTCTTGATCTGGAGAGGTGCGTACCTCACGAAATCTGTCAGTCTACGGAACAAGATTCTGATTCCAACATATTGTGAGTTCGTTCCCTGCGGTCCCTAAAAAAATACATTGTAACCATTATAGGGTTTCTCAACTGGCTATTCGGCAGAGATGTGTCACGATTTTGAACCGGAATATCGGGGAAGAATCCACTTTTGCGGCTGCCCACATGGGGTCTGCGGCTGCAGTCTTATATCCTATTTGATGCGGTTCGAGGTAGCCTCGTTTACCCTTAAGTTAAACTGTGCTGCGAACACAACAAGGATAAAGCAATATTGGGTTCTCCAGGGTCGTTTTTTTCTCTTTACTTTCCACCATCTATACTCCGCTGGAACTATTATTGGCCCAGATGTCCAATACCCATAAGGGTATGGAAGCAGCAGCAAGGATGGGCAGTTCGTGGAACACCATTCCCATTTGCCACGTCGGCCAATCAGTCTGCACCACGAGGTCGCAAAGCTGCAGGCGCCTTACCTTTCAACTGTGATATCATGCCATCTCAACTTCCGCATGCATGAATGTAACGAGGCCTTTTTCTGTCACAGTAATTTCCGTTCCACAACATTCGTCCCCGCGTAACCCTGGCTAGGCTAGCTGCAGCAGCCGGGAGGCAAAAAGCTGTCGAAATATGTGTCGACAACGAAGCATTGCTTCAACACCATACGTAGCCTGACGTTCAATTGACCAGATCGTGTGCCTATAATGGTACGTATCCATTCTTGTGGGATGGTCGAAACCGATCGGCCGCGTGCTAACGAGTCTATGACTCCCCAGGGTGTTGCGGATGAGCTAAAAGAGAGAGCGAATGCATTTGTGTCGGGTGTCTCCACTCCAGCCGGTCCCGGAAACTTTCTTGATTCGCATGCAAGCGCTCAGAAGACGTCTCGACCTGCATTTAAGCACTGTGGAATATCAATCTCGGACCAATCAAGCCAGTCTGGCGGGTCGGGAAGCGAGGAAGAGTGTGATTATTCACGAGATCATTCATCGACGCCACGCTACTCGGCTCTCAATTCAAGCTCACATTATATAACACCAAACCAGCCGCGGGCGGACATACCTGACGACAATCACAACGTACATGGGGTGGACGAACCCATTTTAGCGTCCATCAAGGAAGCATCCGACGACGACATCCCACCCCAGCCTTTTCCACGCAGCGTTGCGGATAATTCTAAACGATCTGTCGAGCGACACTCGATATCGTCGAGTAGCGGCCGACGCTATGTGAGCAGCAGCAGCTCTCTTTCTCGGAGTCGGCCTTCCAACCTTCAACAACAGCTTAGCTCGCCGCCCAATGTTTCTCTGCAATCCCTCATATCAAGCCTGACGACCTCCAGTGGCTCTAGTGGTAACTCTACCGTTACGCAAAAATCATACGATAAGCGTTCTATTCGGCGGAAACGACCCGAAAAGAATAGACGATCGAAAAGCGACGACGTACTAGAACGGCGTACAAATCGTTCGCGGAAAGAAACTTCTCAAGGAAACAAGACAAAAACGCCGCACGGGAAGAGCAAGTCACCTTCGAAGATCAAGATGGAAGAAGAAGAAGGACCAATCAAGGCGAATATGTCCAGGCCCGGCTCAAGCGCAAGCCGTGGTTCGAGGAAGGATTCCATCTTCTCACCTCCAACCCCTTCAAGTAGACGTTCTTCAATATCTAAGTCTAGAGCAAGCAGTCGTAATGAATCAAGTGCACAGTGGAAACGACAAGACACGCTCAATTTTGATTCTGGTATATCCGTCACCAGCAGTCCGGAAGCGAGTGCTCCTTCGAAAGTGCTCGAGGATGAGACCGTTGATCACGATGATTCTGCTTTCGATTCGTCCGACGAGGCAAGCGGCAGCGATGCAGAGGCCGAGGAGCCACATGAATCGCCATTGCCTTTCATGGCACCGTCGCCCTCGGAGAACTTCTCATTTACCCAAACTCAAGCTCTGCCTGACGCTGACCCATATGTACAACGGTTACAAGAGCAAGAGGCAGCCATGCAGCATCACATTCTCCATAGCCCACAACCAAAAAGGACGATCAGACCGAAGGTCAGTTCTTCGTTTCACCCTAGCCCAGTTTTACCGTTGTACGATCACCACGCAACCAGTGCCGTGCCGGCCGGACATCCAATCTCTTCCTCGTCATCCAGCATACCCCATGGAGACCCGACGTACTTCCAAGCCTATTATGAAACTCACGACCAGCATCTTCGCCCGTCGGGAAACCATTTTCAAGTTGATACACAGAGAACCACGATTGCTGGCTACGAGATGCTTGCAAAGAAGCTCTCTGAATCGTCCGATAGGGATCCATCAGCAGTTAAGCCGCTGTACCGCAGGTTTGAAGAGCTGAATCACCGAGTGCTGCTACATCTGCAAGACGAAATTTCAGAGCTTGAGGAAGAGTTGCGCGCACTCGACGAAGTGATTGCACAGATGTCATCACTCCCCGATGACACGATTCACCCGGCCTCAAGACGGATCGAGGCTCGATATGGGTCCGAAGTGCACTTTCGACGAACACAGATTTTGGGCAAGATATTTCTCAAGCTGCAGCAATACAGTAAGAAGCTACTCCAACCCCCCACCCCCCCGGGCTTAAATTTTTTTTTTAGAGAAGCTAAGAGACCATATTAGATCAAGGGCTGACAACTTATTCTGACGCAAAAAACAAGTATACGCCCGCAGGTGAGTCGGATATCACCGCATACCGAGCTTGGATGGCCGAACACGTACCCATAGAGCCAAACGAAGGAAAATATTTGGACCGCGGCGATGATCTTATGTTTCCTGGAAAGCAACCAGCTGAGCAGGCCAAGTCGCCAACCAACCACGCGACCTATTCGTCGGAGCTAACACTGCTTATGACGATGGATCTCATCATGTTGGCGACACTACTGATAGCGTTTAGCATCGTCCCTGGGCCCGTGGCGAAAATTCTACTTGGAGGAGTTCTGTTGTGCTGCCTCGCCGGCACACTGTGGTTTTCCAAGGATAAAAGCATTGGTCTACGGAGTAAAAAGGACGCATAGCGCGGCTCTATCGGCCCCTTCTACTTTTGGCTTTTCTTTTACCAACTTCTTTTTTTTTCCCTTTCACCGCCTTTGATTTTGGTCTTGTTTTACTAAGCGTGGATGTGATTCAATACTCTTATCATGTGCTTTGCTGGGCTTAGAATGTTATGCCCGCCCTCTTGTTTAAGATTGTGACGAGACGACGGATTAGGTCCTGTACGATTGGTTGCATGGGCGGATGAGAAATGTACTCCTAATATATACCCTTAGCGAACGAAGCGAAAATCGTTGCGTCGTTGCGGCCGTTGAAGAGCCAAAAAAAAATACTCTGTTTGGAAGCTACTTGGCCACCGAGACTTTGCGAGTACGTTTCGACAGACTTTCCGTGGCTCCGTGAACCCGCATCACCGCCGCCGGGTTGAAGCTTGTTCCTCCTAGTCGGGTAACCCTTGCAATGGAGACCTTTCGATTTTAGCTACCGCTGTCATGTCCACGTGCGGTGCGGTGGCGCAAACGTCGGTGTGGTCTCTGCTGCTCTCTGGTGATGACACATTCGTAGTGCGCAAAGATTGGTGATTTTGTACAACGGAGCGCAGCGGGGGAATGGGTTTGTTGTCGCTCGTCATTTAGAAAAAAAAAAAAAAATCTTTTCGTGCTCGGCTAAGCGAGGCCATTTGTTACGGGAAAAGATCTGCACGACGCTCAGAATGTACGGGCTGACTCTTCAACAGGAGCAAACGACTGACGAGGGCATTCTTTCAATTGAGCAATGACTATGGCCTGTGACATGACGACGCTGGACGGCGTATTGTTGAGCTAGACGCAACGTCCCGGCCGGATGGGTGCGGAAGCCGTTTTCAGCTTAGATGAGGAGAATAGAGTTGGACAAGGCACGTAAGTTCACTGTTTAAAGACTCACCACAGCAACGGCGGACCTATCATCGAAAGACGCGCACCTACAATCCTTTCCGACGTGCACTGGCTCTGACTCGACTCCTTGGATTGAACTCACGACTCGTGCAACATCATTGGTGACTGGGCCAACGAGCTGCCGTGTCGCCCGCCGGCTTGGGATCTGTCGAACAGTAAATGGGTTGACCCCGAACAATCGACGTTGGGCAACGCGACGGTTGAAAGAACAGGATCGCCGGGACGACTTGAGTCTCCGAATGCAGCAGAGTTCCAGAAGGATGAGATCGGCGAGCCTCATTGACGGCCTAGCTCGCCACGGGAGCGCCATTTTATCTTGGACCACCGTACATGGATCTGGGGTGTATGAGTTGCAGATTAAGGGTCTCTTCTTTTCGTTTTTAAAAGTATAGAGAGAGAGAGAGAGAGAGAGAGAGAGAGAGAGAGAGAGAGAGAGAGAGAGAGAGAGAGAGAGAGGAAAGAGCGGGGAAAGGCTGAGATGAAGACAAAGAGAGCCTGTACCGGATTCGAAATAAAGCGTTTGTTAGAGCTAGGCTTAACCGATTGTGCTCGATGGTGCTTTCGAGGTGGCCGAAACGCGAACGCTCCACGAGCACGCGAATCCAAATAGAAGATCTTTGCCGAGCAGCCCAGGATCGGCCGCGGAGCTTGCTTGGTAAGACGGTGTCTCTCTTGACTCGGCATGATGGCGATACGACGCGGCGACGATTCCACCGTTGTTATCTCGCCAGGACAGGTTTTGCTCGGGGGGGGTTTGCTTCGAAGCAGCCGGACGGGTCTTGGTCACCCTGGTCGCCAAGCTGATCTCAAGCCAGGACGGCCGGCCACCGATCGAATGGGATTCGAAAAGGAGTAGCGTCGTGCACGTCCTGCAAAACGTCGGTGACGCAACAGAGAAAAAGGAGCAGCCCTGCGGGTGTCGTTTTTTTCCTTTCGTCGTTTTCTTGGCCCAGCAACCGTCGTTCGGTTCAGTTCGCTCCCCGCTGCTAGGACTGGCCGAGCCAGTTGTGATTCTAACCACAAAAGCGGAGCAGAAGAGTGCGTTCGCTCCTCAGCGGTGCCGGATGTCGAACACGCAAAAAAAAAAAAAAATTTAAAAAAGATAAGCGTCCCCCTTGATCGGCGTCTCGCAAAGAAACGATCGACCACGGCAAGGCAACCTTTCACATACCCGTCTGTGCCATCGGTAGAGTCGGGTGTTTGGAAAGAAGAGGCCAAGACGTGAGATGATCGTCCGCTCTTATTCCCTTTCCCGTTCAGGATCGATCACGCACGCCCGTTCCCCACAACGCCTCTTTTTTGATTGCTTTTCTTTACCTCGCGTAGTTTTAATTCTCTTTTTTCTTTTTTCTTTTTTTTTTTAGGAAGGGAGGGGGGAGTCAGATCTTCCGAACTCCGTGTGATGTGCGTACAAGTATGTTTACATGTGTGGCGGCAGCCATCCATCGGCCAGACGCTTTTTGACTAGGCGCCCTTTTTTCGTCTTCCGATCCCCCATTGTTCCATTTTGTTATCACCATTGCCGTTGTTGATAAGTAAATTCAGCTCTCTCTTTCTTTCTCCGAACGGGCGATGCCCACGGTAGGGGTTGGTGCTGAGCTTCCGGACGCTAAGTTATCATCATCTTGCTATCTTTTGCTCAAAAGAAGAAGAAGAAGAAAGCGACAAGTTTTTTGGGTCACTAGGTACCAATATAGATGCACGCATGTGATCAAGCAATGGTCGAATTACAGGCGTGGCCTGTTCAAACACGGAGCTCGACGAGGGAGAGGCCGGGGTAGCGAGATTGGTAATAGACGTGGCGAATAATAGGGACAGACAAGACGCATGGTAGGAGTAGTTATAAGAGTAGTAGTGTTCGACAGCTTTTGACGACGATGTGTCGGTTTTTCCGGTAGCAGCAACAGCGGCGATGGTAGCAATAGTAGCGCTCACGAGATAATCGAGGATGCAGTTACCATTTTCTTTTTTCAATGTATTTCTTTCTTTTGATATGGCAAAGCGGGTGCGAAAACGCTACGCTGTATTGGTACGAGGTATTAGTGGTGCTCCATAGCTGGAACGGGAAAGGGGGAAAAGCCCGCCACGAACAGGGAGCAGAAAAGCGGCTACGGGGCAAGCAAACAATGCTTTTTGCCGGTGGGCTGCAGGACACTTGTAGCGCAGAGAAGATGGGGCTGAACCAAAAGGAATATGCTGGGGATACATCCCCAGGTATTTAGTTTGCAGCTCTACAAGTATTTTCCTGTAGCCGTCACAGCTCAGTGCCGTAGTTGCAGTAGCAGCAGTTGTTGTTGTTGTCGCAGCATAAAGATAGCCGTCAAAGGAGATGTAGCAGCAGCAGAAGCGGGCATCACCATTGTAATCATTGTCAATTCGATGGCAGCTCAGTCATGGCCCGAGCACTCGAGTCCTTTATTTTGAGTTTTTTAATGCAATTCATCGGATAAAAAATTTCCAAATTTGTTGGATAAGAATTGGATAAAATGGGCGTCGACGCGGCGACAGCCGTGTCGCAAAGAGGAAGGAGGAAGACGAGAAAAAAAAAGGATTCTAACCGCGTGGCGTCCGGAGAAAGCCAACGAGCACAGAAGACGGATGAACCTCATCGAGCCGTGCACAGGCACATCTTATGTGTACGCGAACATGTACGCAAAGCGTAATGGACAGGCGAGGGCTGTTCGGGGCCTCGCGTGGGCGGGCGGAGCAGCTCGAAGAGCAGCAGCATGTCCGGGCCGCACACAGGAGGAGCAGTAGCCGTTCAGTAGCAGGACTAAGTCATCGTAGAAGCGCTCGAGGTGCTACACAACGCACACAGGTCATGTCCATTCGAGGAGCGGCACCTGTTGTAGGTGCGCGGCGGGTCGCGGTCTGGACCAGCCATAGCGTGTCTCTTATCTGCAAAGCGGCAGTCTTGCCATCATCAACGCGCGCGCACACCTGCCGGGCTTCTTGGGTTGTGACCAGTCGTCGTACACACGTCCTGGAGCGCACATGGAGTTGCAGTCGTGCTGCGGCTGGAGTGCGCACGCGTACCTGAACCACGGCGACGGCGACGGCCTTGGCTTCCTTCACGGGCTAACGCGGGAGGGGGGAGGCAAAAGCGACGTCTTGTGACTTGCGCGCTGGGTCGCTGGGAGGGGATGGCGATGATTGTTGTCGAGTTCCGCTCGCTATCGGTCGCTGATGCTGGTCGGCAAGCTCTTGTGCCTGGGACTTTTCCTTATCTGGTGGCTCTCGATCCACCGGACGGACCGGCTGTGCGCACACCATCTCGCATGTGGTGGATGCATGCCACTCCTGTCGCTTCCTGTGCTGGCGCTGGTGGTGCGGCGACCCAGGGGAGAGACCTTGAAGCGCGCCCCACCCATTGCACTCGCTCATCGTCAGCCCGCCAGGCCGGTGCCAGTGCCCGAGCCAGTGCCGCCGTTGTCGCAGGGCAGCGGTAGCAGGCGTGTTCAGAGGACCTGAAGCTGTGTAACGACTTGGTGGAGGTGGTGGAGGTGGTGGAGGTGGTGACGGTGGTGATGGTGGTGACGGTGGTGATGGTGGTGACGGTGGTGATGGTGGTGACGGTGGTGGTGCTGCTTCCTGGGCGGCGGGACTGCTGGCGAGACAGAAGAAGCCGACAGAGCAGACATGGCGGACGCTGCGTGCGACGACGTCGTGACCTGTCCTGCACCTCGTCCAGTCTTCTCATCTCTGCGCTTCGCCCTCAGCGTCTCTGTTCGCCTCTGCCGTGCCCGTCCCCGTGCCCGTCGCCCCCTCTCGTCTTCCTCCTCCCCCGGCATCCAACCCCGTCCTGGCCTGACCCGGCTTGACTTTCTTGCCTCGCTCCCCCCCGTCGCCGTCGCTTTGCTGTCCTGATCCGCTCCATGCGCGCCATCGCCGCCCAGAGCAGAACAGGGAACTCTCGATAGATAGCCACGGCCAAGTCCGTCACGACTGCGCTGCCGCTCCCGGCGCAGACGCGCGCTGTCCGCCGCCGTCCGGCCAGTGCCGCCGCTCCGTCTGCGTCGGTTGTGTGCTTCAAGATTGCTGGGTCCCCCTCGTACATTCCTGACGGTTTGTGAAACCGCTCGAAACGGACCAGTCCAGCGCGAAGAGACACGTACAGGCGCAACTCAGAGCCCGCTCGCTCGCCGCCCATCCGGCTGGTGCGCACTGGCGCATGGCGTGGCGGCCGGCCACCAGAGCGCCGCCAGCCTCGCGCGCCTCGCCCTTCTTCAGCCTGCACCTCCCCCCCATTCCAGGGCCCCCCTCCAGCACGCAGGCACAGGACTCGTCGCGGCGCCGTTCCCTCGATCCTCCCGCAATTAGACCCCGTTCGCAGACACGGCCAACGCCCGTCTCCTCCTCCATTCTTCTGCGTCTTGTCCTTGTCCTCCATCCACGCTCTCCTTCTCTCCCTTCCTCCCACCTCTCCCCCCCTCCGCCCATACAACCACGCTTGATTGTGCCGCCTTCCACGCCTTCTTGCTGCCTCGCTGCTGCATCCGCCCACCCACATCCAACCCTCGCGCCTTCACCGAGTAATCCAACCCCAAAAAGGGCACCGCGCAACCTCAACTCGCCCCGAGCACTCCGTGCCGCCCTTGCTCGCCATCCACCCCCCCCCAATCCGCCTTCGCCTGCTTGGGCGTGACCAGACCAGAGTTCGCTCTTGAGCTCGCATCTGCACCTGAATTTGCACACGCCGGCCTGGCTCGCAAACCCCCCTTTGTCAAGCGTTGGCCAAACAAAATAAAATTGCGCGCCGCACCGGCCAGCTCCTTACACCCCAACGCTGCGAATCTTGTATGGCCGTACGTCGCAATTGGCACCGTTTCACCGGTTCCTGACTGTACCACCGAAACATACCATAACCCAGCCGACGGAAAGAGAAGAGAGGCGTCGACCGAGTCTTTGTTCGGCCTGCGCTGCGTTTGGCGCCCGCCCCCCGACCTGCTTGATCGCCTGCCAAACGCTCCCCGGCCGTTTTTGTACCTCCCACCTACCGCTCACGTCCTCGCGCCTGCAAAACGCAAGTATACACTCCTGCACGCCCACACCCGCACTTGCGACCGCCTGCGCGCAAACACGCACCCTGTCCTGCTACTGCTGTAGCAAGCCTTTGGAAAAGGACCAGCAGCCAAGGGGACCCCTCCCCGCCAAAAGGAATCGCACCCCAGCCCGTCCCGGCGAACAATCCCTCCGTATCGGCTGGCCGAGGCAGGTCTCTCGGTGTCACATCGCTGCGCGACGTGATCCCTAGCCGAGAGAAGCCATCTAAAATACCTACACGATAATGTCTGTCGCTATGCTCCAGGCTCCCTCCCGGGCATCCACCAGCAGTTCGTCCTCCTTCATACAGGTCAGCAGACAGAACACAATGTCGAGCCACGATGGGCGCTCCGTGCGCCAAAGCAAGCGCTATTCCATGTCCGCCCTTTACTTGTCCTTGAGCGCAAAGGAGAAGGAGCTGGAGATTGAAGATGACTTGGCCAAAGGTGACTTAAACCCCTCTCCTTCCACAGCACGAGAAGCGCCTTCAAACGAGCGTCCGCTAACCGCCTCCCCAATCTCACAGCTCAAAAGGCTCTCCGCGAACTCAAAGCCAAGATCTCGTCGCAGTCGAAGAAGAACTTTGTGTTGGAAAAGGACGTGCGTTACCTCGACTCACGGATAGCGCTGCTCATTCAGAATCGCATGGCGCTAGAGGAGCGTGAGGAGATGGCGAGCCACATGGAAGACGGGGCTGAGGTCCAGGAGGGCAGTTTCCCCAACGACGAGAAGACGCAGCGGTATGGCAACCTGCTGTTTCTCCTTCAGTCCGAACCCCGCCACATTGCACATCTTTGCAGGCTGGTTTCCATGGCGGAGATCGACGCGCTGTTGCAGACCGTCATGTTCACCATCTACGGGAACCAGTACGAGAGCCGAGAAGAGCATCTGCTTTTGACCATGTTTCAGGTATGTGTGTGTGTGTGTGTTTTGCCTCAATTTATTTATTTAATTTTTTTTTTCCTTTGACGCCGTGGGTCACGCGTTTGCTGACCACCTCTCGCAGTCCGTCCTCACCTATCAATTCGACAACACCCCCGAATATTCCTCGCTACTGCGCGCAAACACACCTGTCTCGCGCATGATGACCACCTACACCCGAAGAGGGCCCGGTCAGAGCTACCTCAAGGTCGTGCTTGCCGATCGCATCAATGCGCTCGTTGAGCTCAAGGACCTGGATCTGGAAATCAACCCCCTCAAAGTCTACGAGCGCATGATCACCGACATCGAGATGAGGGACGGATCGCTACCTCCAGATCTACCCAAGAGCGTGACCGCCGAGGAGGCCGCTGAGAATGTTTCTGTTCAGCAGATCATCGAGCCTCGGGTGAAGATGCTCATGGACATTGGCAACAGCTTCCTCGACACGATCATCCAGGGACTTGAGGAGACCCCTTACGGCATCCGCTGGATATGCAAACAGATTCGCAGCTTGTCCAAGCGGAAATATCCAGACGCGCAGGACCACACCATCTGCACACTCATCGGTGGCTTCTTCTTCCTGCGCTTCATCAACCCTGCCATCGTCACGCCGCGATCGTACATGCTGATCGAGCAGAATCCTGGAGAGAACGCACGAAGGACACTCACGTATATCGCAAAGATGCTGCAGAACCTGGCGAACAAACCGTCGTACGCGAAAGAGCCGTACATGATCAAGTTGCAGCCCTTCATCAACAGAAACAAGGACCGCATCAACAAGTTCCTGCTTGACCTCGGTGAGGTGCAGGATTTCTACGAAAGTCTGGAGATGGACAACTACATCGCGCTTTCGAAGCGTGACTTGGAACTGTCCATCACCTTGAACGAGATCTACGCCACGCACGCGCTGCTTGAGAAGCACCATGCCGAGCTGGCAAAGGACGAGTCGGGGCATCTGAGTCAACTTTTGTACGAGCTCGGGAGCGCACCGGCGCAGCTGCCCAGGAAGGACAACAGAACGGTCAATCTGCCACTGTTCAGCAAGTGGGAGACGCCCGTGGACGACATAACCTCTGCCCTGGACATCACGCAAGAGGAAGTATTCTTTATGGAGGCGAAGTCGACTTTCGTCATGATCATGCGATCGCTTCCTCAGGGCACGCCTGTAACACGGAGACCGTTGCGCTTGGAACGCGTCGCCCAGGCGGCAGCCACGACCAAGAACGACACCGTCATGGTCAAGAAGGGCATCCGAGCATTGGAATTGCTCAGTCAGTTGCAGGAAATGGGCGTCTTGGACAAGGACGATCACTATGCCCTGCTCCGCGACGAGGTGGAGCAGGAACTCGTTCATCTTGGCAGCATGAAAGAAAAGGTGCTCGAGGAGACAAAAAAGCTGGAGGAGGTGTACCGCACGATCCGCGATCACAACGCCTACCTCGTCTCGCAGCTCGAGACGTACAAGAGCTATCTGCACAACGTGCGCAGCCAAGCCGAGGGCAAGAACCGCAAGCAGACCAAGCAACAGGTCCTTGGGCCATACAAGTTCACGCATCAGCAGTTAGAGAAGGAGGGCGTCATCCAAAAGAGCAACGTTCCGGAGAATCGGAGGGCAAATATCTTTTTCAACTTCACAAGTCCCTTGCCTGGTACCTTTGTCATCTCGCTGCATTACAAGGGTAAGGTCAAATTCGTCTCTTTTTTTCTCCCCCTCCTCTTATGGATTTTTAATTCCTTTTTCCTTATCTTTTCTTCTTTTATCTTTTCGCTAACCATCTGTCTTCTCGTTCAGGACGCAACCGAGGGCTTCTAGAACTCGACCTGAAGCTTGACGATCTGCTTGAGATGCAGAAAGACAACCAGGAGGATCTCGATCTCGAATACGTGCAGTTCAACGTCACCAAAGTACTGAACCTGCTCAACAAACGATTTGCACGGAAGAAGGGTTGGTGAGGTGATCATCTGTTGGCTTCGGTCCCAGCTCGGTCATTTCAACGGCCAGGTCGAGCGTGAGATTATCTGAAAGCCGAACTGCATTTGGTGCTCATCGAACACGCAAAGGCCCGGAAGAACATGATCTCCCTTTTCATTTTCCTTTCTCTCCGACCCTCCGTGACTTGATTCTCCGGACTAGCTATGGTTTTGTTTCGATCTTTTGCTGTATGAGGATACCCTTTTGGACCATGTTTTTGGTCAGATGCCAAACATACCGGGCGTTTGCTTATATGTGTATCGGGACTGTGGCAGAATAATTTACTCCCACCATTTCTCTTCTTCACCAGAAGTTTATTTTAACCTCAAGCGGAGCAATGTTTGGAGAAAAGTGTATCCTTTTTGTTTGTTTTATGTGCGTATGAGGGAGAGAGAGAGAGAGAGAGAGAGAGAGAGAGACGGTGAGAGGGAGGTGGCAAGTCCACTGCTCCCAGGCTAATCCTTCTCCTTTGATGGTTTTCCTGACACCTTTCAAGCACTCGTTTTTATGATCTAGCGGGGACGAACGAATATAACGCTCTGGGGCTTAGCGGCGGTGGCGGCTATCTATACATTTTTGTAGTATAAGATCGAGATCTAGTCGAGAACGATCGCATTTGTTTTCATCAGCGCCCTGGCGCTTCTCGGCGCGGAGCACATCACTTGTTTTGCCCATTCCAGATCTTTTCTCGGGACGTCGGCAGAGAGCGCTGTTGTTTGGGAACACGCGTGGTTACGAACTCAGAAGAGGGTCTTTTCCGAGAAACCCCTTTCCATCGCAGTTCAAGAGTTCGCGTTACCAGAGCCCACGAGGAGTTGGCCGCCGTTTCCGAGTTGCCTCCAGCCATTTCTCCGGCATTTTTTTCCAACCCCAGCGCCAACCACGCTCACCCATGCTCCTCCCTCCGTCGTTCCAAAGCGGTCCAGAAGCTTTTTCTGCGCGATTGCGATCAGGTCTTTGACCGGAAAACCGTCTCGTCACAACGAGCGACTGTGCGCCAACATCTGGCATCCTACGTTCCCCCCAAGGGTCGCATTCGAGGGCGTCAAGCTCGATACGTGACTGGCACCGCCTTTTCCCCTTTGGAGAAGCGGGGTGTGTGTTCCTTCTGCCACGTTTGCGTTGCTGCGCTGGTCGGTTCCTCTTATCGACACAAGTACACCTCGGCCCTTGAACGGACTTGAGCGTTCAAAACGAGGGGAGGGGGAAAGGCATTCGGAATTTCCTTAAATTTTCTTTTTTTTTTTGAACTTTGAACTGTCTCTTCAGCGAGAATCTCGCGGAGAGAAAAAAAAAACATGGAAAGGGGTGGGGAAAGAATCGTGTTCGAGTCCTCGTTCCAGAGTCGACGTCCAAATTTTCTTCCCCCCTTTTTTTACTCTTCGTCGAGGTCTTCCCACCACGAATGGAAATCGAGTCGTAGCTGAGATGCAAAACACAAAACAACTGCGGACAACGTGCCCATGTCCCTGGGCTTTCGTCTGCGAGATCTCGCAAGCGAATTTTGAACGCCGTTATGCGGGGCCGGGGTAATGTGAAGCTTTCCAATGGACGGAGCCTTCCTGCATGCCTGTGATGGCTGCCCACTTCTGGACCGGCTTGCATCATGCACAAAGTTTGGTCCTTTGGGAACCCTCGTGTCTTTTGCTGAATGTGCCACGAGCGCCTGCCCTCCCCCCGGAAAACAAGAAAAAGAAAAATAAATCTCAAGTGTCGATTGTCAGGCAACCGAAGAGGCCAGAGCTGGAGTGCGAACTAGATGTGGGATTGAGATGCATTCGAACGGTTTTTGTACGGGACCGTACAACGTAGCAAAGATTGAACGTTGTACATCGGGCACCGCAAAGAAATCGGAAAAACTTCATTTCCATCTACGATGTCTTTATTTACATGCTGCAAGTGTGGCGACGGGCCGCAATTGGAGGAGAACAGTCCCGCGTGCACTGAGTGTAGTCATGAACGATGTCAACGGTGCGAGATCAGGTCGTCGAAACTGACCCTAAGCTTGAAAGCCGCTGACTCAAGGCGTCGTCGCGACGCGAAGAAGCAAGCGCCCGATGTGACGCCATGTAAGCTCATGATGAGGCTAAAACTCTCAGGACCTCTACGCTAATCTTATCCCAATTTCAAGCGTCTGAGAGCGGGAGAACAAGGCCACACGCTTCCAGAAGCTCTCTTGTGGCCCACGAGTCCAGCACAGGGTCTGAATCTCTCCCTCACAACTCCGGAGGCGAGGGCGGAATTGCAAATTTCGATCCGCACGCGAGCCAAGGTTTAGGTGGTCCAGCAAATCCTGTGCAAGAGCACAATCGTTTTGGATTGGTCGCCGATTCGCGAAGTGTCCGGGCGAAACAGTCTTCAAGGCCAGACGAACAGCTGTTGCGCGTGCATCAAACGAGCTATACGTCCGGGCTATCCCGAATTGCAACCGCGAGCATCCAGAATGCTGCCGCGCTCGTGAATGGTGGACATGGACGCTCTGCTGAAGCTGGTCTTCAGATCGCCAAGGCACACAGCAGGCGTGGGAGCGTTGAGAAGTCCGATCAACGCCGACGCAGGGCGCAGAAGAGACAGTTGCACCATAAAGGGCGCTGGCAACCTCGACTTTTTGCCTGCCCATATTTAAAATATAATCCGAAGGGACCGCACCGTAGCCTGAGGTGCTGGGGCCCTGGGTGGAAATCTGTGGCCCGACTAAAGTAGGGGTCACTGATAGTGGACGAGAATAGCTGATCTTGAGCTGACTCCCGAGTTTAGAACGGACCATCTGTATCCTCACCATCACCCTGAGCCTGAGAACCAGCATGTCCAGTCTGCGGGTCAAGTTCACGAGAACATGGCCGTCGCGCATGAGTGGGATTGCATGAGCGACGAGATGTTTGAGAAGCTGCACCGTCGTTGGCAGGCCCAAGACCAAAGTGATCAGCAGAACGAAAACTCGGAGGAGGCGAAGTGGAATGAGGTTTGGCAAATACTCTTTCCCGGTCAGAAGCCTCCGTCACCGTGTACGTGTTCCCCTGTTCCTTTCTCAATCTTTTGTTGACTTTCATGCCAATCACTCCACTCATCGTACCCTTCGGCCCTTCTCAAGATTTTCCCGCTCACCTGTTAGCAGATTACGATCTTGTTTTGCCAGATGATAGAGAAGCAGAACTGGTCCGGGCCCAGACTCTCGAGTTGTATAAAGAGCTCGACCGATTGTTTGTGACGAAGTTGCCGGAGTTGATGCGCCAACGGATGTCTCAAGAGTTCGGATTATCACCCACGGCAAGCGAGCCGATCGCAACCGTGGCCCACGAGCTCATCCAGCAGCTGCGCGTGAGCTGTCTTGGAGATCTTGTACAGCCACAAATGCAAGCCTGCTCTGAGGCGGCCAGTCCAACGGCGCATGACCCTTCCCTTTCGCTAACGTCGCCCAGCGCGTGTACGCTTCTGACAACAGGCTCGCTCCAAGAAAATCCTGGGACAGCCAGCGGTACCTTGCGAAGCCCTTTGTGTCCAACCTCCTACGATCCAGCTGAGATGGACGCATTTGCATTTGGCCCGATTGAAAATATCGTCGCTTTCGAAAACAATCACGTTCGGCAGGCACCATACGGACCTCTTGATGCTCATTCGCAAATCCCTGTGAACGACTACGGCGGGGGGGTTTTTGGACTCCAAGATATATCCATTCAAGGCTCGACGCTCTGGTACGGCTTTGGAGAAGGGGAAGGCCAAGTCGGCAATTTCTTGATCGACAATTATCGTGGCTCATCTTGATTAGTGCATGGCTCTCTGGGGCCACCCTTTGGCGTCTCGATCATCTATGCCGCCCTGCGACCGCCTTCGCAGATCCGTTGGTCGTACGCCTCGATGGTTCGTAGCATTCGCTGAAGCCTCTCGTCGACTACGTCTGCGCTCTTGCCGCCTTCTCCGTCATCTGGAAGCATCAATAGCCGATCTGAAAGGTTGGTGACGTCTTGAAGGAAGCACAAAAGCATGCCTCCCTTAACATGCACTCCCTCTTGACCTCCTATCGAGTCCGTCCTCGAACCTGGGGTCCATTTCTGGGTCTTGTCCGGCCGCAGGACACAGCTTTTCGACCCAATGCACTACGTTAGCTACAACACTTTGAACTTTCATCATGCGTTCCAACCTCTGGTTCATAGGGCTACCGTGCTGCTTGCACTTTAACGTCATCGTTCCACAGTCCCGACGAAATGTTGATCTTTGCGTATTCTGAGGGATGGAAGGTAATTTGGAAACTATTCATGAAATGATCACGGGCTTTTTGAAGGGCAAAGGAAGGAAAGAAAGAGGAGAGGCGGGCTCAAGATCCTTTTGGATATCTTAGTATGTTCTGGGTTAGAGAACGAATGCTAACGAACCACTGTGCTATTGAATCAAGAGTTTGGAAAACTCCATTTTTATCTTGTTTCATAGTTTGAAAAAAGTAAATACCTGGAAAACAGGTACGCTAAAGAAGAGCTAAGGTCCTGATTTTATTGATTTCTGTAGAGAGGGTTGGGATGTCGTGGGATGAAATGTCATGGGAAGTAGAAAATGGCGAATGATCCCCGTGAAGAGTATGTATCAAGGAGACTGCATTGGGATGCTAGCCAATGATATCCTGAACAAATGCCACATACTGGCTGTCGTATGCAAGGCAAAATAAGGAATTGATCATCGCAAGCCCAAAAGTTAAAGTCTACAAATGTATTGATCCCATTGGGCATTCTTGGTTTTGTGAGAGGCCATTCGCATAAGTAGAAAGCGCCAGCACAAGTGTAGCTGGAGATAAATTCACTGGGCCAAAGAGTCGGCTAGCGGAATGGACTCCTCTGTAAGTGAGTCAGACTAGTTTAGACTCCGCCTGGATTTGGGCGAGTGACAATACGTGGTCGGGATCCCACGTGCTGTAACTTGGGCAGCAACAGAGCTTGACTTTCAACTGCCTCATTGCCTTCACACTGGATAAGTAAGCTTTCTTTTCCGCGTCCGGTGTCTGCGCTCGTCAGGCTCTGCGCCAACATGTCTTGCTCTCTCACTCCTTCTTTATCTCTCTCACTCCGCTCTATTCGGCCACTCTTTCCCCCTTCTATTGGAATGGAATGCTCGACAGCGTCATCGTGAGAAAAGAATAGGAAAGGCTGAGCGGTGAAAGCGAAGGGAAAAGAATGTAAAATATTCTCAATGCCGTCCAATCAAATGTGCAGGGAATGAGCCACATATCAGATCTCGATTCTGTGCGGGAGCTGAAGACTTTCATTCGAGGCTAATCTCTCACCAACTGGACCAAGTCTCAAACATGGAGTTGGCGACAGATAACTTGCAGGCAGCTTCCAAACCGGAGTCGGTCTTGCGACCTAGAACTTGCCTCCGAGGCTTTTGGAGTAGGAGGCAACCTGTTCGACGTTGTCTTCTCTGTGGGCGTCCGGTCGCCAAAAAAAAAAAAAAAAAAAAAAAAAAAAAAAAAAACAAGATTTCCGTGCCAGCATCATGGGCATCATGGGCATCATGGATCTAATGATCTGGTCAAAGGAAAGGCGTGACGGAGCTACGATATAGCCTCGCCGCCTGTACATCACACCAGCGCCCAGGAGGGAATTGGGAAGCTACCAACCCCGGGTTGGGAAACCTGTTCGAGGTGAAATCTATCCAGCTGGCCCCCATTCCCGGCGGTCTCTCCGCGAGCCAGGGGGCTGGAAGGGTGCGGAGCAACTAGGAAGGATTCCATTTGCATTAAGACGTCGGGGGGGGTGGTAATGATCAACGTTGAAATGACGCTGCTCCATAACCATTCTCTTTTTCATGACGGGCAACCTGCGTCCGGTTAAAGACTGCCACATACCCATTGGTGTTGTTGCAAACAGGGATTTTCTCATCGTCTATCCCGACACTTTCCTCACTCTCCCCAGCCCTTTAGAATTCTCCAATAGGAAGAACACAACCTGAAGTTGTGAAGAGACAATCCGAGACATTGTAGTTGGCCTCTACTTAGGCGTCGGATAGGCGTCGGATAGGCGTCGGATAGGCGTCGGATAGGCGTCGGATAGGCGTAGGATATGGGTGGATGCCATCTTTGGCTTTTCGTTCCATTCAAAAAGCAACAAGGAGTAGGAACTGTCCAATGGAATTGAGAAGATGGTCGTGAGAAAAGAAAACTGGGGCTGGTCCAAGGGCTTTCGCGACATGTTCTGCAATAACTACGACGAATGCATACGAGAACATTTCGGCAGCCATAAACGAGCGATGTGCACGATCCGCGAAGAGCAAAAGGCTTAGCTCTCGAAATAACCTCTCCTTGTACGGGCTGGGAGGATATCAAGAATTAATCGTATTAGGTATCTGACTGCACTGATGCCAGCCGAGTTCCCCTTACTCGAGCTGTTCGTGCAAACAGAAACTCCTCACGGTGGGTTTTTTGGAGCCAGCGTAAGGTGGTTCTTACCCCGGGCTTCTCGGATCTTCCTCGCTTATGCAGACCTGTGGAGATTCCTGGGCCGCCCTCATGCAGACGTCTTTTCCCCAATCTGAGCTAAGGGACGCATAAGTCGACCCTGAACATGACAATGGGTTTCTGGATCGCGGTTCCGGTCACCGAAGCCTCTGATCATCCTACACAAGGCTATGGACTTGATGGCTACTGCGCCTAAGACAATAGACCTTGATCTCGGAGATATCTTCGAACACGGATGCATAGTTTGCGAGCGTCGGCTAACGCACAGCGAACTCTGGCTGCAACTTCCAAACACGCCAAGTTTGCGCTAATGCACTGTCGACACTCAGCAGCGTGAGTCGAAGACCGCTCCTTCAGGCTTAGAAGAGTAATTTACCACATCGTCAGCAAAGGCTTGGCTTGGCTATATTTCCTAGCTCTTCATGTATTCAAGAAGGGCGTTCTTGAGCTTTAATGAACCCGTGAAACATGGCTTGTAAAGTGGCTGCAATTGGATCTTCATCTTTTCAAATTTCGAAAATAGGGCTGCTGGAAGACGTGTGATTGGTGCCTGGCCGTCCCAAAAGTGTGGTTGACAAGCCCACTAGCAAAAGCGGTGGTGCGTGATAAGCATGTGAGTTGTGAAGTTCGCTTAGATATGCCGAGGAGTCTTGCGACCACAGCAAACGGCATGTCTTTTGCGGGCCCGCGCGGAGGGTCAAGACCGTCGGAGCGACAAACATCGCCTCAGCCACTCGCCCAACTTCCAGTTTTGAGTGAACCATTTGTGCCGGACGTCTGAGCCGGGGCAGAAATGTTCTTCGCAAAGTGTTTTTTTGTAGTATGGGGAGATGTCAATCGCGGCAGTCCGTGCACATGGGCGCACCCGAAAACTCAGCCCAAAGCAAGGTCCTCCCCTTAATCATGATTCCAGGTGTTCCATGTTCATGCGGGGGAAGCGGAGATCCTGTGCGCCTCGTTCGCTCGAGTGTGATCTGAATCAGGTTGATGCAAGGAACCGACTACGCGAATTACTTGTCGCGGGACCCATCTTTACCACGTTCGGCTGCTTGTGACTTGTGGGGTTGGGGCGACGGTGCATATCAACGCAGGGCGTCCCCTTCGATAAGTTTGATGCAGAGAATAATTTCGTCGTCCTGCGTGTCAGCTGGCAACCGCGATGACAACTGTTAGACCTGCTCCCTGTTGAGTAGATGCCTTCCATTCCCTACCGCCACGAAAAGTAGAGACAAACCTTCGACGTGTTCGCGTTACCGAGGGCTCTCCAAAAGTCGCTTTTGTAAGTGAGATGGCTTCTGTGGCAAGATCGAGCGACGAGGTCTATTTCACCGCTTATCGGATCCCGTTCTCGGTGATGGTGAAATGGCCGATTTCCCAGCTGGTCAACCCGCCAACAAGGCATTGGTACGTGCCGTTCGCGGCGGTGCTCCAGGTTCTCGCGACTTCGGCCGTCGTTGCCAGGCTTTGGGTTCGGGTCCGCATGCGCATCGGTGGCTTCGGCGCAGACGACCTGTTCATCATATTCGGTTGGGTATGATACCTCACCCTCGATGCCGGTATCAACCCGTCGCTGACCAAACGTCGCAGCTGTTTGCCTCTGGCTTCGTGGGTCTTCACAGCGTCCGGTTTGTGATTGCGTTAACACCTGTGCGCAGTGCGGCGTGAGCATGTACGGCATCCTCATGGGCGGCCTCGACCGCCACGTGTGGGATATCTGGTCCGCCTTTCCTCAAGTCGCCGGCAGAGGCGGCGTCGCAGGTTGGGCTATGCAGCTCATCTTCCTTTGCAGCCTGAGCTGCACAAAGACGAGCGTTCTGCTCTTTTTCCTGCGCCTCCTGGATCGCAGGTACCATCGCAGACTGTACCGCACCACCATCGGCGGAATAGGATTCATCTTCGTCAGCTGGCTTGCCTTCACGCTTGTCCTCGTCTTCGACTGTGAACCGATCGAAGCAGTGTACAAGAGCATGGATGTGACTTGGCCTAAGAAGTACACGTGCATGCCAAGAGAGCCGTCTGACGTCCTGAATGGGATCACAAGTATTTTCACCGACATCTATTCGTGCGTCATACCCGCTCTCACGGTGCATAAACTTCACATGAAAAGCTCGCGCAAGGTCCTGCCCTACGCTGTGCTTTGCTGTGGAATCGTTGTTGTCGGCGCAGGAGTAGGGAGGACTTTCTACATGGCGAAGATGTACACTGACAGCAGAAGAGACATCTCGTGTGAGTAGTCATTTTATCTTTTTTTTTTCTTTCTCATGCGACTGCGCATGCGTGCTCGATGTGCTGATTCGAGAGTGACTCTAGGGGTCGGTTACGACTTGACGGTTTGGAGTAGTCTCGAGCTCTATCTAGCACTCATATGTGCCTGCGCTCCAGGGATAAAATCCTTGGTCTCGTCTGTCAGCACTAATATGGGTTCGAAGCTGGATTCGCAAGCGCACGGCAGTTGCTCAAAATTTAATGAAAGCATAGGCGAGGATAGAAAACGGCTCAATTCGGATGTGCAAGGTGTGGAAAAGTACGAGGACATTCAGTTAGAGTATATTACACAAAAATGCTGATATTACGACGATGGCAATTACGATTCGATCGTCTGCATCTAGCGGACATGGTCATGTCAGCATTGACGAATTCTCTGAAAAGAATGAGGCCAATTCATTCATGCTTCATGCCCTTGTGACACAAAGTAGATGCGGCGCCGCCTATGAAAATTCGTATTCTTGTCCGATGATCTTGATTTGGGAGGATAGGACAGACACGTGACTTGTTCACAGATCGTGAATCGAGGATACATCGAAATTAATGCGTAATGCCGTTGCTGATGTGAAGGGACACGTTCATCGTTCCCTACGAGGGGTGTCTGCGACGTCAGCGCACATCGCAAAGCAGATCTTGTTTTGGGAAAGGCATTTGCCTCGTGACTTCGGATTTGCTCGTTCAGCTCTCCGAGCTTGGAGTTGGGGCTTGGGAGCGAAATGGGACCAACAACTACGTCATCGGAGGTCTCTCCGCTAGCAAAGCTGCGCTAGAAGTACAGCGTGCGACCGTCAGCGTCCTAAGCGCCATTGCACAATAGCAGCCCGCTGTTTGCTACGCCAGGCAGCTGAGCATTTGTTAGTGGAGGTAATGCAAATTTCCTTGACCCATGCCCGTCGACCAACGTTCTGCTCAAAGTTGCATTCATACTGAGCAGAGCCGATGGTGGTAAGGGATGCTACTCTGCTGCCGCGGAATGGCGGAAAAGTAAGCTCATCGGCAATGAACGAATTACTTTGTGGGGAATAGATGATCTTTTCCTCGAGATACGTATTTCTTACACACGCCAACTTCTTCACGCACGGATTGTAGGGGTGTCCAAGAACAAATGAAAATAGCGCCACAGAATCATGATGGATCCGGGCGCAGTGTGGTGTCAGAAGCAGATACTTTGAGGCAAGTTGGCTATGCAAGAGCCGGAAAAGCGGTCGAGGCCTGGCTTTCGCTTGTGGTGGGCTTCCTCGCCCTGGCTGATGAGCTTTCGTTGTAGCGAAGGGGGGGAGTGAGGATCCATGGCGATCGTCGATGACAGAAAGCTAGAATGTTCCTTTTCGAACATTTGCCAGCCGACTGTCCGAGATGGTGTCAAACACTCGCACGGAGCGATGACGGCATTGGTGTCTGTGTAGACCGCCCCTTCCTTGGTTTTGTGCTCATTACGATGCGAAGCGAAGGTTGAGCGTCATCGGGGCTGAGGAAATGAAAGAAGGGAGAAACTGCAAACGCAGGATGACGGACGTCCGAATCACGCCAGATCACCGATGCACGATTGGACAGGTCCGTTGCGAAAGCCGGTCCGTGAGGTTGATGGCGATGCTATCCCTGTAAAAAGAAAAGGAACGACAAAAGGTCGCACGCAGACTTCATGGGCATGTGGATCCACGACACAGGATGGGGCGAAGGGAAGTCGAACATGGACAAAGCTGATGATGCTGCGTGCGGGTGCCGCAAAGAGTTTGAGAGAGCCTCTACCGCTGCTCGACAAGGTAAGAAACGGCAGTAGTCCGTCCGCTACTTGGACTAAGCCGGTTTGTGACGCAAGCTAAGGAGGGCGCAGAGATCGGCGTGCGGGAAGCCATCGCACTTTTTCCTCTTCTGTCCGCGGTACCTGGGGCCGCAGGGCGCATCTCTGGAGGGTTTCTTCGACTGCGGTCTGTTTGGCAGCGTGGTTGAGACGGTGGCGAGAACGCGATGAAGGGCTTGAAATTTGAGAACCGGTAGCGTTTTCCACTTTCCGAGATTTGGGTGCTGGGTTGGGACCGCTACGATCGAGAGACAGAAAGGCGGCGACGTGGGCTGGTCTCGACGAGTGAGCGCATCGGCGATGACAGCGGTCGGATCATGATTCGCGCGGGCGTGGAGTCGTTCCCAGCAGGCCAAAACTGGTTAGCGTGGCACGCTGCATCGAGATGCGTCGCGTAAGTTATTGTAATAAATCCCGCTTATGTCATCACTCGACAGGTTTGGCTTTCTAGACCGCGAATTAGCACCGTGCGGTGGAGAGCTGGGACGTCGTGGAAGGGCGGCTTTCGGGGGCGGCAGTGCATTTTGGACCCAAGCATGCATCGTCCGAGAGAACTTTGCGCTCAAGACGGCTCGACTCGTCCCGTGTTGTCGCGCAACGCGGGCAATGGAACGTTCAGGAGGCGTGGGACGCAGTGCAAAGAGAGATCTGGGTCCGTCCGTGCCTGGACGCGCACGACGTGCATTATATACACCTTGCCGTTGTCTAGAACGCAGAGCGACAACGCCCCTCTTGTGACACATCGCAAAAAGGCGGGCGGAGAGGTCCTCAGCCTTGTGGCGGTGCGTGGGCCACGGCGGTATTGTAAGAATCGCCGCACAGGGTTAGACGCACGGAAGCGTCCAGCTGGCGCGTGGTCCCTGCGTGCTGCAGGAGCCACGGCCGTTGAACAGGTCTCGGAGCCGTCAAGGGAGGCGTCGAGAAGGAGCGATCGAATGGGCCGATCCTCAGACCCTGGCCGCGTCTTCAAGATCGCAACTACAGCAGAGGTCGACCACAGCTCCGGCAACAGGCAAAAAAAATGGCAATGATGAAACTGCTGTCCGCCGTCAAGAGGCGACACTCCACTTTCGAATTCCTCCAACAAATCCTCAGTTTTAAAATCATCACGAAACACTGCCATTGTGCACAAACGATGCCGCGCGCATGCTCATCTGTCCATCGCTTCGGATCGTGAGCGACCACAAATCGATCCTGCACTTCGACGTCATACCCGAGGAGCACACTTCCTCCAAGTCGCCGCCATTTCCCACAGCTGTAGAGCCCAGATTCCGCTGAGCGCCGTACGAAAAGATAGCCGCACTGTACGCGTTCGCCAGCCAGCCTTGTGATCGCCCGATTGCAACCCGCTCCAGGGTGCCGGGAATGGCTCTGCTCGCCAGTGTGTAGACGCTCGCAGTGCCGGCATCAAACAAGAAAATCATGGACGAAGACGATCCTGGACCTTCAAAGCAAAAGTCGATCGACACGCCGCCGGCGCGCTCGACGCTGACAACTCACCCGCGCAGGCCGCCCGCACACAGATCCGTTTCTCTAAAGCACTCCTCACGTGGAAACAGCCCCCAGTCGGACGAAGAGCAGCCTCCATTTCCTTTGGTCAATAGCGAGGCACGAGGAAGAACGCCAGTAAGCAATCGTGCCAATCTTGACTCATGTTTGTCCTCGATACCCGTTGCGCCCGACAAGAATACGAGCTCGGGCGAAAGCAGCAATGCCGAAAAGTGGTTTGAGAAGTCGAACAACAACGTGCGAACGGGATCTGCCGAGCTCATGGATAGTATGTTTTTTATTCAGAAGCTTTCCCTTTGTGATTGCAGAGCTGCGTCAGAGAAGAGCGAAAAAGGCTAACCATCGAGAATCAAAACAGACGACCCACCATTCTTCCTACCAAATTCGTCCTCCGAGACCTCCCCTGACGCTCTGGAACGCGAACGAGCGAATCAGCAGTCCGTGGATAGCTTGCCCCGTCGTACAGGGCTGACGCGCCTTGGACCGTCTACATCAACTTCAGAGGATTTCCGAAGCGTGATCGATGATCTGACGATCCAAAACAAGAAATTGAAAAGGAGGCTCAAGAAGTACGAGAAGCTGCATGATGCGCACCTCAACGCGGACAAGCTGTTCGAAATCCGTGTTCATGGACTGCCTCCACACAAGAAACAAGAGCTTGAAGAAACGCTGCGCAAGTTTGCTGCGGGATTGGAAGGTGTGACGCAGACGAGCTCGTCAGGCCAAGGTTCATCCGAACACCAGCAGACATCTCTACCGCCAAGCATGGAACAGCAGTTAACAGCGGGATCGTCGCTGGGAAACGTAGACTCCGCATACGCTTCGGCTTCAGGCCAGATATCCTCGGCGCAAGGTAGCAATCCCGTGACGAAGAAAGAGCCTAGCTTAAGACCAGCCATGTCTACTTCACAGCAGCGAGACATACAAAGTTATCTCTCCGATATACCTCAGGGCTTGTTGCCTAAACCTATTGCGATGACGGAGAAATCGAAGAAGAAATTAATCGTGCGCCGGCTGGAACAGATCTTTGCGGGTAAAGGAGCGTCAAAAGACGGTCATCAGCAGCCCATGCAACAGGAAGAAATATCTCAATCGGCAGCTCGTGCTGATCGCTCTGAATCCGAAGCGAAAGGACATCCATTGGGAAGAGAGGGAGCTCGTGAGGCCCGCATCATGCATCACCCTAAAAGACGACCACTGCAGCATGAAGCGGTACCTAAAGTCGAAGAGACGCAATCCGAGCCTCATTTTTCAAAGGTTTCCGAGAGTGCAACAGAGGAGGATAACGGAGAGGACTCGCCAGATCAGCGGCCGACGCGTCCACTTGATCTCGACCCAGAACGAGCACAGATACCAGAGGAGAATATAAAATATCTGCGGCATCTCGGCTTCTCTCCATTGGAGGCCGGCTCGGAGAAACCCTTAGTCGACGGTCATGGATACATGTACCTAAATGTGCTGGTCAATATGGCGCAGCTTCACACGCTCAACGTTACACCAGAATTTATCAGGAAGGCGCTTGAGCAGTACAGCAAGAAGCTCGAATTGTCCGCTGATGGGAGAAAGGTGCGGTGGAAAGGCGGTAGTGAGCTTACGCGAACAAGTAGTGATGGCTCACCGGACGAAAACAGTAATGCCTCAGGCCAGCCAGCATCGCATATTGACAAGAGGACGAAGAGCTTTTTGGCCAGCGGAAGCGGAGATGGATCGAGTACGTCTCTTTCAAAATCTGCCGTCCCATCAAAAGAAAAGAAACGATCGGCGTATGTCCCCCTGCTCTTTCATCAGAGCGTGGATGACAACAGTGACGATGATTTAAGTGAGTGGTCCTCGGCTCAAGATGATGTGGTTGCCGTTGAATCATCTGGCCTTACCAGTTCGGGGGTACGCACTACATCATCTAAGAAGAAACAGGTCGCCAATGGACCCATTATCTTCTACAGCAAAGCTCCTTTCGTAACAGATCTAAGTGGTGATTCGCGAGGGGCCAATGTCAACACTGCCAACATCCAGGAAGACTCTTCATATCCAGTCCACGCTGTTGGCATTTCCAGATCACCGGAACGATATGAATATGAAGAAAGCAAAGGCCCATTGTCACAACCACAAGCCGCGCTTGTAGCGTCGGATATGGAGGTGGATGGGACAACAAGCGAGGAATCCGTGCGTGGGCTTTCCAAGCCGGCGTCCGTGAAAGGACCTGGATCTTCCACTGACGAGAGTCCTGATCCAATAGGTCTAGCAGCATCCGGTGTCGGTGGAGTACTGCCATCAGATAACTTCGCACTCAACATTAAGAGCAGGCATCACCTCGTCCGCGAGCTTGGCTCTGATGCCAATACCAAAAACTATCATCCACACATACGCGCCCTCCTCGCTGAGAGGGCTGGATCTACTTCTAGTGCGGCACAATCTCGCGCTACAGATGCGAAGATCCTCAAAAACAGGCGAAAGGACCTTCCCCCGTCGGAGCTGCCGCCACCGTCGTACTTCCCTATCTCTTCTCCTGATGAAGACGAAGATGATGATTACTCAGCCTCTAGCGAAGAAGAAGCGGATGGACTTTCAGATTCACCAATTTACACCGATCTTCACCTACCGGTAGCTGTACCGAAAGTCTTCAAAGCTCTTGAGCGCACCACTTCTAATCCCGGCACTGCGCATGACGCGATAGATGGTAGCGAAGATCAAGACATTGGTGATTTTAGTGAGTTAGAGAGCTCTGAATCGATCGATATGCTTGCCCACGCACGTTTGACCAACCCGGATCTCGTCATGCTTGCCGAACGAGAGTACGATGCAGAGATTGCCGAGAGGCTTGCTGAGGACATCCCTGCCGGAAGCTCTGCCGCAACAGCCGGTGGAGGGAGCGGGTTCAACAGCCCGATCACACCCGACAACATGAACGTGGATGGCATTGATATGAGCAGCCAAAATGTGAGACGTACATCTAGTAAGGGCGCTGAAGAAATAGGTGAAGCCTCGCAGCCGCGGCGTGAGTCTCTGAAGAGAGCAAGGCCTTCGGATGGTGAGATGAGCCAGGCAAGGCAATCGAAGAGTCCAAAACTGGGCTAGTAATGGTGTGCCTTTTATGGGAATTTTCTTGTATGTCTCAGCCAAACTGACTGGCGCTGAGTTTTTTGAATCCCTCACTTTTCTTTTGGCATCGATAACTCTCGGAAGTTGGGTTTCATTTGGAGTTGGTTGCACTAGCACTGCTTCCCTTGTTCGAGCTTTGATCCTTTGATACCCCTCTAACTATTCTGCGTTCAAAATTAATGGTCATAACGTATTAACGTCTGGTGTTGTTGGATCTGCCACAACGCTTCGAGTATGTCAATGTTAAGATATCTGGTTACTTCGAAGGGTGATTTGATTCGCAGAGTGGATGAAATGCAAGAATAAATCAAGTCTGGTACATGAGAAGTGCAAAATATTTCCCGGCTTCGGATTCCTTGCTCGTTGATGATTTGAAATGCTGGGTATATCTGACCGTCAAAAGAGCCTGCTCCAACCCTACCAACGCCACATAGAGTGAGTGCAGTTAATAAGCGTTTGGAATTCGATCAAGTACGACATCATGATCTCAGCCTCTGTTCTTCGACGTACGCAGCCACGCCCCTCGCTCTTTGCAGTTTTGCAACCGACTCTGTAAGTTCCGTTCTCAGCCTCACAAGCGCATCGATGCTCTGCCCATACGCCGCCTGTACTTCATCCCACCTTTTGAAGCCACCCACGTCCAATTCCACGCCTTCCTCGCCATCCTTTTCCCTCGCGCCGTCCAAGGCCGCCTCGAACGACTCTTCCTCGGCCGTCCACCGCGCCTTCACGTTCTCCGCCGCTTTCGCGGGCGCGTCCCTTCGCAGGCCGGTGACCTTGAGCGTCAGCCTTTCCTTCTCCACCTCGAGCGTGCGTATCTTCTCCGCCAACTTCACATCGAGCGGTTCGAACTCTGCGTCGGATTCGCCTACGTGTTAGCACGTGGGCCTGCGGATCCCGTTTGCCTCACACAACCCTCTCCGCCTCACGCGCACGACAAAGACGGCCCAGGTTTTTTTTTATTTTTGGAAGGAAAATAGGAGGTGGGAGAGGGCGTTTGGGCTTCGACTCACCATCCGTCGCCTCCTTGCTGTTCTCCGCGTCCATGTCGACGCCGTTGCACGTCACGTTCCACCGCACGCCTTCCCACGTCTTCTCCACGAACGCTTGCACCAGCTCCTCCACCCGCCTCCTCATCCCGTCGTCCTCTCCGTCCGTGGGCGCCGCAGACGGTGGGAACGCGGCGTCGATCTTCTCCCGCGCGGCGCGCTGCGTCTGCGCCTGCAGATACGCGAGGTCGCTGGGGGACTGCAGGTCGATTTTGCGAAATTCCGAGGCCGTCAGGCGGGACGGCGCCGCGGTCGCCATCGCGGTTCGTGTCGGCTCTGAGGGTCGAGGCTGGCTTCTTCTCACTGAAATTCTCTCGTCTCTGGCCCTCGCGTTGTACGCGTTCGAAGCGGTTGTGCTGATTCAAGCTGTTTGTTTGTCGGCTGTGTTTACACAATTGCGGAGAACGTCGCGCTTTAGAATAGCAGGGGTGCGCATCGTCTTGGCATTCCCCTTCTCTCGTCGAAGCCTTGCCCGCAAGGCTGAGTTCTTTGAACTACAACAAAAACACGCACGCTAGAGCATCTGTCCCACCTTGAGTCCTCAAGGTCTTTGTCACTGCCTTTTTAATGCGGTAAATGCTAGATATTCGCGGGCCCCCAGTCTCGCTTTCGCCTTCGATTTTCTATCCATCCATTACGTCAACAGTCTAGACTGTGAAGCTGCTTGAGGATACGTCTGGCTCGCTCGTTTAAGAGCGCTGGACGTATCACCACCTTATCGACTCTTGTAAGTGAGAATATCGTGGTAACTTGTAGGTAAAAGGATGAGGTATTGACAAGATGGAAGATTCTGATCTTTGAATGGCACAAGATCTAGGCTCACGGTTCTTTTTGTATCTGTTTGCTATGCAGATTTGAGGCCTTGTCTTCTCTTGCAAGAGCCTTTTATTGGAAGTTTCTTAGATATATCGCGAGGGCCTTCCATCTTTCATGCCTCTTTTTCTGCACGCTGAATGCTGGAATCGCTTGGTAAGGTAGTAAAGCGAGGTAGAAAAACAGAACAGTAGGGACTCTGCAAATTTCAGCGTCTTATTACATTTCGATTGAGATATGGTAAGGATGCTAAAGCGCGAAGGATATTACATCTCAAGAGCCTAAATCAAGTCTCTACGTGGACAACTCAAGAAAAAGCACTATAAGCACAAAACTGTTCCGAGAAAAATAACAACGCCATTCTTCCTCGTGGGCATGCATTGCCTGTTGCAAGCGGGATATATCTATGAGAAGCCATGCCTTTCGTTTAAAAATAAATCCGTTCACATCTAAACGCCAGTTGTGAGAGAAAGAAGATCCTCTCATCGTCCAATATATCCAGTCAAGTGGGTCGCAGCACTCGTTTTCCGATCCGATTTATGACCGAGTAGCGATTGCTCACTGGGGAAGGAATGCAGCAGCCTCCTCGTCAGTGAGAACGATGTCCTTCACGGGCTCTTGTCGGCGCTCGAGAGGCTCGAACTCGTGGTCGAGATAGGAAGGGAGGAAGAGCTCTGTCGGGCACAGCCTTAGCAACGGATCGCTATCGTTGTGTTCTGCAAGCCAGGCATACCTTGGTTCCAATCAAAGCCTTGGGACGTTTTGATGCATGTGATCTGGTTGCCTCTGTTAGCGAGCCGCAAAGAGAATGTCCCGGCTAAGAGTTCATACCAATCTTGGACTGTCCTCAGAGCCGATGTCGACAATCGTATATTCCGACTTTGCAAGGGACTCGCCTGGCCAGATCGTTAGCTGCCGCAGGACGTTGTGCAGCAGGATGTAGAAGCCGCTTACTCAAGAAGCTGCTCGTCCTCCGCCTCGCTCTATCCGTCTGAGTGAGCGACACCGGACTCGGCACTGTAGCGGCCACGGCCGAAGAGCCAGTACCCACAGGGCTTTTGCCCAAGCTCCTTGGGCTCGTGGCTCCGCAATCATATGAGCTGCGAGCGCTGCTGCTGCTCATCATAGACTCGCTAATGGCGGGTGATTCAGCCGCCTGCGGCTCCGGGCGTTCTCCGTGCGAATCGTTGCGGAAGTGCTGCTTTCTCTTGCGCTTCGGGATCGCAATCGCAGAGCTACCAGGCTGCGACGGCATGATGGACGTGGATGTGCTGGTTTAATGCGACGGGCGTGGTGCGAGTGCGAGGTGTGTTGGGTGCTGCTCCGTGATCCGGCGGGGAGATGCGGGAGTGAGGCTTGATAACGAGGGCGATGACGATCACACGATGCTAGCTCGAGCCCGCAGTGAAGAATACTCGATCCGACGCGTGGTGCTGGTCCCGAGAGGAGCAAAAGTGGGATTTCAAGGGCAATGCGGCAGTGGTGAAGCAAGACGACAAGTCGGACGAAGACGGTGTTGGGAGTGAGGACTTGCAGCAGCACGGCGCTGGCGAACGTGGGACGAAGATGTTGAGTCAAAGCATCGAGTCGTGGCTGCCGAGCAGGGTCCATTCACGGTTCTCGTGGGGAAGCACCGCAGCGATGAATCAGGCACGCTGAACCGCTCTGCACTTTGCACTCCACTTCCTGCGCACATAGGACGCCCGAAGCCAGCGCCAGCGGGCCATGATGCCGGCTTCTGACGCACAGGCGGGACTCTGCACAATCTAACTGGTCCAGGTCAGCCCTCTGGCTCGCTACCAGCCTGGGACTTGTCCCAGAATGGCAAACTGAGGGGGTTTGCAGCCTTGCCCGTGCTGGACACGCCGAGCAACGACGCCGCCCGTGAGCCTTTTCGAAGAGAGCCAACAAGAAGACGAGTCGATCCCTCCAAGCGGCAGATGAAAAAGACGTCTGCGTGTTACCGCGAGGCCGTCTGCTTTTCGAGAGCGGCCTTTGTGGGCCTCCTGATGCTGCTGAGACAAAAGAGTGAGGCGTCAAGGTGGCCAAGTCGGTGCCGGTTGTACCTTGAGGGCCCACCGTCCCACATTCCAGCGGACGAATCGAGCGAGCGTTGTCTGGACATTCCAGACTTGGGGCCAGACAAGCACGCGGAACTTCGACTTAAAAGATCCGGGCGTCGTCGTCGTCGGCGACGGGTTTTGATCTCAGTGTGATTCCGACATAAAACCGACTGTATCGAGACCCAGATTCCACCACTTCGAGCTAGCGTCCGCCACGTGGATTCCTTGCTTGCAACACCCATACCTTGATGGATATGTTGCACAGAATCCTACACGTTTGCTAGTGGATCCGCCGCTTTTCAGTCGTTCGGGTGCCATCTCCGCACGTTTCACCGCCGGTTCGGTAGAAAGAGAAGGACCAACTCCCATCGAGCGGAAATGGTCGCTGAGCAACCAATGCTAGAGTTCACACACATACACACATTTCGCCGATATCTACCAGCACAATGCAAAGACAATTAGCGCTTTTCTCATTTACAGAACTACCGAATTGCGCAATGTCCGTGATGCGTCCCCAAGCGAGAGACGATCAGTCCTCCACCCTCTTCAGCGTCACCTTCAAATGCCCAAACGTAGCCACGACAAATGCATCATGCCAATCCATATCCCTATCCGTCATCTCCGGAGCCTTCTGCACAGAAAACTTCCTAAACAGGTACGCAAATCCGTAAAACAGCTCTGCGTACGCCAGGTTCTGGCCAATGCAGTTTCTGCTGCCTCTCGAAAAAGCTATGAAGTGCTTCTCAGCATCGGCGGCGTTTTCCTCGCCTATCCAGCGCTCCGGATCGAATTTGGACGCATTCCGGAAAAACGGTTCGTGTTGGTGGTAGACGTAGCAAGACATGGACAGCATCGTGCCTTCGGGTATGTGCTGTCCGCATATTGTCACCCCGCCGGGTGGAGTCTGGCGAGGGATCTTGCCAGGAACACCGTATGAGAGACGAATAGATTCTTTGACAATTGCACGCTAAACATGCGGGTTACAAAAAGTGCGTGAATAGACTAGTGTTTATAGTGCGTTGTGCACTTACCAGATATTCAATCTTCTCTAACGCCGCCCAGTCGAGGTTAATGTCGTTAGGGTCTGGTATCGCCTCCTTGAGCACCGTCTGCAGTTTCTGCATAAGCTCTGGTTGCTGGATCATGTTCCAAGTGCCGGTGATAAACGCATGCGCGGTGGTGTCTGTGCCTGCGGTGAACATTACCAAGGCATCGGCCCCCAAGTCCTCGAGGCTCAGAACCGGATGGCCCTTCTCAGGCTTAGGGTGTAAAGCTGTTTGGAAAATGGATGGCGACATTTTATCTTCGGACTCGCGCTTTAGCTCCAAGACTCGGGCGCGGCAACCGTCGAGAAGTGCGAGAGCAGATGCCATGGGCGGATCGGTGATCCACGACCGTGGCAAAGCGCCGATGATTTTGACAATGGTGCCCATGAGGTTAGGGAAGTACCAGCCGCGGGCGGCGTTCTTAAAGAAATCCTCGATATCACAACTTTGTCCATGGTCAGAAAGTTTTGCTGGCTTCAAGGCCTGGCAGCTTACATCATGGGGAACTTGAAGTCCTCGTAATCTAGAGCACCAAATGGCCTGTCGTATGTGTAACGCATAAGCGTGTCTGCCGTTAGACACCTAAAACCTAAGCTCAAATCGACCACTTTTCCAGCCTTGCATGCGTCGTCGAGCTTGCTTAAGAACTTTCCTAGATGCTCGCGGATCATGTACTCCATCTTAACCACGTTCGCCTTGGAAAAGTAGGGTACGTACAGATCCCTGTGTACCTTACCATCCCTTACCGTGAGCTTGTTGAAAAAACTGCCTTTTGTAAACGGAAAGCTGTAGATGGCTGGATCGCGATTGAACTTAGTCCCGACTTTAAACACCTGATTGTAGGCGTCTAGATCACGGATGTGCAGATGGTTCGGCTCTATGCGAATGATCGGGCCGTACATGTCGTGCCATTGTGCAAAGTTCTTCGAATATGAAGTCTCCAGCGGCATGTCCCAGCTCATAGCATAGAGACTGCTCACGCCAGCTAGGGGGGGGCCAGGAAACTTTGCTAAGGGGTGCAAGGTTACTCTATAGATGCATCTCACGATTACAAAGACGATGCCTATGGCCGCAGCCTGAGACATGAAAGTGACGAGGGACAAGTCAGTCGCCATGACGATTGCAAAACGGCTAGCAAGTTGGTGAACAGGAGACGAAGTCCTTATCGGTGACACGTATGTGTCGTCTTATATTGCCGCCTACATTGCAGACGTACAGCTTCCTCATGCTAGGTTACAGTCTGCCTCTCGCAGGTATGCGGAAAGTCTCGCAGCTATCCGCCCCGCCATCTCGGGACTTCCATGTCTCGTTGTGCACCTCGCATACTGGAGGGTCAGCACGGCTTCGGAGCGAAGCGAACCGTTGAGCCAATCGCCGCGGCGGAATCGCTCTTTAGCGCGTGTCAATCAGCCTTGTCGAGACATGCCCCACAAACCAGGTAAGTTGACAATGATTTCGCAATCTCTGCGACATGCTTGTCGCGGAACGGCAAGAGTTCGAAAGTGGTCGCCGACCTCTTTGATGCCCATATGGATCTCGCCTAGCGCCTTTGTCCACGCATAAATTCGACGGCCCCACTCAGACTAATAAATGACCACTTCGTCCGTCCACTGTTGTCCTGCGTCTTTCGCTTTCTTGTTGTTCGACCTGCCCATCATCCACGCTCATTCATCATACAAAATGCCTCGTTGAAGATGCTTGTATAGCGCTTTTGTGGCGGTCGCTTGCTCTTTTGTCTGACTCTTCTGCTGGAGCAGGCTCATGAGCGCAATCACTGGTTTCCGGTACTTCACGGAACGTAGCTTGGGCAGGTCTTGCAAGCTATTGTATAGCTGGAACCAACGCTCCTCTTGGGGGGACTGCGAGGCTTCATCGAGCAGATTTATTGTGTCCTTTGCGATCTGAAACAAAGAGGCCAAGTTCAGAGTTGTGTCAACATCCGCCTTCTTTATGGCACTTCGACCATCAGCTACCCAAGAGCGAAGGAAAGCGTTTGCTCGCACCAGCGCAAGTGGGACTTGGCCTGCTGATCGACAAAGATTGCCCAAGCACGCGATAAGCGCGTGTTCTGCGTCGTCAACGGAGTCGTAGGGGTCTGCGGTGGGAGCTTTATCCCATTCGAGATCCGCGATCGAGGATGGGTCCGGCGCGATCTGGCAGTAACTTAAAGCCTCTGTGACAATGCCGTCAACGGCCTCGATAATGTCGAGAACCTCAGGAGGGGCTTTCTCGTCTTTGCTTCTCCATTCGTCGATTATTTTTCGAGCGGATTGAATCTGCTCGGCGGGAGCAGTCGTCAGCACGAGTCACGTATCACGGCTACAGGTTCATGTGTTAAAACGAAAATTCGACGACTTACGTGCAGGACGATGAGCTCGGTGTTGTCGCGCAGGCTGTCGAAATAGAACATGCCCAAGCAGTTCAGTAGAATGTGGTCGATTGTTGGTCGCGTGTGCACCGTCTTGGACAGTGCTTGTTGGTAGTGATACATGATTCGGCGCTCGATTCTCGGGATCGTGGTTGGGCACGTTAGGAGTTCATCTTGCAGGGCGGTGGCAACAAGAACGTGCTTGACCGGCTCCAATCTATGTGCGGCTCGAGGAAGCATTTCCATCCAGAAAGCATACCGCGAATGATCGTATTTCGCAACCATTCGTCCGGAGCGTCGCAGATAGAATTGCATCGATCTTGCTTCGTCGGGAGTGAAGGTCTGCGTCGAGGGAGAAGGGCGGAGCTCCAGCACGTCAGCATCCTCAGCATTGTTCCCAGAATTCCTGCGTTCTTCCTTGACGTTCTGGCGTTTCGATGCTGACGGCTCAAAGATCCAGGCCTTGGGCACGGCGTAGCCATCGCACTGGTAGTCGGAATTGAGGCATTTCAGACACTTGGGCTTTGTCTCGTCGCACTTGACGCGTCGCTTCTTGCACGTGAGACAGCCTGTTCGAACCTTGGGTGCATATCTCTTCTGCCGTTTCTGTTCAGGCTGTGTCGCTGAGCCCGTCTTGGGCACGAGCGTCGAACTTGTCACAGGCGGAAGGACGACTTCCAGCAGCCGTCCATCAGAGGCAGCTTCGCCCGTCACGTTGCTCATAACTCGGGGAACAACACGTGGAACGGCCATGATGTACGGCAATGGATCTGGTGGAGGCCAACGTGGAGGCTAGTACGCATATTCGGAAAATGATCTATGGCTGATTGATTATTAGGGAAGGTTTCATGATGCGGCATCTGTTGAGACGACAACGTGCGACAGACGCCCTATGCGAGAAGGTCACTGTCTTCACCCGCAAATAGGGCTGCGCTAGTTTCAAGAGTCGAGCTGTTGCTTATGTCAGCGCAGATCTGTCTCCATTTCATCAGCGACGTGACTGTATCGTGCGGGAGTCTTCGCCAGTCAGCGGCGCATTTGACAAGCGGGTGGCGCCCGGCCCTGGTTTCATCCCTTGTGATTCGGCTTTGCCCATGCTCGGTTCCGTCGTTGTTGCCGCCGTCAAGGGCGTCTTCCTTGCGCTATGCTCCAGGCGGTCTCTCGCTTATGCGAAGCCCGCAGTCTTCCTTTCCCATTGGTCGCTGGCTTTTGTCCGTTGCGTCTCTCCCGCACATTGCCAGCCGTCCGCATGCAAGTCGTGTGTCTTCCCTTGGCGCACGACGCACGGCATGTCCATCAACGACGCGGCTCCGAAGCAGAGTCGGGAATTGCTCGAAATAGGCAGATGCATGAGGCGAAAGTTGTACGTTGCATTGGAGTGCAAACCAGTTCCTACTCGTCTTCATAATTGGGAGCGAACAGCGCCTCGAGCTTGGCTCTGTGCGGCAGTTGGGCGCTTTTGGGTCGTCTCGCAGCTGTTTTGATGCCTCCTCATGGTTGGCTTTCAACTTCATCGAGGCGTGCTATGTGGATCGTTTGGACCTGACTTTTGGTAGCGATCCATCCGCACTCCTCCCGCGCTGAGTGCCGTCTCCCGCCCGAAAGCGCAGATGAGATGAGCCGCCTCGTCATCCGTATCGAAGCGGAGTAGAGGCTGTGTTTGTCATCAACAATGAGGTTTCGTATACGTCAGCTGCGTCGCGCGACGAGCGGCTTCCGTGTTGAGAGCACGCTCCCCACATGCGCAATTGCCTTGGCCAGACGCAGACCGCTTCCGTGCTGGACAGAAGACGCTTTGTTCCGAGCGCACGAGCAGTTGGGAGCAAACAGTGGCCATGCCTGTTGCATCGCTCCACGCTTCTATCCGTCGTCGTTGCTTTGCTTGCATCGCGTTAGCCCGTGGTTATCCAGGTCGAGGCGGTCGGGGTACTCAGCTACGATATTGCTCTCACAGTGCACACAGTGATGGTCGACAGCAAAGACGACGTCGGTGAAGTGGCGTCGGTTTTGATCGCTGCAGAAGCCGTCGCGTGCGTTCTCGAAAGGAACAACAAGTCGCAAGGCTGGGTCACATTACTATATCTGCAAGCAACTGGACTTTGATCGATGACAATTGCAGTCAGAGATGGGCCTTTGTTTCGGTAGTAGTGGGAGCATCGTGATCCGCAGTGTTGAAGGTCTCCGCTGTCGTCACACTTGCTGTGGAGACGTTGGATCGGGTGAAATTCGTAGCTACGCCTTCATGGACTCTCTTGTTTCGACAGCGGCGGGGACAGTTGAAGACGTTGGTTCTGTCGGGATGTGCATGAAACTCGAAAGGAAAGAAGTGGCTCATTGGTCATTCAAGGGATCAGTAGTAGGGCCAACAGCGACGCGAAGAGGATCGATATGTGTGCATGTTGAATGTAATGACAAAGCAGTACGGGTCTAGTTCAAGATTCGCATCTACGTTTTGACACTTTGCTTCTCCTTCAAGTTTCCTGGTCAATCTCACCATCTTGCAGCCACCAACCAAAGTCTTTACGTGGGGAAATGAAAAGAATGATTAACCAGATAGATTAGTGTATCGGGCATCAGCTTCCAAGCGCTGCAAAACCGAGCGACGAACCGGCTCGTTGTGACCGAACAGGACAGGTATCACTCAACGAAGACACTAGAACCTAGTCTCGAGAACGCTAGACCTCGACGCGGACTTCGAGCCGCAGTTCGATTTCAAGCCGGTAGGACATCCTCACAGTTCAGTAAAAGCACGGTGCGATTCGACTTCTAGTTTTCATGCGTTGCTCACACATAATGGTGGAGATGTCTTCGCTCCTTATGACAATTTCGCGTTCAAATTGGAGACCGCCTGGCACGCTCCGAGCAATATTGCGTCCTAAGCAATCTTAAATAACAGCCCTGACGTTCCCATCTGTCGAAGCATCCGATACGGACGGAAATGAGAGCACGAAATACGTTCCTGATAAGGGCTGCTTAAGCGACACACTGATGACAGCTCTAAATTTCATTCTTGCTATCGAAGCAAAACGTGCTCTTTGTCCGCAGATTGCAGAAGGTACCCAGTAGCCCACAAAGTAAGAAGACCCGATTCTCTTACGCTAAATCCCAAACCCAGAATGCATCCACCATTTTGGCAACACGAAAGCGGAAGAGGAAGACTGAAAGAGATCGGAGCCGGAACGCCGAACGACAACGGATCAGAAGAACAGGCACAAGTCAAGACAGCACAAGCTCGCGCAGAGGCCCGCACACAAACCTGTTGCTACCGCGCCGCCGCTGCCTCCTCTGTCGTTTCCGAAATAGCCTTGCGGCTGCTGATAATACATGCCACCTTGTGGGTAGTACCCCTGCGGAGGATAGCCCTGGGGAGGATAGCCCTGCTGAGGGCCGTAGTAACCTTGATTTGACTGGCCGTAGTAATCTTGCGCTTGGCCCTGATAGTATGGTTGTTGATTGTTTCCGTACGAGGCTGGACCAGCGTCGTAGTGAACCGGTGCGGGTTGCGAAGGATACGAAGGTGGCGGCCCTTGAGGTGGATCCTAAGAAAGCGGTCAATATGTTGACCGCACGTTTGGACAGCTGCGATGAATAAGATAACCTACATATTTGCTTGCCATGGTTGCCGATGGAAAGCCGCTGGTGTTGTGAGATGGCCGAGACGTTGGAGAGCCGACGATCGACTGTCGCAGAAGTGAAATGCGGAGTAGAAATCGTAGGATCCCCGCTGTGCAGAAGGCAGATTTTAGGCCCACAGTAGACGCTCACGGCAGTGCAAGGCCTGAACGGTTCGCGCTTGCGAACTGCAGAGTCTTAAAGATGAGTAGGAAGTGCACATGCAGGCGGCGCGAGCGGCAAAGCGTGCGAGAATGCAGTCATGGGGGTGCTGATTCGTACGCTGGTGTGGCTGTGTAAAACCACTTCACACACCCATCTGTAACGTGTGTGACCTCCGTTTTCTTTTTCGTTTCTCTTCGCCACCAATCTCGCTCGACATGGCCGCCGGCTGGATCCCTCGAATTGTCCGCTCCTGCAATTGACCAACGATGTGGTGAGCTCCGGCCGTGGCCAACTGTCGATGATGCGCGATGCTCTTCGAGCAGTGACCCGGCGCGCGGCAAGGATCATCTCTCCGGCCTTCTTCGATGCACGCCTGAGCTTATTTGCTGACCAATAAGGATTGTCACGTCTCTTTTCCACCAACGATCGCCAGCTCGCTGTCATCTACCCGCCTGGTTCCGGGGTCTTTGTCGCGTGCGGTGCGGGTTGCGTGTCGATGCAGTCAGGTTGAGGGTTCTATTAGCTGGACATGCGGTAATGTCGGTGGTATCTTGTGGTCATGCTTCCATGCGTTCGCAGTGCATACCTCAACTCACCCTGGCACGGTACGATCCTGTGCCTAGCCCTGGCATCTCGAGAGCAGATAGTTGCGCCTATGAAGGGATTTGTGCACACTTGGTCTGGAAGCGCTTGATCCTACCTCCTGTCAGGGACCGTACTAGGCGAGCAGCCGCATGAACTTGCCCCTTGAAAGTCCACATCATCCAGCTAAGTCACGTGATATAGACCACTTGCATCACAACCACCACTGTACCGCTGAATGAGGTAATCGTCAATTTTTTAAAAAAGTACCAAGAGCATGGGAAAAGACTTATAAGGACATTTTGATTTTTTTTTGCATTATCCATGTGTCTTGATTTTTTTTGGACGCAACAGGGGTCTAGTTCTAGGAAACGTCTACTAATCAGGATCAGGAGGTGGAGGCAGTTCGATCCGGCCCGTTAGTGAAGCGACATCACATAACATATAATGCGCACACGAGTCCCACGATCAATCTGCACCAACCCGATCAACTACCTCGCTGTTTGGATTGCACTGATATATGAGCTAAACCTTGATTCATCCTGTGAGTCCGGTTCTTGCAGAATGATCTGCAAGACTTCCCTTGCTGGAGGTTTCCTCGTGTGCCCTGCACAATAGTTGCATCCTTCTTCAGCCATCCTCGCGGAAGTGATCGAACGAGGCCCTGGGCGCGTCGGTTTTACGATCGTTCCTGAATTCCTTGTCCACCTGATTGCAAGCCTTAGCAGCAAAATTTGAGGAAGTCTCCCAAAGCACGTTTGACGTGTTCCGGGAACGTGACTTGGCTACAGCTGAGCCTCAGGGCGCTTTCATGTCAGATGTAATGCTTTGAGCCCGGCCGCCACTTCTTCAGCTTTGCAAGGCGCGCAAACTCGGACTCAACAGAGACATTGTGGTTTGGTGTGAAACAATGAGCGGGCAAGGCCACAGTAATCTCCACTCGTCTATTCTCCACGTGACACATTTGCGAGAAAATGAGGGAGCAAATAAGGGCCTGAAGGAAAAGGAAAAATTTGATTTACTGGAAGCATAGATTAAGTAGTGTACATATGCCCTTGATGAGGAATTCACTGAACTCCAGGGCCGGAGCGAAATAGCAGCGTCGGCACATAACCGGATTCCTGCGCAAGGAAAATAAGCTCAAAGAGGTGGATTACTATAATTACTTTCGGATGCTGCCCGGCCCACATTCAAATCGTACTCGTCGTATCGTACGCGTGAGAGGAATCCCTTAGAATCTTCATCAATACTCCCAAAATGCATCTATGCAAATAGCCAGAAACTCATAATTAAACTTGTCATGAGGGCAAAGAAGCTTCCGCGACTAACGCTCAAGCTCGCTGCGCCGCTGCCATGGATTCCTAATTCCTCGTCCTGTAGACCAAATGTAACGTTCTGCGGGATGGTCTGGTTCCAGCATTGTCCGCCCACGACATCGAGATTTTTCAAATCATCAGGCACCTTGAAAAACATGTACTTGTTCTGTGGGATTCCTTTGAATCCAGACGTGTCGTAGGGGAACTTGTCGCCGGAATCCGTCGCGCTGGTGTTACGCAAGAAGATGCACTGCACCTGATCCGGTCTGTCCGTCGCAAGCTGAGGATAATCCCTCATGACATCCGAATTGGAAGTGTCAGCGACAAGGATGAATTTGCGGGTTGGGAACGTGTCGAAGATCTTGTCAAGCAGGAACTTGCGGATGCTGAGTGTGGCGTCGACATTGCTAAAGTTGAGCGGTCTTGTGTCGAATGAGCCGCCTGGATATGTCTTGTAGATAAAGTCCATGTAGTTTCTGGTAACCTGTTCTGGCGTCGTGGTTAAATAATGGAAGTGTATGTTTGGAATGCTGCGGCTCCAATTCGCGTAAATATCAGGCATGTTTTCCCACTGCACGTACGGCCTGGCAAACGAGTTGAGAAGGCCTTCCTTGGGCTCGTAGATTTTCGTGATGCGTAAGATGTCGTCTATGTCGCTAACGACCGTGAAGCCTGTAGGTGGCACAAGATAGGCCGTCGCATTTCCCAAATCAGAGCCATTGGCGTACACATTCAGACGCTGTATTTCTTGCGTCGCATTCCCGGCCATGAGATTGCCCTGCTGGATTGGCATAAACACATCGAAATCACCCTCGCCTGTCGTGGGGTACGGCAAGGTCAGGTTCTGGGTGCCTCCTGGTGCTTGAACGGCACCTCCTCCACCGGGCTCGCCGCTAGAGCCTGCTGACGGAGCGGGTTCAAGGTTAAGGGTGACAGTCTCATTGCCTTGTTGCACTACAAAGATCTCTGCAGTCAGGTTGCGGGCCTGTGCTTGCTGGTCCGCAGGAAGATCTTGAATGCTTGTGCCGATCAAGAAAACGTTCGCCAACTCATTGAGCTTGTCGATCGATGTGTTCGGTTGCTTGTACACATTGCCGTGGAAGCGCACGTTCCAACCTTGATCGGTCCAATTTCCGTAAGGAGGCAAGTTGAGAACGTTTGTTGGAAGAGCAGCCAGTTGGCTGCTGTCGATACCAAGTGAACTCTGGACTGCTTCGCCGCTGGGGAAATTCTGGAAGAAGTTGGGGACACCTGTCTCTCGGGATCAGATTCATCACCAAAGCCAGGGAAGACGATACGTACCAGATGCCACATACGACGGGATGTCCGAGCCTAAGACGCTGAGGACGGACTTGACGTCGCCTTCGAGATCGCTCAAGATGTTTCTGCGGTCATAGGCGTATGTTCTGGTAGGAAGCTGAGGAACGCGAAAGGGCGTAATCTCAGGATGAGCCTCTGCGACGGGATCGGGAGCGGGCAATGCGTCAGCGAACGGAGTTAGGCCCGCTAGGACTGCAGCCAAGGATAACGAGAGTCTTGACGGTGCCATGCTTTCGGGCGAGAGTCTTGGCACGCTCAAAGAAGGGAGAGAAAGCTGTGTTCACAAGTGGGGAAGTGGCAGAAAAGCACACGCAGTGCCATGTGTATGTGTATATATATGCATTGACGGAGGAAGGAAGGCAAGAAATGACGGCGTTGCTTGGCAGGCCAGAGCCAAGGTGGCTGAAGCCTTGAATTAATCAAGGTGTCGCATGTTGGATCGTGGATGTTGGAGACTTCTGCAGCGTGACGTCATGTCGCTCGTTCTGAGTGACTCCGTCCTCCAAGCTTTGCTCCCGCACGTCGCGAGCCTCAAGCCGGCACGTGCGGGCCTTGGCGTTGGTGCTTCGGTGCTTGGCTGTCTTGGCACCGCCCCGTCCTTGTTTTGCCTCTGCTCGTCCTGCTCGAGCCTCCAGCAGCAGCGTGACGGAAAGCGGCCACGTCCTCCCTCAGCCTGGTCACGTCCTCGTGCACGCCCATTTGCTTTGTCAGACGCCGGCGATCGGTCCTCATACCAGTACCCGTCAAATCGGTGCTGAAGAAATAAAAACGGAGCCCTGGCCGAACACGCCTGACCAGCAAACCCTGTCTTTCACAAGGCTGAAACTTCGAGATGAACACAGGCGTCGAAATCTTTCCCTGCTCATCCTTCCGTCTCTTTTGCGGAATTCATCTGCAAGGCTTGTGCATGAACACGTTCCATTTGTGTTAAGATACAAACACGCCCGATATCCGACTTCCGCAGTGGGTTCGTGCTTTACGTGCACAGACTCCTCCCGTGGCCCGTCTCCTGGTTTTCTTTCACGTGCGCTCATCAAGCAGAGGGCTAGTAAGCACTGGAAAATGCTGAATCCGCAGACGGCAATTTATTCATTTGTGGCCTTGACGGAGGAGTAAAGCCTGAATCTATATTTGCCAAGCTGTGCGAAAACAAACAAAGAGAGCCGCGCACGTGCTTTGCAAACGGTCACTTGGCTGTCGTCCCGTCCATGTTGTAACACCTCGCTGTGAGTTCAAATCGGATCAAGATAGTCCTTTTTCGTACGCGCCAACAAGATTCCTTTTTTTTTTTACTCGAACACACGATAGCTACAAAAAGGACTCTGACTGATCCTGAATCCTTCATCGCCGTACCACCACGCGAGCAGGGCAGGTTTGGACGAGAGCGATTGTTTCTAGACAAACCGAAGGACAGACGAGCGTCTCGAAAAGCTGCAAACCCTCTCCGGCGTAAGAATTCAGTGGAACCTATCTGCAGACGTGAATTGATCATTACGGCGTCCAAGCTCCAGCTAGCCTCGCAGTGACCCAATTGACGTGGCCATTCTCAACCTTCCCTCAAAGATTCACAAGTCACGACGGGTCTACACTCGGCAAACCTTCTTCGCTCGTCAATTCCACGCGCAGAACATGACATTACGGAGATGTTCTCGCGGATCATGGGCCAAAAGTTCTACAACAGATCTTGGTGCTGCAAATGTGGTGCGTGGCATACCAGCATCGACCTGCAGCGATGCTACTGCATATTCTGCTCGCACAGGGTGTGCGGCAAGTGCGAAGTCGAGCTTGTGCTGCACGGGCAGTGGAGGAGACTCAGGAGAGAGGAATGCGAGGATGTCGCCGTGAACAAGGAATGACCTTCACGTTATCTGCAAGTCAGATGAGCCAGCGGATTGTCGTGAATGCGAATTTGAGCTCACATCATTTCACAGGTCGTCCGATTGAAAGCCTCCAAAAAAAAAGAAATAAAAAACCAAGGACCAAGGAAACATATTTACGGCACTGTATGGTACATGATGGGTATCGAGGCCGTGGTTACCCTCACAAAAGAAGAAAAAACGCCAACCCGGATGCAATAAAGAAAGGGGCTGTGGCACTACAGCCGCTCAGCGCCGTACAACGCACTGTATCCCTTATTCCTCTTTACGACCGCGCATTCGCGGTACACACCGACACACATGACCACGACGAGTAAAAGCATAATCATTAATGCCAACATTCTCATTGTATCGAACGACGAATCCGGCCCAAACAGGCCGGCGTATTCCGAAGGCTGTTTTTGGCGGCTTGGAAGGAACTCAGTGTCCTGTATTGCCTGGTCAGCAAGCCCGGACGGTGCCTGTAAACAAAAAGCTTGATCCGCTTCTACATACCCATGTGCCATTTGGAGGGCCGCCGGTCGAGAGACTCGGTGGTCGATCCTCGGGTCTTGTACCCCACTTGCTTTCCTCGGGCCCAAGGGTGAGCTCCAGTACACCACCGTCGAGGAAGAACCCATGGTCGATCCAACTTTTTCTGTACGGCCGTCCATTTAATGTGGCCTTTTGAATATAAATATTGCGGTATTCGGCGTCAAAATTCACGTTGCGGATGGTTGCAGTATTGCCCGTCTCCGGGTTCCGAATGGATACCTCCCTGAAGTAAGGCGGCGTAATGAAGTATACGTTTTGTCCTGCATTTGGAAAGACTCCCATCATGATGAAACTCGCGAATGCTCCCATTGCTCCCGAGTCATCGTTTCCGGGAATGCCTACGAGCGTGTTGTTGAATTGCGAAGGAACGTAGTAGTGTGCGCGCTTGGCTGAAAGACCCGGTCGGCCCACATAATGGTACAAGAAGGGCGTCAAAAAAGCTTGCTCGTCACCCATGTAGAGGAGGCCCGATTCGTGCACGAAGTCGAGGCGCTCTACGAAATGCTCTTCTGTGCCCAGCTCAGTCACGAGTCCGGCAATATCTCCGGGGACGTAGAGTGTGTAAAGCCAACAACTTCCTTCGTACGTCTCGTGTCCGTTCATCGTCAGGTAACATGCGTCCGGCTCGAGAAGAGGTGAGCAAAGCAGGGGATCTTGATATGCCCAGCTGGAGTTGAAGAACTTCGGCTGCAAAACGCCCAAGAAGCCACTATCCTTGCCGTCGATGGTCGTTGCCTGGTCATCACGCAAGAGATTCTTCCAGTTGCTCGAACGGTTCATGTACTTTTCGTAATCCGTCGCGTTGGCAAGCGTGGCTGCCATCTGAGCCACGCAAAAATCGTTGTATGCATACTCAACCGTGCGAGAGACGCTTCGTGTGTGAGGGCCAAATCCCTTGTTGTCCTGGTCGTCAATCGGGATATACCCTTTGGTTTTCCAGCTCGTCATGCCCCCTCGGCCTCCAAGATCCCATCTACTCGGCTCGACCTCTGCATCTTGGACGACTGCGGCGTATCCATCAGTCCAGTTGATGCCCCCGTTCAGGCCCTTGAGATACGAGTCGGCGAGGACGACGTCCGCGTTTGATCCTCCCTGCGACCAGCCTTTGCAAAGAGACATTCTGCAGTCGGGCATGTGGCCCTCGTGGCGCCATATATCGATGAGCGAGCGTACCATGAGAGACTGCGATTGTGGGTCGAGCATTGCGAGCAACGGATGCTGCGCGCGGAACGAGTCCCATATGCAGTAGAAAGAATCATAGTACGGTTCGTCGCTCGTCCACAAGTAGTTTTCACCCGTGTAGTCTTGCGGCGAGATGAAGTTGCGGTAGATGCCGCTCCAAAACACGGTCCTCGTGTCGTCGCTGACTCCATCGTCCTCGCTGATTGCGATGACGTCCAGCTTGTCGTGCCATGCCTGCTCGGCCGCCTTCAGAGTCTTGTCGAAGTCGAAATCGGGAATTTCTGTCTGTGCACTACGGCAGGCTTGTTCCACATCCATAAAGCTGACGCCAATTCGCGCGAGAATCTGTCTATCCTCGTTGTCGGGAGCATTGAACCAGGTGTAGCCGCCAACGGGATGAAATGCTGAGCTGAACTCTCCATCTTCTCCATAGTACCCAATGCCGCCACTCGAGTTCCATCCGCCAACTTCACGGATGGTTGCCCCCTTGAAGTCGGCGCAGAAGTGAAGTCGATAGTAACCGGTGCCGAAACTAGGAATAAACCGAGCTTGGCCGGTCAGACGGCCCGTGGTGGCATCCAGCCAAAGACGCCTGTCCGAGGCCGAATGGGACAGGTCAGACAGTTCGGCGAGAATGACGGGGCTCAGTTTTGAGTCTTCAATGCCCTGCGGCGTCTCCGGAAAGGTGAAGCGATACAAAGCCGTATGGTTGCTGACCGTCATTTCGGCTTTGATTCCAGACTCCAGAGACAGCGCGAAGTAGCCTGGCCGAGCTTGGACCGAGCCATCGATTTGTTTTATGGACCGATCATGCTCGGTGAAGTTGCATCGCGCAATGTCGTCTCCAGGGCAGCCGGCATGCGGAAAGATTGGAAAGTTGCCCAGCGAGGTCACACCTCCGGTTCCCGAGTCGTGCATGTGAGAGAAGCCTCTGATTTTGGACCCGTCCGAGCCGTATCCAGCTTGGTTCTCTCCGTTGACGTCGGCGACGGCCTTCGCCATCGAAAATGGCAACGTTGCACCTGCGAAGACATGGCCTGCCAAGTCTGCCGTTAGCCGCGGCTCGTATAGGAGAGATTTTCAGCATTCCCACCGCCGTGAACCGTCCCGATCAAGGGATTTACGAACTGAGCGCCGTTCGTCGCGAGGACCAACGCCGCGCTCTGGCTGAGGCATAGCAGTTTCAGTGCCCCTAGCAGCCCCATTGTGCACGCAGTGTGAAGTTCGAGGTCATGTCGGACCTCCTTGGACGATGTCTCTCGTATTGAGTCTCCTTCTTTGAGCCTTGGCTCGAACCAGGAGATTGACGATCAGCCAATCAGACTTCCGTGGCGCTCCTGGGGTCTCCGACGCTTACTATTCTTGGCCGGCCTAATCCAAACCTTATTTCAGCTGTACAAACAATGGGCCAAAGAGCTGCCTCTTGGACGCCACTCTCTCTGGTTTTGATGCGTCGAATTTTGCACAAACGACATCTCGACATCTGAGCATGTCATCGAGCTGCGAACGGTGCTCACCACGACTCTTCGTCGACGCTATGGGTGCAGACTTCACACGACACAAACTGCTCAAGCTTGCCAAGAGCTCTGCTTCCGCCATCGTATCTACATAATGAATGGGTAAAAAGAACCCCAACCCCCTTTCTGTGCTATTATGACGCTTTCGGCTTGAGGCTTTGCAATGGAGACTGATACCGTAACAGTTCAGAATGACAGTCGCTCAATTCAAAGTCGATGACACGCTTCACCTGTCTTTGAGTCATTCTTCGACCGAAACGACAAATTCTAATGAGAGCCCTTCAGATTTCAAAGGAAACGTGTTTGGGTTCAACTTGGACCAGGTTTGATAACTTCGAAGTACAAAACATGGTGTATATTGATGACTACCTGTGTTTGGTGATTCTGCCCCGTGTGTTGTTTAAATCTCTTTGTAGGTGACTTTTGCTTTCTGTTCCTGTATACCAGCCATTTGAATCTTCAAGATCAGAGACGCCACAATACTATGCGACATCCTTAACTTCCGATTTCTCGTCTCGTCTGAGCGTCGTTGCAATCTTATTAGTCAACAAGTGGTCAACATTCGGTAGCAGCAGAGCACAGATAACACAAATGCCACTAAAGGCCAGTGTGGTTAGGAACACCGTGTGGTATGCAGATGCATTGGCGTTCTTGTAAGCGTCCCTTCCCGTTGTAATGATGTTCGAATTCACACCTGGTATGTCATTCAACGACGTACTTCCGAGCGACAATGCCTGAATGAACTGTGCAGCGCTGGAAGAGGGCAAGCCAGCAGCCTCTACTGCGGAAGTAACTCGCGGTGCGACCTTCTTAGCTAGTTCGTTATTCAGAATAACCGTGTAGATCGTGGAGGCAATGGATGCGATCAGAAACCTAATGGCTCCGGCAATGCCGCTTGCTGTACCAAGCTCGTCCTGTCGCTTTGCAGTCAAAGTCAAGGTGGTGATGGCGAGAGATTCAGCCCAGCCTACGAAAAAAACGCCGAGGGCAACGAAAGCGCACGCGCGATTTTTATCGTCCGGACCACATGTCGCCACACCTATGGAGTGTCAGTCAATTTCTCATTCCGACGGTCTTGCAAAACTGACATGCGAAGAACAATCCGCCCAAGAAGACGGATACAGTTATCTGCCACTTGATGTGCATGATGGTTTTCGCAGCAAAACCGCCAACAATCTCACCGATAACTATGAGAAGACCAACAATGCTGGACATCCAAGCAGCGCCAATCGGACTGGTTGCATCCGCGTAGAGAATATTGACAGCGCTTGGCCACACTGCTCAACAAATTAATTGGTTGCACAAGACGTCAAAAGCTTGGCATACCTATGGCGAAGGCATAGTACATTGACGCGCCGATTCCTGAGATAAGAGTGGCACAGATCCAGCCACGGTTATCAAAGACGTACATGGGCACCAAGGGTTCCTCTAATTTCATGAAGGTTTCCCATAGGACGAAAACGATAAGAGAAACAGCCCCAACAACGATTGTAGCCACTACGTGGCTGGAGTTCCACGCATATCTACGAAGCAGTTAGCATGACAGACTTATAACCGCTAAACCTATTGTTGCAGTGCAACAACTCACAATTGACCTCCCCAGTTCAATCCCATCAGCAGTATCAACTGAGCTGGTCAGTCAAGGCTAGTGGAGCTGTTGCAAACAATCTTACCAAGCCACCGGTATACAGAATCGTTCCAACATAGTCAAATTTTCGAATGTAGTCAAAGATTTTTGCATTCCCATGCTTCATGTGAAAGTTCGGAGGAAAATAAAAAAATACCCAGCAGGCCAGCGCCACGGCATTAACTGCGATAAGAAGATAATAGCATCCTGCTTATGTTAGCCGTCACCATGTAACCACGCTTAGATACACACCTCTCCAGCCAACAGCAGGCTGATATTTGACGAATGCAGTCGCAACAACAGGAGCGATTCCAGAGCCAGGTATTTGAGATACGTAAACTGCAGCATTTCCAGCCAGACGGTAGCGCATTGGTACGAGTTCGCCCATGACCTGACCAGGTTAGTATCCAGTTCAAGCTGTTGTGGTCTCCGTCGGTTAGGCTTACGAAGTAGTAGCTCAACTGCGTCGAGGCGCCAATGCCAATCAAGGTCATGCCTCCAATGAGCTCTGGAACAGACATTGCTCGAGAGCAGACGATGCTGCCGACGAGCGCAACAAGAGCGCCACCAATGAACATGTAACGACGGCCAAAGATGTCTGAGATGCGACCGACCAGTGTAATACACACGGCAGATGTCAGCGTGTACACAAGCGCCACCCATGCAATGTTCGGATCAGGACCGATGTCGTTGTTGATGAGGGTAAGGATCGGTGCGGCATACGCGAAGCCTGAGACGCCAGCGAATAGTCCAAGACAGATGGCGGTCATCGATCCTAGGAAGAAGCTCGACCTGAAGTACCCAGGCTTGAGGGTTGTCTCATCGGCTTCAAAGCCTGTGACATCGCTAGCACTGTCGTACTGCGGACTGTGCCTGTTGGTGGTCTCTACATGTTGGTTTCGATCCTCTGCCTTTATGTCGTCCATTCTATTGGTCTTGAGAGAATTACAAGAAAATTGTAAGGTATCTTGGATGTCTTACTGAAGTCAAGATTTAAAGCAACATGAAAGTGATTCTAGGACATGATGAAAACGATCGGCACCGCTGCAGGCGATTCCCCGGATTTTTATTCCCGCTGACAGTTCTACATTTCGGGGGTGAATTGAAAATCCCATGGGGGGCTATTTGATGATCAGCAACGCTTGAGAGCTGAATCATTAGCGAATTGGCTAACAGTCTTTTGCTAGGCAATGTGGAATGGGGCTAGTTTTTTGACGTGATCGGAAGTGTTTATCCATGTGCCAAAAGGCAAGAGACATCATCCACCAGCCAAAGGACCGAAGAACCGCAACGTCGTATTCGGGAACATAAGAACGGAATGTCTGAAATGGATCTCTGGATAGATAAAAATGCTTCTAATGATGTTTGAACGAAAAGGAGAATTAAGCTGCTGCTGGACCGAAGTACTAAGGTCCAAAAAACAGCAAAGCCAAGTCATGATCATGAAGAACGAAGATTTGTTCCACAAGCAGCAGTAAACTAGAGTTCAGGAGCTGTCTGAGCCATTCATGCATTAGACAAGTCCATAGTTCCAATTCAGGCCAAAAAACAGCGCTAGTGATTTGTGGTTTGGGACTACAATAACTCTCTGATTAAGTTCCGCAAAGCGAGCTTTGCTTCTCAAGTGTTTTCCCACTCCAGATTCCAGAGACGCGTAAGCAGGAAAACGAGGACCGTCGCCGTGAGCCTCGAAAAAGGATAGCCAGCATCTCATTACTCAGCTTTCGCTTCCGGAATCCGTCGCGCCGCAAACTTCGAAGGCCATCAAGCGGACGAATCCGTAAGTGGGCCGCGCGAACGGTATTCCAAGGGGCGGCGGTGCCGGTTCTGCGCTCCTTGGGACCAGGTGAGGCGTATTCTGACCTAAGAGTGAATCTGGAGTTCCTTCACGACGCTGGCGAACGCGTGCAGGTATCACCTACTTGAAAGGAAAAAGGGATTACAATCAGTCATAGACACAATGAGAAGAGCTCCTTGTCCGTTTGAGTTTGGCGGGTGAGAACTTGACAGGCAGGCCGCAAGTGCTGCGCCAATATATTCTCGGCAGCGGCCGCGCCTAGCTGTGACATGTGTTTTTGACCTGTCTCAAGATACGACCGCACAAGTTCCATCAAAATTGAGGAAAACGGGAAAAGAAATTTAACACCCAGGTAAGGGGGGTGGTGCTGGAAGTGGCAATGTGAATCCCAAACTTGGTCTCGCGAATTGGACCTCGTCTCAATTGTTAGCACGAGCAAGTGTCTCGAAGTGAAAGTCTAAGAATATGTTGATTTTCCCTGGCATTCGCCACGATGTTTCCATTCATAACCCATTCAAACCGATGACTAGTCTCACTCGGTACACGTTGATCAATGTCCAAGCGTAGACACAAGACAGGCTGTCCTTGTGCAACGAAATGTGATGGCGCTACTGCGCGATGTTTTACTCCACGCGTTAGGGTCTGGGGACCAGAAAAGAAAAAAGAAAATTCTCCGATTGAGCACTTTGCCAGATGAGTTGCGGATTATCATGGACCTCTGGATAAAGCCGTTGCCGCTTCTGCAGGATGAATTGCTAAAAAATACGCGCAGTAGTATGGTAGGAAAGACACAGTGCAGTGCATCTGCCGCCACCCAGGTAGGCAAAAAGAGAGCCGCCCGCCCCCATGCAATTCTTCAGCATCAAGCCTTTATGTTTTGCGTTTGCATATGAAAGCAAACCTGGACGATTTTCTGAAATGCTTACGACGATCTAGGCAGGATCTCCGATCTGGGAGCGTTGGCTAGCTGAAAGTTGGTAACCATTGGCACAGATCTCACGGTCGCGGACGTCTCCTAAGCACGCAAAGTAGGGAGCTCGCAACGTACGACTTTCTGCGGAAAAGACAGCAGCCTTCCTAATGGTCAGAACTAGCGGTGAACGAGATCGGCTCATTTTTCTCGACTGATATATCGGCCAAAAAGATTTTTTTTTTTTTTTGTTTGAGATCTCTGGGAAGTACAAGTGGGCCCGTTGGTTGAGGTTTTCTGCGACACAGTGTTGAGCACGAGATACGATGTCTTCCGACCACGTCTGATCCAACCATGGGGTCGTATACGCTAGATAATCGAGGTCAACGGCCGTGCTACCGGTGCTACTCCACTGATGAATGCTGAAGATCAATGATCAGTTTGAGAAGTTCAAAGCATTTGGAACGGATTGGGAAGCACCCTTGCCTTCATGGTAGAGTGTTTTCGTTTTCACCCAATCGCAGCTCCAAGTCGCCCCATCACGGGTAAACTGGGCGGCCTTTGATTCCGCTTCCCCCAGCACCCCCCGATAACGGGCGAAGACGTGGTCGCTCTGTATTGGCTGACAGCGCAAATTCCGTCAACCCCACCAGGAAAAGTCAAATGTGTGAAATGGCCAGCGTGATGACAAGAGGGTGGGAAACCAATATATTCAGGTGTGGCTGGCGAGCAAGGAATCCAGAGTCGTCGTTTTCCATCACCTGGAACCCGGCGAAGGGTGGTCGATCACGATGATTGCCGCCCTCTTGTGAATTCTGGCGAATCCCCGAAGAAGCGAAGCCTGGGCCGGCTGAGGCTGCTCTGCATGCGTTCCCGACATGGAACGGTAAACCATGGGAGTTCGACGCGGGGATGTATCTGCAAGCTGCGAGAAGCCGCTTCTCTGCTGTCGGAACCTCACCAATCACTGGGGAACATCGTCTTGTCCCGGCAGATGCAGGAACGGTTGACAGATCTCCCGTGATTCCCGCCGCGGACTGTGCATATTGCACACAAACCACTCCATTTTGGATCACAGACCCGAATCTGGAAGATGCTGCGATTGCCTCACACTTTCTGCATATGACTTTCTCAGATAGAAGATGCTTGAAGCGTGGAGTGCGTACTTGTAGAAAGGTGACGTCTGAAAGCGCGTGATTTGATGAGAGTGGTCAGCGTCACGAGTCGCACAATGCAACAGTTCTGAGCATCAACAACTTGGAAGCCATCCCAGCAAGGTGGAACGATCTCACCTTCATACGGATGAGACATGGAAAGGTGGTCTATCAGCTGCATCAGAGGAAGGTGGTCCATGTAAAATCGACTGAACAATGCGAAAGCATCCAGCGCCGGAGCGTGTTCCTATCCCCGAAAATCGTGAACATCTACATTTTGTCCCTAGCACTGTCGCCAAACAGCACTACTCCTCAGTCGCAGTGAAACTTGTCGTCAGAAAGCACGATGGCAGTCCAACAGCGACCTTCCTCCTGGCAGCCGAGAGGATGCGTCGAGTCAAGCTCTTGGCAAAGTCGGATGCTTCAAAATCGACGTGACGAATGCCTCGCGGTCTCCTTATGAGACGACACAGTGAATAAAAAGGACAAGCAGAAAGGCCGCGTAACCCCAATCGTCTGCCACGACGGCGCGCAGGAGTGGACAGCGCACAACTGAGGAGATGTAGGTGACAAGGGAGCGCAAGCCATGTGACCACGGGTAAACGCTTCTCTAACTCACGACGAAACTTCTGCTTACAAGCCTGTGGACATTGCAACAGTTGGCAGGCTTGGGGGACTGCCCTAGAAACGTTTGATACCCTTGAGCGTGTACGACAGAAAGGCATCAGCTCGGCGAAGAAAGCGTTCCCAGCTGGGTGCTCGCAAGGCGCTGTCGGCGACGCACAGCACGACGTGTTCCGGGCAAACATGCTAAGGCGAGACCCAAGGGAGGATCACAAAACACAGACCAGAACGTAGAACGTGTCGACGAAAACAGGATACGCAGTTTGGAAACTGCAGGAACCACGGACGCAGAGTCATTGGGGTGCAGGCCGTTCTGTTCTCGGGGGAGGGCAGTTTCGAGAAAGGCGAAGGAAACAGGCCGGACTCCGCGCGATTGATAGCCCTGCATCGCAACGCGCCTCGCTGATCTGCTGCAAGATGAGCAGTTGGCGATGCCGAACACGTTCCTTGCCTTAGCAGCGTTTCTAGTTTGGCTCGCAGGGCACGAGAGGACGAGGACGGAGACGAGGACGAGGACGAGGACGAGGACGAGGAACAGGCGGAAGATGCGCGACGGGCCACGAACGCCGTGACTGTCGCGTCGCTGTGAATGTGGCCATCCACGGATTGGCGAAACGAGCAGGCGAAGAAAAAACTGATCATCCGTGTTCCCCGCCCTTTGCGATGGCTCTCCGTCGTTGGATTCTGACGACGTCCGCCAGAGTCTGGCGCAAAGTCACGCCGAGGGCCCAACACGGTCTAGGCTGACAGCACAGCAACGCACACCGCAAGAATCAGCCAACCACTATGCGGCGTCGGCTCCAGTGCCGTGGTACAAAGCGTCGACACCTTTCGGTACTTCTCGCGAAGTGCCACGGGCCCTGGCCGGCCTCGCCAGCTGAGCGTCCAGTCGAGGCTGGTGGCCGGGCCGGGAAGCGCACTGAGAGGGCTGTCGCAGCGGACGTGGGAACGAAGAAGCGAGAGCCAGACGAGGCCGGCGTGTCCACGTAGCAGCGGGCTTTTGCGATTTGTTTCAAACGGCACTGGATGGGGTTGCGAGTTATCGATAGTGTGCGTGCGTGCGTCGGTCGCGCGCCCGGAGCGTGTGCGAGAGAAAAAACCCTCAATCGATAACGGGAGGTGGAGCGTGGCGGCGCGCACACATGAATGGACGATCGGGGGCTTCCAAGCTCAGCATCATGCTCCTGCTCCTGCTCATGCTCATGCTCGCGCTCGCTCCTCTCGATCACGCTTAGGACGGCCCCAAAGTCGTCCCAGCCCAGGCCGGTTCGGTGCCGCGCCGGGCAAGGCCAGCCAGCTCTCCGCCGTCCAGCGAGACGGGAAGAAACGAAGGTTGTTTCGTGTGGCACCGCGTAGCACGACCCGGAGCGGACGGTGGTGTGCGACTGTTGGGCGTCTCCTACGCCGTCGCGTCCTCGAACCGCAGCGCGTCTTGTCTGACGCCTGCTTCTGCACTTTGCGCAATCGTCGATTGTTCACAGTATCGAAATCCGCGCGCAAACTGTGTATCGCCCACCCGGCCGTTGCTATCGGCAGACGCAGGGCATCTCTGGCAACCGCCCGTGCCCCAGCACGCCCCCGGAATGGACGACCAACTTTGCTTCTTGGAGCTGGGATCGGCGGCGAGGCGTAGCCAAATCACGTCCCGGCGTGCAAGCCACTGGCAGGCCTGAGACACTAGGCTACAGGGAACGACGTCTCGGACAGTCCATGAGGTTTGAACATCATCCAAGGCCTGCTTTTGGCATGGCCGGCCCACTCTGCTCTGATTCTCCGCCAGATCCTGCCTTCTCGACCTCTCAATCAGGCAAGGACTTTCGCTTGCAAGGGACGGGCAAAGGCAAACGATGTTGGCCCCAAACGACCCCCATTAGCTTGTAGCACTACTCTACAGGACCGCCAAAAATTGACCCAAGGTGGTCTGCCTATTCGTGTATCAGCAGCCGACGTAGATTGCACAATCCTTGCGGACCGAGCTGTCATCGACCAACGGACTGGTGGAGGTTGCTATAGCCGAAGCAGTGGGAAAGCGTCTGCCCAACGCGACGGAATAAATTTGAATTCGGCGTTATTGCTCCGAAGTTTTTTTTACTCACCCAGAGAGAGGGGGGGGGGGGGGCGCGGAAGGAAGGGGGAGGGAGGGGGCCGGTGGTGGGAGAGGAGGGTAACAGAGAACGAGGAAGAGAGGAGGGTGGCGCCTTCGTGCCGTTCCTTTCGGATTGAGCGCACATGGTTGCACTGAACGCAGAATCACGTCGACTTGGAGACAGGACGAAAGTGACGATGGAACAGGCGCGGAAGAAGAAGCCAGACATCAATCAGTCGATCCGTCAGTCAGGTCTCTGGGCCAGCCAGAAACAACGCACGGGGGGGTGCAAGGCGACGGTGATGAAGACGATTGAAGGTTTGATGAGCCGTCAGCGAAACAGATCGCAGAAGCGGCTCTTTGCGTATCGTGGCAGTCTGAACAGTGGCCATCCGGCCCCATGGCCCAGCATGCTGACCCGTTCGTGGCGTTCGACAGCTGTTCAGACGAGACGGAGGGATGAGGAAGCGGACGCTCAACAGATGGGCACGCTGGCTGGCCTGCCGCGATCACTCCTGCTCCTACTGCGATGACTTGCTGCCGCTCCCACTACCACCAGTACTCCTGCTGCTCCTCCGACTACGATACCATCGCGGGCACGGGCACGACCACGACCACGACCACCATGAACACGATCACGGCTCCCGCACGAGCACCTGTCGACCACTTGTCGGCCGCCTTTGGGGCCAGCAAGAGGCCATGCGCGCTTCCCAGCTGCTCACCACCCCGGACCATGCTGCTGCAGCCCAGACGCAAGTCAAAAGCCCGTGCGGGACTCTCATAGTTGTGCATGATTCGAGCAGCGACGCCACACCAACCCTCAAGTTGCACCCCGCCCGTGCCGATTAGCTGGGAGAATCGTTGACCAAAGCGTCTCTGGCTCGCGCCGGACTGCTGGCCTTTCCTTCGTGTTCGAATTCGTCTCTTTTCTGTTGGATGATGGAGCCCTCTCTTTTTTTTTTTCCCTCGCGACTTTCGCGGGCCAGCCAACGACTTCCTGGTCCAGCTACTGGCCTTCCATGCTCAGGTCAAGCCGCACCGATCTCCACCGGCCTTTTTAGGTGCATCCCGTCGTCTTGCATTTTGCCCCAAAGACCAGGCCAGTCCCGTACGCTCGCCGTACAGTACCTTTTGAATCGACTGGCCCTTCCTTTTTCTTTTCGCGCTTCTGCTGCTGCTACTTACTCCTCCTGCTGCTGCTGCTGCTGCTGCTGCTGCTGCTCGTACTAGCACTACCGCACTGCTGTATGTATGTATGCCCTTACCACACACTCGAGCCGTCCCGCACACGCATCTACATTCGCCGTGCCTCTGATGAGGCTTTCTCTTTGCTTGTCTCTCTGCCCGTTGTCTGAGGAAGAATATACCCACAAGCTAGCTGGCTGCAAAAAAGCTTCCTCCGAGCGCTGCTGTTCCCTTTTCCAACAAACCCGCAGCGCCTGGTGGACATACCACGCCGCGGCTTGTGCTCACCAGCTTTCTTGTCGGTCAGCAAGCATCCTTGCACGCACAAGTCTCTCCCCGAAGCCTAGAAAGCATCTCGCCAACCTGCACACGAGTTCACGGTCTGCGGTTTGGTGCGAACACTGAGCTGACTTTCTTTCCCCCTTCTCCTCAGAGAGAGCCACCGGCGCCGCCGTCGACTGCGCGCCCGCTAGGTCCAGACGAAGCAGAAAACGAGCATCCCACACTCCGGGTTCTGGATCGCCGTCCCTACCGTCTATCTGCTCAACATTCGCACGGCTCCGCTCGATCCTCCCACCATCAGTAGCCCGGCCGTTCACTCGCCGCCCTCGTCTATTCTGTGGTCCTTTTGTTGGTAGACGGCCTTTTCCCAAGTCCAGTCAAGCCAAAAGGTATGTGGGAAGCCCTTATGGTCTTATCGCCCGGGCGAATGGGTTATCCACGCCGTCAATTTTTTTTTTCTGTTTTTTGGCTTCACGATTTCATTACGTGGATGACCACCCACCACCCGCCATCGCCAGGCGTGTTTTTTTTTTTTTTTTCGATCTGCCAGCCTCCGGGGGGGCGTTTCTGTCGGGCCACAGCACGGCTTTCCGCACTCGCCTATCTGCGCCTGGCCAGCCGCTTTAGTGCCGGTCCAAGCAATTCCTAGCTCCCACATCCCAACCTCCTCTCCACTTCTAAACCTCTGCCTCTTCCCCTCCATTGCATTTGCGCCCACGTTTTCCGCGCAGCAATTGCACATCCTCCCTTGTATTTCACATACGTTCGACGCATGTTCGTGCATCTCCATCCAGCGCTCTGCGCATTTGCCTTGAACCTGCGCATCTAACCAAAACATCATCCCAGGTGTGTCTAGCCGTGTTCGACCTCAGTCACGCACAAGGCCGACACGATACTGTACACGGTGCTACGACGTTAACGACCCGTTACGACTCTCACCTACCTCAGCAACGTTGTGCCAGACTACTATCGCTGTCGACGCTTTTCTTAGGTCCGTCGTGTCGTCTTGTCCTGATTGTTCTGCCTTTGCCGCGCCTATCTGCAAATCACTTGCATATCAGAGCGCTGCGTCGAAACAATCACAGAAAAAGCAAAGTCTGGCCTGCTGAGCTTTGACGAAACATAGCCACTCCACGGCAGCGACATCGTCCAGCTGTATATTTCTTTCTCATTCTTTTCCTGGGCGAACGCCATAGCGCTCAGCGCGTCGACTAGTTGGGATCGTCTTCGTCCCGACCGAAGGCTAGTCCGCGTAACCGTTCATTCGTGCCACCACGTTCCGTCTCCCGGAGTCGTGGTAGAGCCGAGCATCACCACTGTTGAACTCTTGAACAAAAGATTCAACAGTCTCCGCAAGGAAGAAAAGCCTGGCGATCGCCCACGCCGGCTATTCGCAACTTCCCGCCTCGGACTCCGGTCTCCGTTTCCGTGAACGACGCAAAGCTGGAGCTCCCGTCGATATCGCAGGTCCACTCTCGAGGCCCGGTCGACGGATCGTGGTACGACAGCCAGTATTCGTCGCGACCGACTGCAGCAAAGACGAGCTCATCGGCCTCCTCATCGCCTCGAGGTGGGACCTACAGCAACTCTTCCGTGTATAACGGAAGCATTAGCTCGGCAACGTCATACACGCCGTCAACCACCGAGCCGAACGGATCACTGAAGACGCCGCCTCCCGAGCATACGCCTCAAGCTTACAACCGCGAGCACCAAAACTCGCCATACGTACATCAGCCGGGTTCGCAAGCATTCGGCTTTTCGAGTGAGTCGTACAACAGCATGAACCAGATTGGTCCGCATTCAGACGTTCATCAATCACATATGGCGACTGCATACCAGACCCCAGCAACTGGGCCTCCTGCCCCGCTTGGACACTACAACACGTATCAACCGACGCTTCTGCAACCAGGCCCGCAGACATATTCCTCAGCGCCTGCTCCTTATCAACAGCATCAGTATGCAAGCCAGCCCACTTACCCCGTCTCATCGTCCATGAGCAATGCTTTGGTGCCATCGCCAATGCCACTACCTGGTCAGTGAAGTTTCCCCCCACCCTTGGTACCGGTTCATTCCAATGTGTGTCTTGGGACTAACGGCCAGTAGCAATCTCCTCTGCTCCCAGCGGTGCATTGGCAGGGTCACAATACAACTCTGGCCACACATTTGACACCACTGGACAGATTGCACCTCCGGGCATGAAGCCGCGTGTAACCGCCACCCTTTGGGAAGACGAGGGCAGTCTTTGCTTTCAAGTAGAGGCAAAGGGTGTTTGTGTAGCGCGACGTGAAGGTAAGCGTGGCTCTTGAATCAACGCTTGTTCGTAGCTGATGATCCGTAGACAATCACATGATCAACGGAACAAAGCTGTTGAACGTGGCAGGCATGACTCGTGGTCGCAGAGACGGCATTCTCAAGAGCGAAAAGACGCGTCACGTAGTGAAGATTGGCCCAATGCACCTCAAAGGCGTCTGGATCCCATTCGACCGTGCCCTTGATTTCGCCAACAAGGAGAAGATCACCGAGCAGCTATATCCGCTGTTCGTCCATGATATCGGAGCTTTGCTGTATCACCCCTCGAACCAGCCGCGTCCAGGTCTAGGTAATTCGAGCGCTTTAGCAGCAGTTGACCGTCGACGATCTGATGCTCGCCTGCTAGGCGCCCCCCCTGTGACGAGTGCCCCACCACTTCATCATCATCACTCTATCAGCACCCCAATGTCACAACCTCACTCCATCGCCCCACATCCAGCCAGCGGTCGTCCTGGGCTCGACCGAGCCCACACGTTTCCAACACCGCCAACCAGTGCCTCAAGCAACTTCGGTGGTGTTGCGCAACACAATTCATATGGTGAGTGGAGTAATGGCCAGCCCCTGCAGATCGACACTGGCCTTAGCAATACCCGATCTGTGCCAACGACGCCAGCTTCCACTCCGCCGGGCATTCAGCAGTATCAGACGAGCCAGCCGTACGACAGCTCTCGTCAGATGTACACGGCTCCTTCGACGCAGTATCCCTCGCAGATGCGCCAGTTTGGTGGCCCATTGCCCAGCACCACGATCAAGTCGGACATGGCCCCGCCACCAAGAGCCGGCGAGGTTGAACATTCAACCGACGCCAAGCCTCAGGATGGTCACGACGATCACGGCGACCACGACTCAGCCTACACGCATGCGCAGGCAAGCTATGGGCCTACTCGTAGCACCTATAGTTACAACCCCAACGCACCCCCCGTCGCCCGCGTCGAAGAGGTAAGCTCTTCTCCTCACCAGAACGGTTCTGGTCGCGAGACACCACGGACAGCTTCCGATGCGCAGTGGCAGTCCGGCTATTCGGGGCAGCCGTCTCAACCACCCGCTGGAAACGTGTACAATCCAATCGAGTCGCGAGCAAATGGCGATGGCTATGTTGGATTCCCAAGCGCTTACGTGAATGGTGGCTCTATCCCGAGCTCCAAGCGTATTCGGGAAGTGGATGACGACGAGGAAGAAGCGCTGAAGCGACAGAAGACGGCACACCAAGACGGTGGACCAGTTGGCGGCAGCAGTCCGTTCAGAGGTGCACCAACGCAGAAGGTTCGCGGACGGTAACGTTTTGGAAAGCGGACGTCAATTGAAGCCCACGCGATGTTCACGAACATCATAGAAAAGACCCGGATGCATTCTTACACGTATATGACGCCACAAACCGAGCATCCTACTCAGCGCAAGCGCATCCTCGCTACTCGCGCGACCACGAGACATCACATTCCTTGACAAAATAGCCGGCCTTTTCTACTTTTCTATGTTCAGTTCAGGTCACGACGCTTATGACACTTCTCTATTATGACGGCTTCGCCTTTTTTTTTTTTTTTTTTTGGAAAACCTTACACCCCTTCTCTTATTCATGATGGATAACGAAGCTATCGCTTTCCCCTACGATCGCAATGAGGAGCCGTTATGTTCACGGACGCAACGGACTTTCACGCATGGCATACATTTTGGATGGCCTCCATAATGAAGGCTTGAATGCAGCGTTGCTTTTTACATTCACGAAACCTTCAGTGTATTTTCGATAATGGCTGCATGGAAGGAGCACGAAGAGCCCAAAGCTTTTTTTTTCTCTTTTTTTAAAAAAAGTAGCAAGCTTCGGGCTACTCGCAAAACCCATGCAAGATCTGTTTAGTCTTTCAAGCAGATTTAGAACCTCTGGTGCGAGGGGCTAGGTGCGACATGGGGAGAAAGAAAGAGAACTGGACCCTTTAGCAAGCGAACATATGATACCCGATTGCTGGACTGCTTCTCGCCGTTTCCCCCCATTAGCACGCAATGTCGACTTGCAATCCGGATCCTAATCGAATTTGCGTTTCAAAAGAACACTCCTTTGATCAATTTTGGTTTCATACTTGAGCGTTGGCAGAAAGTTTCTTCCTTTCCTACTGTTCTAAAGGAGGGGGCAGGGTTTTTTTTTCACTATTATTTGGACTGCAGGCTATGATAATTCTCGGCAAGATTCTGCAAAGAATTCTCGACGAGACAGAGGCGCCTTACGGATTGTGTGTATGGACGGTATGAAAGCTTGGGACATACGGAACAACTGTATTCGGTGTGCAGAAATCGACGATGCAAAACGAGGTTGTGGGGAAGATGACGAGTAGGGAACAGCACGCCGAAACCATGTTTGTGGGACGCATGACGGTGAAGATATGCCAGTTGAGCCTCATCTCATCTCTCGTCATGGATTTAATACCATTGATGTGGACCGTGTACCTACTTCGTTGAAAATGTTTTCTTTTTTTTATTTCTTGACGATAATGAAGATGTTTAAAAGCTTATACACAGCTCTCTCTCATACATTTCTTTCCCCTCCCCAAACCTCCATGATGCTTTTGGGTTCTCAAGTGAAAAAGGACTTTTAGTCACGAACAATCAAGTCCACATTTTTTTTCCACGTCACCTTGACAGACTCAGTCTCCTCCCCAATGATCTCATTCTGGTGGTCATGGCATCGGAGCCTAGGATTTTGGACTGTGCATCTGCATCTCCGGAGCGCCTGGGCCATGCGCGCTGCAAGATCTGCTCGCTGGGCCAGCGCTTGCACCACGGGATCGAGCTCTTCTGGGCCAGAATTCTCGCGGGGCAATCGAGATGGATCATGGGTTCGCGCATCGCGGCCGGAAGGCTCGACTCGTCCTGGGGATCGGTTGCGAGGTGAGCGAGGCCGTAGTGCGGCAGGAACTTTTCGGAGCGAAAGACGATCTCGACGGAGCGGGCCAGCTTGGAGGAGTAAAGCCGGTACGTCTTCTCGTCCGGGGTGCAGTTGGACATGGACGACTCGAGCGAGTCGGTCAGGCAGCGCCACTCGAAGTTCTGCTCGGTCCACGTCTCGCAGTCGGCCATGACGTCCTCGAAGATGGAGCCGCGCAGCATGCGGATCAGGCGCGGGCTGGGCATGTCGTGCAGCGTGGGCGTCGCGCTCTCGTAGTTCAGGATGCAGACGTGCCTGAGGCTGGGCATCGCGTACAGGGCCTGCTTGAGCCAGGCGCACAGGCTGGACTCGAGCACGCCGCCGTACACGGAGACGTGCGGCAGCGGGCGCGGCAGGTGCGAGAAGACGACCAGCGACGTCAACCGGAACCCGAGGCCGGCCAGGTCCGTGTCCAGGCGGGCGGACGCGTATCGGTCGTGCGGCATGCCGCGGGGAAGGCGAAGGGCCAAGTGTCGAATCGCCGCCCTGGCGTCGGGCGCGATCCGGGCCAGATGTCTTGCTCGAAAGTGCTCGGGGTTGGGCCAGTGCTCCGTGTGGATTCTGAACAGCGCCCTCTCGAATGCGACCTTGCTAGCCTCGTGGTAGAGCTGCCGACACGTTCTTAGGAGCGCAAGTGACTTGGCACCGCCGACGCTCCAGTCGCTGTACAACCATTCGAAGATCATGTCCCTCAGTTCGCGGGGCAGATCGAGAAGCGACGGTTTCGGCGACGGACGAGGCTGCTGATGGTCCACGTTCTGGAGTGCGGGCGCCCTGATCGAGCTGGACCGCTTCACGTCGCTCGGCATTTTTCGACGCGAAGACGGCTCGCCTCCAGAATCGGGCGCGGTCTCGAATCCAGCTTGCCTTCCGCTTCGTGACGGACTTTTGTGCAAAGACGGCGCTGACAGACTACTTGGTCTGCTGTCGGCAGTCGGCTCTGCATCTTCCCCGCCCTCCGCTCGCTCAGCGCTGGACTCCAGTTTTGATGACCCAAGACGTTGTCTCAGACGTACAAGAAGAGCAGGCTTGATCCTGTCCTGAGAGAGCATGTAGTCCAGTGTGTGACGAGGCACGATTGGATCCATCAGCAGCCTGAGATCGCAGTTGTAAATGTCAAAAATTGGAGTGCCAACTGTCCTCACTGCTGTTGCTGTTTCAGCATGTCACAGGACAATCCGTGTAAATCACATGACTTGTTCGTATGCAGTCTTTATTATACTTTCGCTGAACGGGTATGCATCTTGACAGCTGCAGCCCGCGCATTGACGGTCGCTTGGCAGCATTCGTCGAGAGGCATGTTCGAAGGTGTCACTGCCGCGCTCGTAAGAGCGCGGTGACGCTGGAGGATGCTCGCCTGGCATCGCATTCATGAGCATTTCGGTAGCACGCGGCTTAGGGAGCATGTGGCGGAGCGGCATCGATCAGAGTCCCGTCAAACATCCAAATTTTCTCGCATGCCGCAAGATCCTCGGGGGATTGCCAGCAGGGTGAAAAGCTGTCGCTGCTCAAGCCGCGAAGGCTGACTCTCCGGCGAGAAGACACGTGTTTGAAACGCTCGGCCGGTCCAAGGACAAACCGTGTGCGTTTGAGATCCTCGTCCAAGCTCTTTTGCGACTTGCGCGACCGCAGCCCCTCCGATGTGCAGACGAGCGGTCAAACGAAAATGAGCACGGCGTGATGCGGGTAGAGATGCTGTTGGGCGACGGCCGGCGAGCACGACTCAAGAGCGCTCGTTTCAGAAGCTGCGCATGCCACTCCCCCCCCCCCATATCCAAGACGTCGAAAGACGAAGACTCGGGACGGCAGGGCACCGCACGCCTCGGGAAACCCAGCAGAAAGTCATCAGCGAGTATGTCAACCCTGCCAGATGGTCTGGGACACCCATGAGGGGAGACGGGGAAAGGTAAACGAAGAAGCACGGACGCGAGCAAGGGAGCGACGGTCTTGTGCGATCGCGGCCTGTGCCGGCTGAGATTGACGCACAGTTTGCCATGTGGTGGCGCTCGGCTTGTCTTCTCAATGCGATCTCACTTGCATAATCGTCTCCACGCGAGATGGCGATAAGCCCGGGTGCCATCACGTGTGCTGGACGCCTTGAACTCTCAGCGGTCCCGCGTCGGTGGACGACCCGAACGACGGAAGACGGAAGGATGGCTGTCCATTCCTATTTGTCATTCATTGATTGAAAACGGAGAAGCGGACGGCCGAATGCTACCAGCGGATCGAGTGTGGCCTGGCCCAAGTCAACGGAGTCAAAAGGGCATCTCGCACACATGATCGAAGACGAAGAGCACCGGCTGGCGGTCAATAACCACATCTGATTCCATCGTGCATACAAGAATCTGCGATTTGCTTGCAGCAAAACTAACTCTACATACGTTAAAATTGCACGCATGCACAATGCCTCGTGGTCAGATCTGACGCCATCGTCCCGAGCGAAGCACTTAGCGGCAGAAAGATGCGCCCGTATTGATGGACGACGCTCTGTGCGCATCTTCCCGTGCGTGCGCGAAAAATGGTGATGTTGCCGACCCCCCTAGAACGCCTCGATAGCAGTGGTTTGGCTTGCCAGCCCCCGCCCCGGGTCAGCGTTTGCCTGTGGTGCAATATGACGAGAATTCAAGAGAGAAATTCCGACTCCCGTGAGTTGTGCGCTTAAACGCCCCGACCCGCCCGCCGAATGCACCAAAATAAGTATATGTAAAACAAAGTTTCCTGTCGCGAGCGCTCCGTGGACTTGAATTCTGGGGTACAGCTCGCTGTACCTCCATCGTGGTTGGCGTTAGCCTCAGTCGCAAGACGGAATAGAGCCGTCGTTGATCCTTCGTCCTCCCTCAGGGTGCCTGTTAAGCATAGCAATGACACGCCTCAATAAGGTCTGAAGCCGCGCATATGCCCTCCACGTCCTCCGCCACGATAGTTAGCACCAGGTCTTCCGGCATTCCTTGGTCCCGTAGGTGCGTTGGCGGGTGCAGTTGGCGCATTGGGAGGCGGATTGCCGCCCGGGTGGCCTGCGCCGACATCATGCTTCTGTCCTCCGCGGCGACCACGGCCTCCTCCGAAGCCAGCGCGACCGGCATGGTTGCTGCCACTCGGGCCAGTAGGGATCATGTTCGGTTGCGGCACGTCGTCGTACATGCCTTCCCAGCTCGTAGGGCCATACCCTCCCTGCTGCGACTGATATTGCGATTGCTGCATCCGAGCCATTTGCTGCTTCTCGTACTTTTGGCGTTCAAAATCCATCTGCTCTTGCGAGTTGAAGCCTTGTCCACCTTGGTTTCCAGGAGCTGCCTGCTGCATCATCTGATTTTGCATGCCTGCAGACATTGCGGGGCCTCCATTGGCCATCTGGGCCGTACCTCCAGGAGACATCATACCCTGCCGCTGTGCCATCATCATTTGCATCATGGCTGGATTCATGCCGCCCATCATGTTCGGCATCTGGCTTTGAGCAGCCATATTGCGTGCCATCATTGTCTGCATGTTTCGGAAGTACTCCTGCATCTTGAACCAGTAGGCCGCCATTTGCGCTTGGCTCATCCCATTCGTGTTCTGTGCTTGACCTTGACCTTGTTGGAATTGGTCTTGACCGTTACCATCAAATTGACCACCTTGATCGTTGCCGGCTCGGCCACCGCGCTTGCCAAACTTGCCGCCTGCACCGCTTTTGTCGTCGTGGACGTTACCTCTGGGCTCCGCACGTTTGACTTCAATCGGCTTGCCATGAATGGCAAGTGGCTGCTGAAGTGTCCTGTCAACAGCATCCTCACCATCGAAGGTCACAAAACCAAAGCCACGTGGGCGACCGGTGTCCTTGTCCATCATAAGTGTTGCATCAATAACGCGCCCGAACTTCATGAAGAACTCCTTGAATTGTTGCTCAGTACATTCCTGGCTTACACCGCCAACGAAAATCTTGGCTGTGCGTTCTTGTTCCTCGCGGGGGATAGCACGCTTAGGATCAATCTAAATAAATCGTAAGCTTGTTTCCGGCAGGAATACAGGTAAGCGTCTTCAAAATGATTTTGCGTGATACGTACAATCTTGCCATCCAGGTGGTGCTCTTTGACCATGACGATATTGACCGTCTTCGGATCTTTGAATGTCAGAAAACCGAACCCTCTAGAGCGGCCTGTAGCTCCGTCACGCATAACTGTGCATTCAACGACCTCTCCAAACTGCGAGAAATAGTCCTTGAGCGATTCTGAAATAATTCAATAAGTTAGTAGTCTGGAGGTGCGAAAGTGGAGTAAACCGGGGGACGGTGAAGCATGAACAAGGGGAGAGAGGCTCACGATCTGTTGTTTCCCAGTTCAAACCGCCGATGAACATTTTACTAAATACCAGTTATGTTAGCTCTACATAAACGAAGACCCTGTGGTGTCAAAAACACATCGGATTCAATTGAAAAGAAAAGATCAGTAGCTCTTTCGTTGAGCGGGCAACGGCCAGACGTAGACAACATGAAAAATCTCTACAACCCATGAGCCATGAAGCCATAGCACATGAATCATGAAGAAGGCGTGAAGATATCATGTTGCAGCATTCGATAGTCTCGGAGTGCTATCATGCTTTGAATGTTTCCTCGTAATACTGCATATATAGCAGAGGCTGCCAACAGAGTGTATAGACTTGTGGGCTGCATGCAGTCTAACCAATTCCGGTCCGTTACTTGAAGGCTCTGGAGTTTGCAAATGATGAATACCACTCAAGACCGTCGCATGGGAGTACCATTAGTCATCCCATTTATGCTCCTCTGGACAGGGTTTGGGTTTTATTCATTGGCAGCCATTTCCGTCGTACGTCAAATTCGCTGTGGTAACCCATGTCACTGCGCTGGATCGTACAACTCTTCCTCTTGAGCCTTCGCGCCGTCGGTGCAATTTGACTGCCAGACTGGCATCGGCATGGCCCCCTCCGTCTGACCTAGCAAGGATCTTTGGTTGATCCGTTTATATATTGCTCAAAACACAGGTGTTGCATATGAATCAACATTTTTCTAAATAGCCCGGCATTGTCTTGTAATGTCTATGCGATCTCAAGTGGCCAACGGGAGCTTGTCAGGGCCAAGATGTGCGGAAAGGCACAATATGGTTTCTCGATTTGATGATGTGCTTCTTCTTTCTCTATGGCTTTTGCTTCTCTGCTATCCGTTCTTGCTTCAGCTCGGCGCCCAGGGGTGCCATTGTCCGAGTGTGCTGCTGTTGCTCTATGAAGACTACAGTCTACGTAGGACCTGGTGACAGTATGTGACAGTAGTAGTAGCCGTAAGCTTTGCTTCGCAATATATCGAAGAGTGCGTGAGATATGTACTTTTTGCAATGTGTCATCAATGACAAACTTGCCGGTGATTGTTTCCTTTGAACCCTTTGCCGGAGCATATGCCCTGCTTCGTTGCCCAAAGCCATCAGTAGCCTCAGCATAGAACTCTTGTTCCATGGAAAAGTGAAAGTCCTCAACGAACGCAGCTCATAAGAACTAAATCTTCTTCATGAGAGCCCCTCATATTCAAGCCACGACCCGACAGTAAACAGCTTGATTGACTCCGTCTCGCTCATCCAGCTCACCGGGGTCAAACATTTCTTTTACTAGAGTATACGTCGCAGGTTCAAGGTTCCACCAGCTGATATGATCGATCGACAACACAATTGCGTCGAATAGGTCCGCTGTACAAGCGCATGACCAAAGCTTTTCCTGCAGCAACTCGACTACCATTCCGTGCAAGTTCCACACTTGAACGTAGCTAAACACTCATTGCCGCCAAGCTACTTTCCACTTCAAGCTTAGGAAGTGCGTACGCTCACCAAGATATTCCACGTCCTGGTTCAAATATGGGTCTCTAAGGTTGCTGCGACTGTCCGTTGTATTGCCCTCGACTCGGCTACTGGGTACAGAGAACTTAAGGGAGAAAAGGGGTAAAAGTACACAGATTGAGGGAAAAACTCACCCGTCCTCTTTCATGCCAATCGGTTCATGGGCATCTTCCTCATGGCCAACGCCATTAGAGCCCGCACCGTTGTTGTCGCCATCGGAACTGTTACTTCCATTATTCTGGGTGCTCGCATCGTTGTTCATTTGTGCTTCATTCGAAGGTTGTGGTATCGACTGCGAATTAGAGTCTGCGGGTTGGGCGACTGTTTGCGGTGGACCCGCGTCATTTACAGCAGGCTGTTCAGCTGGTGGTTGGGGTGCCGGCTCGTCATCGTCGTAGCTGGGCATTCGTATCAGTGGTTCTGTGTGGGTTGGTCGGAGGCCAAAAGGTGCTTACATGTCGGCGAAGATATCGTCATCGTTGTTCTCGAACTCACTCATGCTGGATCGTTCTCAGGGGCAGAGGGAAAAAGAACAATGAACTGACTCAGGTCAGAAGAGATTTGCACGAAAGTCCTTGAGAATAGCGCGCAACGTAAAGCAGCGCGAAGTTCCCTATTTCTGAGTAAGGACTGCCACTTGAGCAGTGGGCGTGCAAAGTTGCAGATGCTGAGCAATTTGATGCAAGACTGCGGGTTTCTCTTTAATGACGATGGATAGAGAGGAAAATGGTGGAGGTTGCCAGATGAATCAGCGAAGAAGTGCTCCCGTCACAGTTCATTGTTGGCGAGCGCATTTGCTCCTTTCTTTGCCGAAGTAGCAGCCTTAATGCCTAATGGAGTAAGGCACAAAACTCAAACCACCGACTTAACAGTCGGCGGAGACATCGAGCTTTGTTATGAGGGAGGGTTGTTCGCTCGTTGAAAAATGGCGAAGAAGGTCAATCAGCAGGTATTAATAGTCACAACCCCGATACAAACAATGTGCTAACTTGTGCATGGCCAGGAGATGGTGCAGGTCGGTTCGTAACCTTTTGACTGGGCATGCAACAATGCGGCCATTGTATCTTCAGATGACTAATTCTTAAACCTTCGGCGTTTGTACAGACCGCTCCGAGTATGTCATAACCTTTACGCAAGCGTATCGTTGGCTCTGGTCTCTGATTATACTCCCAGGTCTGCCTCACCGTTTTGGCGCTCCAATGCTACGAGCCCGACTAACAGGAACCATGAGAAGAAGGTGGTTGGTGCTGCATACTCGCATGCTGATATATTGAAATTCGACTCACTGTATGAAGACAATCAAAGCGTACTGGCTCGAGAAATATAGCTACTGACTTCCTGGTATAGTTCATTGTCTGGCAACGCACGGCCACGAACCCCGCCATCCCACTCCCAGAGTCGTGAAACTTCAGCAGCACCAAGTAAGACAAGTAACAAGTTCAGTTCACCTACTCCCCCAAGATCGTACACTTCCTTCATCCGGGACAGCCAGAAAGCATGGGAAACGAATGACGACGATGACGGCGACGACGACGAACTTACGTATGATGATGACGAAGATGAATTCGGTCTTCCCAGCATAGCTAGCATGCGCAGAAAGGACAAATTGTTAGAGGCAAAAAAGCGAAACGACCCTGGTGGAGGCAAACACGGAACATCGAGCAATGGCTTCGGCTCCTCGACTGACGGCCTGTGGAGGGTCAACACTGGAGACATTGCTGAAGAGCGTGGCATACCCACGTACCCTGTCGCCAAAAAATCAGAGGGAAAGACACTTCGCCCGCAGTATAAAGATATCCTGAGGGATCCTGCAAATTCTCTACATCTTATCAATCATCCCTCTTTGCCGCCAAATGCATCTCCCAAAGAGGTCGAGGCACATAATGCTCGCTTGTCTCGCATAAATAAATTTAAGCGTATACTGCAGACGAGCAATATATCATTACCAGACCTCAGGTCATGCGCTTGGTCAGGTATACCAACAGAGGTTAGAGCTATGGCTTGGCAATTGCTACTAGGATATCTACCTACCAGCAGTGAGCGCCGCGTCGCAGCTCTAGAGCGAAAACGAAAGGAATATCTCGACGGCGTACGGCAAGCCTTCGAACGAGGGACTCTGGGTAGCTCTGATCCCGTAGCTAGTGGTGTCGCTGGCTCTGCTGTTGTTGGCACAACTTCTTCGTCCACGAACCGAGGGCGCGGGCGAGGATTAGACGAAGCCATCTGGCATCAGATTAGCATCGACGTGCCACGTACTAATCCCCATTTGGAGCTGTATAGCTATGAAGCGACACAGCGCTCATTGGAGCGCATCCTCTATGTCTGGGCAATACGACATCCCGCCTCGGGATATGTTCAAGGCATAAATGACTTGGTCACACCATTCTGGCAGGTCTTCCTAGGCGCGTACATTACCGACCCTGATATCGAGTCCGGTATGGACCCAGGACAGCTTCCTAAACCTGTATTAGATGCAGTAGAGGCCGATTCCTTTTGGTGTTTGACCAAACTGCTTGATGGCATTCAGGATAATTACATCTTTGCACAGCCCGGAATTCAGCGGCAGGTCGCGGAGTTGAGGGACCTAACCACGCGCATTGACGAGGCGCTTGCCAAGCATCTGGAGAAAGAAGGTGTTGAGTTCATCCAATTCAGCTTTCGGTGGATGAACTGCCTTCTCATGAGAGAGATCAGTGTGAAGAACACGATTCGCATGTGGGACACGTACATGGTATGCCTTAACCGCTCCTTAATCTCGTACTAACCACAAAACTAACAAGTTTCATATTCTGTGTAGGCCGAAGACCGTGGCTTCTCTGATTTCCATCTTTATGTCTGTGCCGCGTTTTTGGTCAAATGGTCCGATCAGATCCTGAAGATGGATTTCCAAGAGATAATGATGTTCTTGCAATCCCTGCCAACCAAGCACTGGACCGAGAAGGATATCGAGCTGCTTCTTAGCGAGGCATTCATATGGCAGTCTCTTTTCCGAGGCAGCAGCGCTCATCTCAAGGGACAGTCCAGTGGAAGGCCGAGTTTAGGGGCAGGAACAGGAGGGGGAATGCTGGGCCCAGGTGGCTAAGCTTTGGGTTATAGGATACATAATAGACAGAGTTCCTTTGGGTACGTTTCTTTGGGGATATGATGCAACTTGAAATGCGCGTCCAGCGATTTCTCAAGCCGGCGAAGTCAATGGTCTTGAACAAGACATGAAGGAAATAGTGCTGCGTTAAAGCATGCAGGCGGCCCATTTGCGGGAGCATTAATTTTTTTTTTTCAACGTTTCGTCTATTTGACGCAAAATGAGCTTTGCATTGGCTTTATTAATTCCACTGTCTTGAAATATCTTTGCCATAGGCCAAGCCAAGGCCACTCCTCACTAGCCCTCTTTGTAAGGCTCGAAAGCGGAGCAGATTCCGTGCGAAACTCACGTCATTGACGGATCGGAGTGGATTCGCGATCGATGTCCGTACTGCACGTTTCTAGAGTCTTGTTCTGTGTTACAAATACAGCGACTCGTAATCACCAAGAATATGAATATCGCGCGCTTTTCTCTTCTCTCGTGATCTGGGCTATAAAAATTTCTCCATACAGGTCTATATCTATCTTCTTCTCTTCTCTTGCATTGCCACGGTAGTTTTATCACTTAACAACCATGGTGGATTCGGTCGTTGCCCCAAAGGGCATTCGTATCGCCATAGATGTAAGAAATCATCGAAGGTGTTACTTAAACTTGGGCTAATGCATGGACAAGCGTGGTGGGACTTTTACCGACTGTGTTGGCAATCCAGGAACTGGGAAGATGTCTGACGACGTGATAATAAAATTGCTCTCTGAGGACCCTCAAAATTACGAAGATGCACCTCTTGAAGGTATACGGCGACTGCTTTCGAAGTTCTCTGGAAAAGAGATTCCTCGCGGTCAGCCACTAGATACGTCAAAAATAGAGAGTATACGAATGGGGACTACTGTGGCAACCAATGCGCTCCTGGAGAGAAAGGGCGAAGACATTGCGATGGTGGTTACAAAAGGCTTCAAAGACTGTCTGGAAATTGGGAATCAGAGCCGACCAAACATTTTCGACTTGGCAATACGAAAGCCGGATGTATTGTACAAGAGAGTGGTCGAAGTAGACGAAAGGGTCACGTTAGAGGACTATGCGGAAGATCCAGAACGCACAAAATCGGATGCGCCATCGAGAGACAAGTCTGGAAACGATGACGAGCTTGTCATGGGCTTGTCGGGCGAAGCAGTACGAATTTTACAGAGGCCTAACGAAAATCGAATACGAGAGCAGCTCCAGGAGGTTTTTGACTCGGGTATCAAGAGCGTGGCTGTTTGTTTGATGCATGCATACACATATCCTGACCATGAAGCGCTTGTTGGGAAAATAGCAAAGGAAATTGGGTTCGAGCACGTGAGCTTATCCCACGAGTTAATGCCTATGATAAAGTTAGTGCCGCGAGCGACCTCTGCGTGTGCCGATGCATACCTCACTCCAGCAATCAAGAAATATATCTCAGGATTTCAGAAAGGATTTGAGGGAGGACTCGGCACCGAAAGTGTTAAACGTGAGAATGGTGGCAAGGGCGCTCGTTGTGAATTTATGCAATCAGATGGTGGATTAGTTGATGTCGACATCTTCTCGGGACTTCGAGCGATCCTCTCAGGACCTGCTGGAGGAGTGGTAGGTTACGCACTTACCTCGTATGACCCCGAAACCAAAATACCTGTCATTGGTTTTGATATGGGCGGCACTAGCACGGATGTCAGCCGCTATGGTCAAGGCCGATATGATCATGTTTTTGAGACGACAACTGCAGGTGTCACCATTCAGTCGCCACAACTTGATATCAATACAGTTGCGGCTGGCGGTGGATCAAGACTCTTTTGGCGCAATGGTCTCTTCGTTGTCGGCCCCGAGTCCGCCAGTGCTCATCCGGGCCCAGCATGCTACCGCAAAGGAGGTCCCCTTACAATTACAGACGCTAATCTCTTCCTTGGACGACTACTGCCGGATTTCTTTCCCAAGATATTTGGACCAAATGAAGACCAAGGGCTGGATGAGGAAGCAAGTAGGAGGCAATTTGAAGAGCTAGCCAAGAAAATCAACGAGGATATCACCAGCAGCGGGAAGGAGAAGGAGATGTCACTCGATGAAGTTGCATATGGTTTCATCAAGATTGCAAACGAAACTATGACAAGGCCAATCAGAAGTTTGACAGAAGCCCGTGGCCACGATACTAGCAAGCATCGTTTGGCAACTTTTGGTGGTGCTGGTGGACAGCATGCGGTTGCCATTGCGGAAGCGCTTGGAATTCGGCAAATCCTTGTGCACAGGTACAGCTCAGTCCTGTCAGCCTACGGAATGGCTCTCGCAGATGTGGTCGATGAAAGACAGGAGCCGGAATCAAAGGTATGGTCTAACGAAGATGATGTAAAGCAGTACTTGCAGAAGAAGATGGAGGACCTCAAGGAAAAATCACGGAACAGACTGCGCGACCAAGGGTTTGATGACGAGCAGATACACTTTGAAGAGTATCTCAACATGCGATATCGTGGGACGGAATCCGCTTTGATGGTCATCAAGCCGGACAAAGACGAGTTTAACGGAAATGAGTGGGCTTTTGGCGATGCATTTATCAAACAACATGAACAAGAGTTTGGTTTCACTTTGCCCGACCGGGACATTATTGTTGACGATGTCCGAGCTAGGGGAATTGGAAAGACTTTTCAAGGTTTAGAGAAGACAGTAGATCAACAGCTCAAGGAGGTCAAACCGAAAGATCTCAAAAAAGGAGAAAAAGTCTACAGAACCTCGCAAGTCTACTTTGAAGGTGGCAGACAAGAAACGCCGATTTACAAGCTTGAAGAGCTCTCCACAGGCGATCGAGTCTCCGGTCCTGCAATTATTGCTGATGGAACCCAGACCATTGTGGTCACACCCGGTGCGACAGCATTGATGATTGAGACACATGTCGTCATCAATATCGGCGAGGGTGAGATGCAAGACAAGAAGTTGACCACCAAAGACGTCGACCCTATCATGTTGAGCATATTTGCCCATCGTTTCATGGCGATCGCCGAGCAGATGGGTCGTGCGTTGCAGAAGACCAGCGTGAGCACAAATGTAAAAGAGAGACTAGACTACTCATGCGCACTGTTCGATGCCGAAGGCGGACTAGTTGCTAACGGTGAGCATATTTGACGTGTCACAGTCTAACAAGCTGACACTGCACAGCACCACATTTGCCAGTACATCTTGGCAGCATGTCCACATGCGTTCGCAAGCAAGCCGAAATATGGAAAGGAAGGCTCAAGAGAGGCGACGTCCTTGTATCGAACCATCCCATGTTTGGAGGCACACATCTGCCTGATATAACTGTCATCACTCCCGCGTTCAGTGGCGATAAGATTGTCTTCTACGTTGCATCAAGAGCGCATCACGCAGATATTGGCGGCATTTTACCTGGATCGATGCCGCCCATGTCTCGAGAGCTATATCAAGAAGGTGCCGCCATCAAATCTGAAAAGTTGGTATCCGAAGGCAAGTTCAACGAAAAACGTATTACAGAGCTTTTGTTCGACGAGCCCGCGCGGTGGCCAGGCTGTAGCGGTACCCGATGCTTGGCAGATAACATAAATGATTTGAAGGCTCAGGTGGCAGCAAATCAAAAAGGCATCAATCTTATTTCCACGCTTATCGAGGAGTATGGGGAGGAAGTTGTGCAATTTTACATGCATAGCATTCAAGATAATGCCGAGAGGAGCGTAAAAGAGCTACTAAAGGAAGTCAGCAAAAGGTTCGAGGGCCAGGACCTAACCGCAATCGACTACATGGACGACGGTAGTCCGATTAAACTGAAAATAAGCATCGACTCTGAGAAGGGAGAAGCAATTTTCGATTTTGACGGTACCGGTCCTGAGGTTTATGGTACGAAGCGTGAAGCTCTCAAAACAATTGTACAAAGCTAATGCATCTTAGGTAATACGAACGCTCCAGAGGCCGTGACGTACTCAGCTATCATCTATTGCCTGCGTTGCTTGATCAAAGAAGACATTCCCCTCAATCAAGGTTGTCTAAAGCCGATCCATGTTAAGATACCGAAACGGTCATTCTTATCACCTTCAGATAAGGCTGCTGTAGTAGGTGGAAATGTTTTGACATCTCAGCGGGTGACGGACGTTGTTCTCAAGGCCTTCAATGCTTGCGCTGCTTCTCAAGGTGACTGCAACAACCTTACCTTCGGCTTTGGTGGCAACCAGTCTGGAGGCGATGCTGTCAAAGGATTTGGATACTACGAGACAATCGCAGGAGGCTCAGGAGCAGGGCCCACATGGGATGGCACCAGTGGTGTGCATACTCATATGACAAACACAAGAATAACGGATGCCGAAGTATTCGAGCGTCGGTACCCGGTCATACTACGCGAATTCTCCTTGCGCGCAGGCTCAAGGGGAAGGGGTCAACACGACGGAGGAGATGGTGTAATTCGTGATATCGAGTTCCGAATACCGGTGAAAGTGAGTATTTTAAGCGAACGCAGGGTCTATCGTCCATACGGTCTTGATGGTGGAGAGGATGCCCAATGCGGGCTCAACCTTTGGGTTCGCAAGGTACCAAAGAGTGATAAATTTTCAGATGATGCACCTAGCGGCACTTCGACACCTAGTACGAATGGACAGAAGGAAAAAGGTTCTGGTGATGAGGAAGAACAGTATAGATACATCAACCTGGGAGGCAAGAACACAGCGGATATGCAACCGGGTGAACGTATCATCGTGATGACACCCGGAGGAGGTGGGTGGGGCAAGATCGGGGAGAAAAGCAAGGCCGTGAAGGAGAAGGATCCAAAGCATGCTTGGAGACAGGGAAGTGTTGCTATGAGACAGTCTGAAGCGGAGGCGTCAGCATAAAGCTCTCGTTTTTGGTGTGAACAACACGTGCGACATCTGCCTGGAAGAAGCTGCGAATAGAAGTATTGGATAAATTCAGACAGCACTTGGAATGACATATCCGGTTGGCCTTTGTACTATGATCGCGGCTGCGGTTGTGGCTGAGACTGATGCATACATTTCAACAGGGTAGAGTCCAATGTACTCGAAGCACCCCAAGGTGCTAAGCCTAGACTGATTGACCACCAAGCTCGCGCCTGAAATAGCATTACGAATTGCTTAGCTCAGGTCAAGCGCAAGCCCCAGCACCAGCCTTGTGGGAAAGATCTTTGCGTCTACATGTCCTCGACGGTTGAGAGGCTCCAAACCGCCGATTAGAACTAAAGGGCGTTTCATCCTTGTCAAACAAAGCGGCACAGAACAAGCAGCCTTTCTCTGTGGCCGTGCTCCAAATGAAACCTTGTGGACGCCCCCAACTTACATCCAGAACGGGAAATCGGAGAAGCCATGCAGAAATCCTCAGGAGGCACCGCTTATCTCGTCGGAGCAGTTGCGTTGCAATGGCATCCTTAAGAATGATGAATAATATCCTTAACGTGTTCTCGAGTGATCTATTTCTTTCGTTTCTGCTGTGTCCGCCTTTCAATTGTTTTTTGTGTGTCTTGCAAACTTCATCATGTACCAGCTCGTATCTAGTACGTCGACGCACGGTGGCCATGTTCATCGAGGCCGGAATGGCATAAACTGGAGAATTCCGTCGCTAATGGTTGCTTCTTTCCTTGCCGGTGGTATTTTCATCCTCGGGCATCATCTCTTTTATCAGTCGTTACATCATCAGGCGACAAGCAATGCTTTGTTTCAGCAACAGGTCAACATTGGCATCGGGACAGCGTTCGCATTCATCGTCAAGATGTTCTTAGTAATAGCCGTGAGCACCGGATATTGGCAGGTCTTTTGGTTGCACATGAAGAGACATGCCGTACCAGTGGAAAGGATCGATGCCATGAACGACATTTTGGAGAACGCTTTGCAGTTCTTGAGACTGAAGACTCTGGGACGGTTTCCGCTGTTGGGGTTCATTGCTGCAATAACATGGCTCTTACCACTGGCTGCCGTCGTCCCACCCGCCGCCCTGACGATTGAGCTGTCGCCAGTACCAGTTGAAACACAGCAGCAGATGAATATACCAGTACTCAATTTCAACACCGGTGAATACGCGCAAATTGCGCAGGGCGGTTCTGGAGCAGGACAAAGTAAGAATTTCGATGGAGCGAGATACAAAGTCAGCAGAATATCGAGTGCTGCCGCATTCTCAGGCAGACTGCAGCAATTCAGTCGTCCTGCAGCAAATTCTACCTTCGCAGTTACCTTCCACGGTCCGGCATTGCAATGCCAGAACCTTGCCGATGATTTGGCTGCGACGTTTACCACGAACATTAGTCATATCCTGGGCTGTGACATCACGGAGAAATACCCAGGCGACAATAAAGGGCTGCCCGCGTGCTTTGTTCAGCCCATGTACATGGCGTGGGCACCCAATGAAACGAACACAGTAGCTTTCTCTGGAGCGACTGGCCAAAGTCAAGAATCACCATGGATAGCAAACACAATCGGGCCCAGTGGAAGTGCAGAACCTGCGCAGTTTTATGTCGCGTCGCAGCCTAAAATCGAGGGCGGGGGAAACTGGACCTATGTTGGATGCCAGTTGTACAACGCGACGTACCATCTCAACGCCACATTTACCAGTGGAAATCAGCTTATCAATATAACACAGCGAGACATTGCGGAAGGCGTCTCCTACATAACGACTCTGGACATCATCGGCTCAGCGTCTGCAAATGGCACCGATCCACTAAGCGGTGAAGAGGCCTACGTCTTTACAAATTTAGAACATTTCGGGTATCAATCGCTCATGGACATGTTCGGGCATCTCATAGCCGGCCAAATAACCATCTATTCACGTAATGCGGCCGGCTCGTTCAACTTCAGCACGAGCTCGACGAGCGTGATGCAGACAGCCCTAGCTGACACAGTCGAGTTACGACCCATCTTCGAGCTCGCCCAGACCTGCAACAACGGTGTCACAAACTGCCTCAGTGACAACACTACCAACAAGAATCTCAATATCACCGCGCCAAAAAATGGAACACGCCTCCCACAGGCGTTGGAGGAGCTTTTCCAAAACATGACCCTCAGCCTCTTCAGCGACGACGTATTTCTTACGAAGAAGGCGGACTCTCCACAAGTCAACGTGATTCTCCGTTCCCCGCAGAATCGCTACGTGTATACGGCCTGGCGTTTGGTCGTTCCGTACATGGTTGGCCTCGGCCTCAGCGCCGTCGGACTCGCCTTCGGATTCTGGGCCTTGCTCGTCAACGGCGTGAGCTACAGCCAGAGCTTCTCTACCATCGTGCGCACCACGCGGTACGCGCACATGGACTCGGAAATCCAAGCAAAAGACGTCGTGGGCGCGGACCCCACGCCGACATACATCAAGAAGGCAAAGATTAACCTCAGCTCAATTAGAGAGAACTTGGAGATGAAAGGGAGTCACCATCGAGACGATGCGCTGAGCGAATGATAGGCAGAGAGACCTTTGTACATACGAGACACGAAGCTATTTTGCTATGCAAAACATATGAATGACCAACAAGAAATTATGAATTCAGCCACTCAGACCTAGACCTTGCAGTCGTGGACGTATCATACATTTCCCATCGCGCTTTTGTTCACTGTTCTCTGCGGACTAGCTTTTTCTATAACTCTGGTGAGGCTCGATTTCTCTCCTCTGAAATCTATGACTTCTAGCTCTCTGGAAACATTAGAAACACCCATCGTCTTGAGTGAGCCCATGGGAAATTCACTCCAGACTTCAATTCATGCGGAGTTGTGTGTGTTCCCGATCCTATGAACAAACAAGACAGGTCTTCCGCAAAGCTGAGCTTCTAGATTCCAATATGCAGCGACCGAGATATAATCAAAGATAGGATATGGGCAGCATTAAGAGCCAATGCTGTACCTTGAAATGCTATCTCTTTGCACATTCCTCCGCCATAATCTCTACAAACTTCTCAACCATATTGTCGCTCTTCTTGCTTCGTCCAATCGCTGTCAGAATATCTTTCACGCCAACACCGACCCGGTCCTTCCCTGTCTGTTCTGAGAGCCACTTGGGTATCGTTCGAATCGCCCGCTCGTCAAAAGCGCCGGAACCGGCCAAAACGGCAGCCAATTCTTGTCCATTAAGCACGTAAGGCATAGCTGTCTCTGTTGAGAATGCATTTAAAAGACCCAGTCGCGACAACACTCCACGCTCCGAAGTTGTGCACAAGATGAGTCGATTGCGACCCGGTGGAGGCAACTTGCGGATGAACGTTCTCAAAGTTTGTAGTACTGAGTTCGAGAAGCGCGGTCCGACTTCCACGTAGTCGATTATAGCCTCGATTTCATCGACAACGATAAGGGATGTTGTCGACTTGTCCGCATCTCGGAATACCTTATCGAGATAGCCAACCTTCTGGCTTTCGTTCATACCAACCATGTTGTTCGGTGTGATAAATTTCACAAAGGGGAAGCCGGCATCGAGCGCCAGCTTGGCTGCGATACCTGTCTTGCCCGTGCCAGGAGGACCATAGATCAAGGTGGAGAGAAGTTGCAAATCACCATCCTTAACAGCCTGGGCAGATAATGCACCCTCCTGTAGAATTCGACGAACAGTTTCGGAGAAAGTGAAGAAACCGCCGGAAAGTGCTTGATCTAGTTCTTCCTCAGCAACACCAAACAGCGGAACTACCTCCTTGTTGTCAAGTGCTCTTTGGAAGTCCTCCTAAAACAAAATGTAAGTCATCGTCTAAATGTTACACTCATTCTTTCATGGTGGCATTAAAGTTTGCTGGACCATGCAAATGACTGATCTAAGAAATAAACGGCGGAACCTACCATTTTAATGCGAATATCCGTGATATCTTCAGACAAACTAGCCATTGTGCCAACTTTAACATGACGGGTCTGCGCCCAGGACACCGCTGCACGGACTAATCCCGCTATTTCTGCACCAGAAAAGTTCTTCGTTGATTTGGCAAGCTGTAGCAAATCTACGTCGGGATCGAGGCGATTGCTAGCCCGAATTTTAGAGGTATGGATTTTCAAAATATCCACGCGTCCCTTTTCATCAGGCAGGCCGATCTCCAGATGGACTTCTAAACGACCCGGACGTAGCAACGCCTCGTCAATCATATCTTTCCGATTCGTCATGCCGATAAGAAGGATGTTGTTCAGAGCGTCAACGCCATCCATCTTCGAGAGGAGCTGATTGACGACTGAATCGCCGACGCCAGTTCCGCCGGTCCCGGAACCACGCTGTTTGCATACGGCATCTAGTTCATCGAAGATGATGACGTGAAGCTCCGACTCGTCTCCTTTCTCCTTGTACTCCTTTTCGGCATCGGCGAACAGTTTACGGATATTTTCCTCAGAAGCACCAACGTATTTATTGAGCACCTCAGGGCCGTTGACGATCTTTGGCTCTCTTGCATTGAGCATCTTACCAATCTGCCGCGCAATGAGAGTCTTTCCAGTGCCTGGTGGACCATAGAGCAAGAGACCCTTGACGTGAGTTGTACCAAGTTGCTCCATCAATCCTAGCGGCAGCAAACGAGATGCAAAGGCTTTGCGAAATATAGTCTCGAACTCCTTGTCCAGTCCACCAATGCCGAGACTTTCAAACTTAAAGTTCGGTGCAATTATGGATGTGCCTGCTGGCTTCTTCATTGACGCTATATGTGCGTTAGATTGTAAAGGTTGAATTTGAGAAAGGTATGGCAACCACGTACCTTTCAGTTTGATGCCCGAGCTAGGATCTTTATAAAAGTTGACCTGTGTTCTCTTCGTAACAATGCCTCTTGAATTCGGATCATCTGAGGCGGGTCGTGCAGCCTCCTTCTCCTGACTAAGATCTACGAGTTCAATATTCGATAGCGTAAGCTCTAGGGGAATATTGTTGACGTCCATGAGCAATATCTGGCCAGGAGCCAGGATCTGATTCTCGAAAGTATGTGTGAAGATGTCGTTTAGCATTTGCTGATCGTATGGTTGGTCCGTCGTCTTCTTCGCCAACTTAAACGCCAACTGGCAATCGACAGAGTAAATATAGCCGCTCTGCTCACCCTCGGTCATGGGCTCGTACCGCTCTACGTTCACAGTGTACCCAGGACCTAGGCCGATCCGCGCCCACGACCTCTGGTTGTCCGTAAATCCGATCATGCCTGGCGGACACTGCTGTATCGGTCGGGCTGTAAACACATATTGGCCATTTACTATGATATAGAGCTCCTGCTGATTGCCGAAATCGATCGGGCTTACAGAAACAAGATTGCTGAATGCGAAGCTGTTGCCGCCGTGCGACTTCTCCGGCTGTAGCTGCAACACCTGACCGCCTCGCATGGGCACGTTTTGTCGCTGGCCTGGCGCGGGTCCGCGACCGCCGACTGGGGTTCGTTGGGGTACTCCGTAGCCACCTCTTGGATCTTCATAGCCGCCCATGCGGGTGTCACCTCCACCATAGTTATTAGGCGGTTGTTGTTGCGGGCGTGAGTAATTCTGGTAACCGCCACCTGCGTCTCTCTGAGGTGGGGGGTTCGCACCCCCAGCGCCGAATCTATTGAACATGCTGGAAGCACTCCAAGGCACCGTCTGATCGTCTAATGAGTAGCTAAGAGTACCGCGTAATGTAAGTGGTGTCTATGGACTCGTCTTTCAGCCGTGTACAGATAGTGGTCAGAGGGATCTGACGTCGGAAAGCGCAACTGGAGGTCCAGAGGTAAGGACGTGGCGGCTGTGCTTAGTTGTGGACAGATTTCAGCCCGTGGGGCGTGCGTGTAGATGCCGCGGCTGGATCGAGCTAGAGCGAGTGGTTCGAACCAGAATGTAAGTTGGCATAACAGGACGTTGAGGACCTGTGGCTGCTCTCAAACACCAAACGCAGCCACTGACACTGTGCTGATGCGTGCGTCTGCCTCGAGCTTCGCTTCGCTCAGGGTCTCAGCCCTGCGCTAACCAAGTTTTGCGTTTGTGGAGCCTAGATCACGTGATATTTACCTTTGCCACTGTTCGATTTGTCGGACTGGCATCTATTCTGCGCGGAAACGCTGGAAGATTCTGACACAAACAAAATGTCTCATATTAAGCTGACAAGCGCCGACTTGCCCGGTCATTGCCATCTTGGCATCTCGCCAGCTTAAGTACTCCTGTGACTGATGCGCGATGTTAATTGAGATAACTATGTATGCTATGATCACGAGAACTGGTCGATTTCGACTCCCTGTTCTATTAAATTTGTAATCAGAGATTGATCGAAACCCATCGGGGATCAGCGTACCTGTCCACTTGCAAACGGGCTATTCGAACATGTGAGGATCACTCGCTTCGTTCTGCTCTTAGCCCCAATAGTCAGATAAACATGTAATACCCATGACACACAGCGAGAACGAGAAGAAATAAGCCTACGTTCTACTCGCGAACACATTGCGCTAACGTTAAGATGTATTTGCAATCGCTGCTGCGTCATTGGCTACGCTGGGAATAGCTCATCTTTGTAATTGCATCTCCAGTAGTGTTCAAAACTCCAGTTGTGGTAGTCCAATTTATGGGCAGTGCCAGCTGTTGCAGCTGTTTCCGTGGCTCGAGTAATATTGTCATGCAAAGAACCGGTCGTACTGATCGTAACGTGGATCGAATTACCACACCTCTGGCTTTGTTAGCCGCGAGAAAGACACGTCCGATCCCTGCGAAGCAAGCTTCCATGAAAGACATAAAATGAAACTGGCCTGGTTGGAATTGCAGGATATTCCCCACACAGGTGGGCAGGTAACGTTATGTCATGTCAATACGCCAGGCTCCGAAAGTGTCACGGGCGAAAGCGGAAGCTGCACTGCTGATTCGACAGGCAGTACGCCAACGACAGCGTTCTTTCTTTTGCGAACCTTGACTTTTCCACATGGGCTTGGGGTGGCTCATGCGACGGATGATCTCCAGTACAAAAACGTTTTGCCGGTTGTCTTGAAGGAGGCGTTAACATTGTTGACCCAATCACAGAAACCTGGAATTACGGCCAACAATATCCGGGGATCTCAAGAACGGCTTCAATCGGCCTCAACGTGTCGGTACGTATGTCTACTACACGGCAAAGGGCAGTCACTTTCCGACGACCCATATCCCTGCAGGATATCTTTTCGGCCTTGAAAATCACGCCCACACCGTGGCAGCGGGACTCATAGGGACATTACGGGATACGATTGATATTTTTTCATGTCCCAAATAACTGGAGAGTGTATGTAGCCCCAAAATCGGCAGAGGTGGATTGTCAGGGTAGACCTTGGCGGAAATGTGACGGCGATTGCTGCAACTCCAAACTTCCATACTGTTGCTGATCCGACTAGGTCCTTGAAGGCTTTGTGTGTCAACATGGGTAGCGGAGAGATAGCACTTGTCAAAGACACTTCGTCGAATCCGAAAGGATGGTAACGGTTCCATGGTAATGGAGTACTGCTCCTAAGAAAGCAAGTCGTTTAGGGGTAGCCCAAGGCACGCCTTTGATATAGTTCTACAGCGGCTGAACACACAACTTATTCTTCAAGCTCGTGCATGAAGTCGAATTCATCTCAGCTTTACGTAGAAGCATGACGCACGCTTCTGCAGCGACAGACTGACAGCTAACTGACATAGCCGAGTCAGGTTCCCGCTAGCGTCGTCTCTTCCTGCCTCACATGATCGAGATTCGTTGCGGGCTCCACGATGGTACTAGTGATGGACCGGGATATCTGTGCCTACCCGCGCGGGTCACAGTGCAGAGGAATCTTTCATCTTCAGCATCCCAGTAGCGATCCAGGATCGAAGCTCCAGAAAAGCAAGTAGAGACCGTGTCAAAGCTGGGTCGAGCAAAGGCTGAGAGGTCATGATTGCTTGTTGCGGGTGGCGCTGCGCATTCGAAGTAGGCATAGACGGCATTTGTGAGTCCGCTGGTCTAGGAGCCGAGAACGGAAGATAACGGCACTTACGAGCTTCGCGTCCGCAAATGGGTTGCTAGCCAGACCGTTTGTTCGTAACGATGTCAGAGTGAGAACCAGTCGCTGCGGTGTGACGAATCCGACGCTGCCATCGAATCAAAATGTGCATTCCATCGTTCAACCCAGTTTCTGGAGTAGCACAAAGTTCTCGCTTATATTGAGGGTTGATGCTCTCAGCGGAAGATTTTCTGATGCCTGGCTTCTGGCGATGTTGCTGCAATGCAGCCAAGACTCCACTCGACGTTGCCGCTGGCAGGGCTGGCAGACATCATCTGAGTTCTCCAACGTCTTTTTTTCTTCAAGTCGTCGTCGTCGCATCAGCCCTGCATCTGCCGCCGGACACTCGAGCGGAAACTGAAGAGAGTGCTCTCGCATTTCAGGCTCTGATGCCCTCTGATTCGCACCCTTTTTGCGTTGCCTGGCTAGCGATCACCGAGTTTTCCGGTCACCCAAATGCAGCGCTCCATCTGAGCAATGCCAACACATCATCAACCCCAACTCCAGACAGCATTAGATTCCTGCAACCCATGCACGTACATGGCCCAGCTGTACTTGCCGCTTTTATGTGAGCGCGTCTGTCCCTCATTTTAGGCTTAGGCTTGCCTCCTTCGGATCGTGCAGATGCCCAACGCTGCTTACACAGTCAAATCAGCAGCACCCAATATCGTTGTGTGCCGTCGAAAAGATGGATAGACGCCCCGCCCGCATCATAGTACAAACAGCTGATGAGACTACGCTGCGACTAGGTCTTTAGCTTCCTGTATGAGCTGGCCAATGGGCGGTTTGTCTAAGTAAGAACTACAAGGAATGTTCCATCGGCTTCGTCCCTAGTGTCCCAAGTTACATGACTCTGGCTCTGACTGAGAAGTTCCGGACCATCTCGAGGCCTAGTATGGACCAATGACTGGACACTGGCTATGCTTCTTATCACGGCATGAGGGGCTTGATCCTCAACGGCGGGGGAACATTGGAGTCAGCCGTACGTACAATGCCTGTCTCCATCAACGAAATGGTGATATCCCGTGTCTTGACAGCAGGGATTGTTTGTCTATAAAAGCGTGTGTTAGGTGGGTGGCACTCTTAGATTCCTATTCTCTATTCCGTCAAATCTCCGCCGCTTGCCATTGACTTGTTCTCTTGGTGAAATATCATTATCTACTATCCGTTGGTACCAATCAATATCATCCAAGACCACAACACTTTTATTCAGTCGACAGCCATATTCATTACATCGTAGCAAGTCGTCGTCATGTCTTCTCAATACGCCTCACAGTACTACGGCTACCAGCCTTCTCAGCCCATCAATATGCCACAAAAGCAAAGTTATCAGGCCGTCCCACAATACCCACACCAGGCCTACAGTCGAATGCCAGGCTCGCCACCAGAGGTTCCGGAGAGCGTTTCAACAGGGTCCGGTATTACTTCTTACGATCCATCTGCGGCTTCAAGCAGCTACGCCGGAAGTGCATCGGAATATGAATCCGCGTCTAACGGTGCCTCTTCGGTCGATTTGATGGACTACATGAATGAGCGCCTATCGAGTGTTTACAACCCAATGCCGCTGGATCGCAGTGTCGCTCAGCAAGCACAAACGTGAGTGCACGAGATTCCGGCACTTTTACGAGCGATGACTGATGCAATTGCGCAGATCTGGACAATTGAACGCCAAACAGCGAAAGCTGATGGAGTTACAAGCGCTCGCGCAAAGCCGTATGGCAGCGATGCAAGCGAATTTCGCGCAGGGCATCAAAGACGCAAAGGAAGTACAACGAGACCTGAAATGGACCCAAGAGCGAGTACAGTGAGTGTTGAAATCGCAGTTGATTCTCTGTCATTCATTCTGATTGAAAGCAGAGCGCTAAATCAGCGCGCGGCGCGCAAATACCCCGAGCAATACGCGGCGGCGCAGGAGCGCTACCCAGCGCCAGTCGATTATTAGGCCATGTCGCAACACACCCCAAAGCATCCTTCGATTCTGCACATGTATTTTCATATCTGTTTTGACGAATTGTGCTGCTGTGGATGAGTTGACGTTGATTTTGTATGTGACCGGATTCGCTCCGCACGGTCCACTTTCCTGTATCAGGCTGTTGTTCCTGCGCTAGGCCACGCCGTCAGTATCAGTCCTTGCTGCTTTTGCACGGGACGGGCCGTGCGAGTTCTACTGCGGCGACGGCGTGCTGGATCATGCACGAGGGGACGGGCCAGTAGCGGCTTTGCAGATAGGTGCAATAGGGTGGGTACGGCATTCTCAGAATAGGCGCCCGTGGCAGGTCTACGCGACTGTGTTGTCTCATCAAGTCGCCGATCGTATGCTTTAACGGTCCGCGAACATCGCATGATTCAGCGCGATGCGCTAGCTGCATCAATCTTACGCTCGTGGGACTACTGGTGGAGCCTTGGGGAGCAGCCTTATTCGCTGGCGTGCCATCTTGGGCGGTTCCTTTGTCATGAACGACACGATGTTACGGCCGACCTTTTCATAGATACCCGTAATTTACGTGTGATTTGAGATGCATAGTTGTGCCCACCAAGCAATCTTACTGGACACCAACAGCTGAACGTGTTGTTTCGTTGATTTTGCGACCAAGCTCTTTCTCGTAAAATATCTCAGGGCACAAGACCTATGAACCAGGTGGAGCTGAGACAAATGCTATATATCACGTGAATCTCTGCTCTTCTATTAGTCGTGTTCAACACTTAAAGCTGGCTAGTTCCACCCAACGCGTGCGTGAGCCGTGTAGTACTCAGTTTAGGATGCTAGGGTCATGTGGGCCAGATCGCGGTAACCCTCACAAAGACGATTGAAGTATCGAAATACGGTGCGATTTGATTCGTCCTCCAAAAATTACTTAGTCCGTAGCTTTTCGAGTGCTTCGGAGGGCTTTAAAAAGACCGAACTGCCCAGAGGACCGAGAGGAACTTGCTCCGGAGAGGAGAGGCATCGCTTATACCATTCTAAATTGATGACTGACAGTGGAACAATAGAAAATGCGTACGTCTGAGCATCAGTGTGATATATGACGGAGAATTTTCCAGCTTTTGAAAGTCGTGACGTTTTTCGGAGTGATAGAACCAGCTTCGCAATCGATAAGGGCAAGTCTCCATTTTGGTTCTGCTGCCTCTTGGCAAGAAACGTTCTCCAAAGTGAACGCGTCAAGACGTGCCTCCGTTTCCCGCAGCCCAGACATTCTCAGATCTCGCAGCGAACACTCGTGGCGTCTGAGTGCTGCAGAGATAGAGCATCCCTTTCTTGCGCCGATGATTTCCACCAACCTTTCACGACTGGTCTCGAAAACAATAGCAGAGACCGGGCAATATTTCCCCTATGTACTCTTGCGGCTGCAATACCGCCTCTCCATCCGTGGCCCATTTGGACTTCATTCTAAAGCCAGACGGTGAGGGCGTCGCTATCTAGCAGTTCTCGACCACCGTGGCAGCCTACGGTTCTCGCATTCCGTTTCCGAGATGGCGATCCTTCATCGGAGATTCCTTGATGCTTGCGCGAGCGTGGCTATGGACAAATAAGGGAGAATACTCGGTCCACACAAAAGTATCGTATTATGAGGGCGGTATTGGCTTGCCAGCCTCGAAGTCTTTGCCATTTGAAACTTTCGTTTTCAAAGAGACCGGTGATCAAATGAAGAGGTCGCGCTAGTTAAATGGAATTATAGCGCGCTTTCGCTAAGGACACGCCTAATCAACAGATTAAATGATGGTTTTGTTGTTCTTCGACTTGGATCTGCTGATATTTATAACTGATAAGCTTAGGGAAGTTGATGGACTCTCCCGCTTGATGAACAGGGAGAAACTGCTGTGATCGCAGAACACAGTGTATGAAGAAATGAGAGACAAGGCAATAGCATGATTTGTGCGCGGCTGCGATATGATCATTGATGTCATATAGCAATAAGGTACAACTAATTCAATTGTATGGGTATCATCCAACACTACAAGCTCGAGACAAAAGACTTCACTTTTAATCTCAACTTTGATCAGCCCAGCAACGCGAGAACCAAAATACTGGATGCCGTGAAGACTGCGGCCAGATTAGGCACAATGGAGGTCCCGGCAGAAGGATTTAGTGTCTTTTGAATCGTCGTGCTTCTCCCTCCAGGACAGAAGATCACCTCGAAGCCTGTCCCCAAAGGCGCTGTGAACGTCGAGCTGGCATCATCGAAGGCATAGCTGTAAGCATCAGGGCAGACTTTTTTGGCCTGGATGGCATAGTAGTTTGGGTGACATTTTTTGGCCGAGTCATAATTGTCTGTGCAGCAGTAGATGCTAACCTTGTATCGTTCGCAAGGTGACACGCAAGGATTGAACGCGGAACTTCCGCTTTCCGCCGCTTTAAGCTTCAGGTCGCTGGGACACCACTTTGAGACGTCATTTGTTGTTAATTTCGATTCGAAAGGGAGCGGAGTTCGTGATGAGGTATTTAAGAATTCCTGTCCGTTGGCGTACGGATCATAGGGCATTGATGCAAACCCCTGCACGCCACCGATACACGACGGGTTTGTGGTATTCGGCAAGGGCTGAAATGGGTTGTTGCCGTCTAGTATAACCTCAATGGCAAGAGGCAGGTTATAGCCATCGACTAGCGAGATGTCGTAATACGATTGATTTAGTCCTCCAGGGAGGTTGAATTCAGCCAGCGTGGATGCCTCGCCCTAAACACAAGCGATGATGAGCTGCAAATACTATTTCAGCAGTAGCGAGATAGGGAGATGAAAGACCAACATTGCCCGTACAGTTCAGTATTCCACCACAATCGCCCGTGAGACACCCACCGCTGCCTTTGTCATCAAACGTGCAGTTTGTACGACCCCACACTCTACCGTTCCAGTCTGTGCCTACAGTCAAGTTTCGGGATATCCCTGGCGCAAGCTGGAATCCAGACTCGCTTGGACCTGTACCTTCTTGGGTAACTATGGCGGGCCATATGTTGTCAGTGCATCGGTTCGTGACCATTAGTTCCACAGTGGTGGCCTGCACTGTGCAAGCAATTATCGTAGTAAGCAATATACGTGAGGCCATATTGACAGGCATACTTCTTCTAACAGCAAACAGGGCGAAAAATTTTTTTGACCTGTCAACATGCTCTTTAAAATGATTTCTCACGAGGCTCTTATTGTTCCTGCAGTAGTTCTTGGATGACGTTGCTGCGCGAGAAACAGGCTTTGTTCGAGAACGATTAGCGCCATAGGCACCGTTTATGGTAAAAGATCAACTGTGAAACAAACACAGCCTCTGGAAATCTTCTGCAGCCTGATGTAGTGAGAAAGCGATTCGACTGCACGTGGAGAAGGAAAACAGGACATGCTCCCTGTCTGGACTCCAACCACAGGCTACTCTTTAAGCCTCAATGCGTAAACACGTAGCGATGGACTTGTCACTCGCATAGACCGCTAACTCGTTTGTCACGCAGGCACCGCGGTGCACCATCTTACCGGCTCCGCAAACGCTTCCGGTTGCGGTGCACGCGTTTTGCTTATTTGCCCACCATTATGCGTGCTGATTCCAGACTTTAGTCTTGATCAATATCGTGTTGGCATCGACGGGCGGGTTGATGCCGATGCTCAAAGCACTGTTCAACCAGCTATCCGAAGGCGTTGGCATCGAATGGCGTACGATCGCGACGAGAGTTGCTTGTCTCGTTTCACAAAGGAAATTGAGTCTAGCAAAGGAGTGGTTCGTAGCGAGGGGGAGAAGTCGTTCTCCTGAAATCCCGTCAAACAGAGCGACGCAAGAAAAGTGGAGTCTCAAAGGAGCGCTCTCACTGGTTGCACGCGCCGTCGCCCGTTCCCGCCGCTCATCTCCAATTGTTCCATACACACGAAATGCATTGCACGGGGCGTGTATCTAGATCGTCCGTTTTACAGCCACGAAGATTGGCGTGTTCCGTATTGTTGCTTGTGTGCATTAAGCACCCTCGCTCATTTCGCATTCTAGCCCAGATCGGACCCAATCAATGCCCTAAGCACTGCACACTGCAGCTGCTCTTTGTGCTGCAAGAGGGCTCAATTATGGCTACTATCGCCTGGGTCAATGTCTTGGTATCATACCACGACCTCGTTGGAGACTTCGACATCTGCAAAATGTCCGGAACAAACCGCCGCGCGAAGGAAATGTTCTACACTGAAGAACGCGTTATCCTTCGTGCTGTCAAGGACTGATGGAGCTCTCACATCTTTGTCTTACTACATATCGGTGCTTTCCTCTCGGTCAGGAACATGATGCAGCTGTCGGTATAATCAGTTCATTCATTCCTGTTCACCTACCGCGCTTTCCCTCCCTTCTTCTCGTCTCTCGTTTGCTTGTTGTCGGGCTACTACCCGTCAACTGAATATACAACCTCCAGCTTTTCCATTCATTCATTTTGGTTTTCTTGAGTCGATTTGCCCGGTTTATCATGTACTTTTCAATTTCTCCAATCCTTCTTCTGTTACTAGTCAGCCTTGTGGCTGCTGAGAATTACATTGTGGTCGTAAAGCCTGGAAATGGCGGTGCAGTCGGCGGACTCATATCTTCGCTGCTTGGGAAAACCGTACCTGGCCTGCTCCAATTCACTTCCGGGTCGTTTGCAGGCTTCAAGGCAGATCTGACGCCGGCGCAAGTGGCACTTCTGCGAGCAAATTCAAACGTATGTGCATATCATCTGTACTGCTGGAGTCGGATCACCTGACGCTGATTTCACTTAAGGTGCAATACATCGAAAAAGACGGACAGCTAAGAACTTGGGGTGTGATTCACAGAGAGAATCATTCATTCAAGCGTACTGTCCTTACTCAATCACCTTCGACATGGGGACTCGAACGCATTTCACAAAAGACCAAGGCGTTGGCGCCATATCAATACGTCTATGATTCCACGGCTGGAGCAGGAACCTGCATCTATATTATTGACTCGGGAATCTATACCGCTCATAATGACTTTGGTGGCCGAGCGAGCTTCGTTCAAAACTTTGTCTCTTATGAAACTGGTGATGACTTGTCAGGTCACGGCACTGCCGTCGCCGCGGCGGCAGCAGGTACGAGCTATGGTGTTGCCAAACTTGCGAAAATCTTTTCGATCAAAGTATGCAATCAATCCGGGTCGTGCGACGTATCTGCCGTTGTCGCAGGCATCTCAGCGGCTACAAACAATGCTCAGTCCCAGCAATGTCCCAATGGCGTCGTCATCAATCTCTCTCTTGGAGGACCCTCAGCCGGCTGGCAGTCCGTCAAGGATGCCATTATTGCTGCTACGCAAGCCGGGGTCTTCGTTGTAGCAGCCGCTGGGAACGACCACGCAAACATGAACAATTATCTCCCGGCCTCAGCAGCCGGAGCCTGCGCCGTAGGCGCGACCGACCAGAACGACGCGATCTGGTCTTACTCCAACTACGGCTCAATGATGGCCGTCTTTGCTCCAGGTGTTGGCATCCAGACTGCTGGTCTGGGCAGCCCCAGTGCTTCAGTGACGGTCGACGGGACCAGCATGAGCGCGCCGTACGTAGCGGGACTCGGAGCATATTTGTGGGCCAAAAATGGAAAAGGTGCGGGCAGTGCGCCAGGCGTAGCACTATGCAACACTATAAAAACCACTGCCAATGCGAATGTAATAACAGGCAGTCTAGGGGGGAGCCCTAATCGCTTGGCGTACAATGGAATGTAATGACCCCGTAATTATTATATCTCGATGTAGATCAAATGTTTCGCGCAAGGCTGAGGAACGAAAGGAGAACCTATCATCGTGAAACACCTCCACAAGGCGCTATATAGCGGTTACTCTGGTGAAGGCAATATCTACATCATTATGATTCATCATGATGTCTTCTAACATTAACGTAGCCTACCCACTACTATGTTGTTTCCGTATGGCACTGCCTTACAAGTGTCTAACAGGCGTGAGCGCGTTTGGCTGTGTTATTACTGTCTAAAGTAAGGTCGGTGATGTGTCAAGTACTACTTTCACAAGGGCGAAATGCAATGTAATATGACAACGCACTTAGCCATATATCATGTTTCACCGGTGCATGTTCGGTTCCTTTGTTAGATGCTAAAGATATAGTTATTGTCGCAGCGCTGCGTTCGGCACGATTTTGTCTCAAGTCTTAAGTTGAAACCCGCACATACAGATCTTTGTACCAGATATGATGAGCACTTGCTCGAGGAGCATGCGGTGAATCAGTAGCGCACAAGGAGTACACTATCTGCTTCAACAAGTCCGGTTCCAGTAGTCGGCTGAAATCTGATGGTGTCGCGGTCCCGAGTCGTTTTCATTGATCGAACGTGGACACCGAAAGTCCGCACAAGCCAAGCGCCCCACCAAAACTTCAAAAGGTGTATCGTACATCAAATACTTGTTGCAACCACAATTTCGCATTTGTCGTCCGTACAGATGCTCCAGCATGGGAGAACAGCTGGACGGGTCCCCAAAAGTGGACCAGGTCGAATTAGAGCAGAGGTTGCTATCCAGCTCAACCAAGAAGCGCATCGCGACGCTGGAAAATATTCATCGTTCATTGGAGAAGGATGGTATGAGAAGTTTCCCACGTGGCATGCTCCGCACGAGACCGATGCTAATTTGTGCTGATTCCAAAGTTTATGATGAAAAGCAAGTGCAGACGCTACTGAACCTTCTCTTCGAAACGTATCCGTTGTACATCGATCGTAGGTCTCGCTACGCGGTACAAGACTGCATTGTTGCCGTGGCTGCAAGCTCGAAAGCGCCAAACTACCTGTCACAATTTGTAGAAGTGCTCAAGGCGGAGGCTGTGAAGCCAGCAATAGCTCCAGGAAACGCTTTTGTGCTCACCGAATGGTTCTCCATCCTCCTGGACCAGTTCGTACGGCAGCCACAACTATGGAAGAAGTGGGGTTTGGACATTGTCAAAGCAGACGCAAGTGCCCTCGAGATATGCATGGGCTCAGAGGCGCGCCCCAGCGTTAAACGTTCTGCCCTTGTGGTTACACGACGTGGCCTACGGCGGGTGCTGAGTAGCAGCATAGGATCGAAAGAGCTTGGAGCTATTGTGGGGGCTCTTACAGCGAAAAGCACGTCTCCTACAGCAAAATATGCTCCTATTTTGGGTGTCGTAGCTGGCGTATCGGCTCGGTTGCCCTCAGTAAAGGTTGCGTTTGAAGCGCTGAAGAAAGACTACAATGGGTACTTCATACGCGAAATTATTGGCTCAAGAACGGTATTACCCGGACACATCGCGAATGGCCTTTGTGACTATTTCGAGTGCTTTGTAACTTTGGACGATTTGCAGAACGAAATCATACCTTCTGTCGAGAAGGCAATGCTTCGCTCACCAGAGATTGTTCTCAATGATCTCATCTCGCCCATGGTCAAAGCACTTCCAGCGGATATCGACTTGAGCCTGATTCTTCAAAACAACCTCCTGAAACCGCTTTTGTCCAATGTCAAGTCGACAAACCCCTCAATCAAGTCTGGAGTCCTTCAGATCTTTCATGCTGTAGCGGCGAGGTCCCACGACGAAGTGGCATTAGGAAAAATAGCTGATGAGATCGCGAATCCGTTGAAGACGAATAAAGTACCATCTGCTGACCAGAAAGTGTTGCATGCAAAGATGCTTTCTGGGCTACCAAGATCTTCGAACGTGAGCAAGAAGATTCCCTCTGCCCTTGCAACGGTTGCGGGCAAAGAGCCCAACGAAGCCGCTCTCGATGCTGAATCACAGGCCATTGCATATCATCTGCAGTATTTACTTTCGCAAGGAACTCCTATCGAGGCAACGGTGCAAGACCTATTTGCGAAAGGAGTGGCTGATAAGAAGCCTACTGTAAGCAAGATATGGGCGTTACGATTTGCCGATCTGATATGGGGCTTGAAGACCATAGAAGGACCTAGTGTTGCCTTCGTGGTCGCAGTTCTGGCAAAGATGCTTGATGTTTACAATGCAGTCGTAGCGAATCCCCTCCCTGCAGCCCAGAGCGGTCTCGCCTCGGTGGCGAACGTTTTTGTTGCTTTGTGTCAGGAAAAATTGCATGATGTGAAGGACGACAAGTTAGCAGATCTACTCAAGAAAGCTGCTAACACAAAGCATGCACTGATCGCTGAACCAAAACCGTCGTTTCTGCTCAACTTCCGAGTCTATACCAAGCTAAGTACGGAGGAAGATCTCACGTGGGGCATTCGGGCACTAGCTTCTATGTCTGATGCCGTCGCCGAGAGCAAAGACATCGCAGTACAAGATGCGTGGTCTCAAGGCTTCCTTTACTTCATCACCGCCTCCGGAATACCACACAACGCGCGTAAACAGGCAGCTCGGACATTGTCAAGTTCATATCTTCGTGCGCCCGCAAAAGTTGGGTCCATAGTGGTCAATGGAATTTGGCAATGGCGACGGCATGTTGACTTGGCTGAGAAGGATACCGCTGCTCTAGCCGCCAAGACGGGGAATGATAACCTGAGAGAGGTGATACGATCAATATGCTTATCTCAAGATAGTGCGAAGTCACTTGGCGCAGACTCTTGTCCAGAATATCCATCGGTACTCCAAAATCAGCTCATAGACCTCCTTGTACTGTGTCACCCGCAGCTAGTGCCACGAATTTCGTGGATTGACACCTGTCTAGGTGTTGGGCAAGATCCGGGCAGACTGGTTGTAGAGAACCTAGACAAGTGCCTGGACGAGGTGATGAAAGTTACACAAGATTATGTTGGCGAAGATGCACCACGTGTCTATTCGGCTGCGTATGACGCTGCTGCAGATCTTGCTTTTGTAGCTCCTGACGCTGCGATACCAAAACTCGTCAAGCAGTTGGAGAACGATCTTGATTCTAAACAGCTCGCGAGCATTGGGTCGACGGAAGCTGCGATCTTTAGAACACCTGAAGGAACACCATATATTGATGTTCTTGCTAGCAAGAAGCATGAAGCGCCTCTCGATAAGACTGCAAAGGACTATGATATTCTCAAGTTTGAGGCCGAGTTGCGTGCTCAGATTGCGCAGAAGAAGGGCACCACCAAAAAATTGACTCCGGACGAGCAAGCAAAAGTCAAGGCGCAGCTGGAAAAGGAGTCAGCCATTCGAAAGGAAGTTGCTAAGATAGACAAGAAGCTGAGGCGTGGTATCGGCTTTATCCATTCACTAGCGACGACCTGGCCAACTGAAGCGGAGCTGTGGATTGTGCAAGCCGTTGACTTGCTCAGCGAGGTGATCGAAGCTGGCGCTGGCCTTGTTGTTGGCGACGCGGCAGCGATGGCTTATTTGGATTGCGCGGAGAGTGTTACGCAACGCTTAGGGGCGCTTCGAAAGTTCATTGGTGTCGCGACTCTACGTGCTATTGGGGTCACACAGCTGCCGCAGGAACTGTTGGTCGAGCCTCTACAAGAACTGATTACACGCGTACTATATCGTCTGAGGTTTCTTGGGGAACAGCGTCCATTTGACACGGTCACTTTGGCGTACATTCTACCTCTAGTTTTTCTGGTCTTGCAGAAAGGTGGTTACGCAGCAAAAGACAGCGAAGAGGCCGATGAGCAGCTTGTGCTTGCTCTTGAATTCGTCGCTTGCCATACAGAGGTCGCTGCAAATCCAAGATTGCCGAGGAAGAAACTTCTCAATTCTCTCATTACATCAATGCAGAGATACACACAGCATTACAAGCTGATTAAAGATTGCTTCTTGGACTACTGCCACAATCTAAATCCGACCATTACAGATGAGGAGATCGCAGTCATTCTCAGAGGTACAACTGTACCAGAAGTTCCAGTCAGAACAGCGATTCTACAGGCGATCGACGAGAAACTTGATCTGTCGGACATGGGCTTCTCGCAGGAGATCTGGTTGGCGTGCCATGACGATGTGCCTGAGAACGTTGAGCTTGCGCAGACCATTTGGGAAGAAAGCGAATTCAACGACGCCGCTGACACAGCTGTCAATACTTTACCCTATCTTGAATCCGAGGATCGTCAGTTGAAGAGAGCCGCAGCACGTGCTTTATCTGAAACAGTGTCCCACTTCATGGACAGTTTTGCCACTGTTCTTGAGAAACTTAAAAGTATCTACGTAGAAAAAGCGAGGCCACTGGTACCTGAACGAGACGAGTATGGCATGGTACGAAAGAAGGAAGTGAGGGATCCTTGGGAAGCCAGAAGCGGTGTTGCACTTGCCTTCAAGGAGCTCGCTCCAATTTTCAAAACGGATGAGTTGGTCGGCTTTATACGCTTTTTGGTTGACAATGGCCCTCTTGCTGATAGACACGATACCGTGCGAGACGAAATGATTGAAGCCGCTACGAGTATCATTTCCATCAAAGGTGGTACAAAAGTTGAGGAGCTTATGGAAATTTTTGAGAATGCGCTAGAAGGACCTGATCGAGGCACGGAAGGCGACAAGGTAAACGAAGCCGTCATCATCCTCTACGGCTCCCTTGCTCGACATCTAAAGACTGGTGATAAACGAGTACCAAAAGTCGTGCAGCGACTCTTGACGACTTTGAGCACGCCTTCTGAGACCGTTCAGTATGCAGTTGCTCTGTGCTTACCGCCTCTAGTACAAACATCATCCGAGCAAACCGGTGGCTATGTACAGCAAATGCTCGATGAGCTACTCAATTCGAAAAAATATGCCAATCGTCGCGGGGCTGCATATGGTTTGGCGGGTATCGTGAAAGGCAAGGGCATCTTTGTCCTTCGCGAGTTCAGGATTATGTCTACGCTTTCGGCTGCCGTTGAGAACAAAAAAGATGCTGGACAGCGACAAGGCGCCTTTCTTGCATACGAACTGCTTGCTTACATTCTTGGCCCTATCTTTGAGCCGTATGTGATCCAGATCGTTCCACATTTGCTCGCCGGATTTGGAGATGCGAATGCGGACGTCCGAGATGCTTGCTTAGATGCTGCTAAGACCTGCTTCTCCAACCTCAGCTCCTTTGGTGTTAAGCAGGTCCTCCCAACGTTGTTGGAAGGTCTAGACGAGTCGCAGTGGAGAAGCAAAAAGGGTGCCTGTGATTCTTTGGGTGCTATGGCATATCTCGATCCACAGCAGCTTGCCATCAGCTTACCGGAGATAATCCCACCTCTTACTACTGTTCTTACTGACAGTCATAAAGAGGTCCGATCAGCAGCTAATAAGGCGTTGCAGCGGTTTGGTGAAGTCATCAGTAATCCGGAGATAAAGAGCGTCGTCAACATCTTACTCAAGGCTCTCAGCGATCCTACCAAATATACGGAGGAAGCCCTCGATGCACTCATCAAGATCAACTTCATGCACTTCCTCGATGCACCTTCTCTCGCTCTTGTTGTGCGAATCCTCGAACGTGGACTCGGGGAGCGTTCGGCAACAAAACGAAAAGCCAGTCAAATCATCGGCAGTTTAGCACATCTCACAGAACGAAAGGACCTTATCGCTCATTTGCCAATCCTTGTTGCCGGTTTACGAGTGGCCATAGTCGATCCGGTCCCAACAACGCGGGCTACTGCATCAAAAGCCCTTGGCTCAACAATCGAGAAGCTTGGAGAAGACGCATTACCAGATCTCATTCCAAGTTTGATGAACACTCTCAAATCGGACACTGGTGCTGGAGACCGTCTGGGTTCTGCCCAGGCACTTTCGGAAGTCCTTGCCGGTCTGGGCACCCAACGGCTCGAGGAAACGTTGCCAACAATTCTCCAGAATGTTGCAAGCTCGAAACCTGCCGTGCGCGAAGGTTTCATGTCGTTGTTCATCTTCCTGCCAGCTTGCTTTGGAAACAGCTTCTCAAACTACCTCAACAAGATCATTCCACCTATTCTTACAGGTTTGGCAGACGACGTCGAGAGCATCCGCGAGACAGCTTTACGAGCGGGAAGATTACTCGTCAAAAATTTTGCTACGAGAGCTATCGACTTGTTGCTCCCTGAGCTTGAGCGTGGTCTCGCCGATGACAATTACCGTATTCGTCTCAGCTCTGTCGAACTCGTCGGTGATTTGCTCTTCAACCTCACGGGCATTTCTGCAAAGGCTGAACAGGACGATGCTGAAGAAGGGGCAGCTGAGGCTGGTCAATCTTTGCTTGATGTTCTCGGTGAAGAACGCAGAAACCGTGTGCTGTCAGCAATCTACATTTGCCGTTGCGATACTTCTGGCCTTGTTCGATCAGCGGCCATCACAGTCTGGAAGGCTCTTGTCGCTACACCTCGCACGCTCAAAGAGATTGTTCCTACGCTCATCCAACTCATCATCAGACGACTAGCAAGCTCGAACATGGAACAAAAGGAGATTGCTGGTAATGCTCTGGGAGAGCTTATCCGCAAAGCGGGAGACGGAGTCATGGCTACGCTTCTGCCAACCTTGGAAGAAGGTCTGCACTCAACAGATACGGACGCTAAGCAGGGTATCTGCATTGCTCTTCGTGAGCTCATCTCTAGTGCAAGCTCGGAGAGCTTGGAAGAACATGAGAAGAGGCTCATTAGCGTTGTTCGTACTGCGCTTGTTGACTCTAACAGCGATGTTCGTGAGGCGGCAGCTGAAGCTTTCGATTCACTGCAGAAGATCCTGGGCAAGAAAGCGGTTGACCAGGTTCTGCCCTATCTTCTCAATCTTCTACGTTCTGATGAAAACGCAGAGAACGCACTTGCAGCTCTCCTCACTCTGCTAAATGACAGCACAAGATCGAATATTATCTTGCCTAATCTGCTGCCAACTTTGCTAACTACTCCAATGACTGCGTTCAACGCGAAGGCCGTTGCAAGCTTGGCCGAAGTAGCAGGAGGTGCCATGACGAGGAGATTGCCCAACGTCTTAAACACGCTAATGGATAATATTGTGGCATGCAAAGATGAGGAACTTAAAGATGATCTGGAAGAAGCCTTTAATGGCGTGCTTCTCTCGATTGACGAGTACGACGGCTTGAATACAGCCATGGCAGTAATGCAACAGCTTGTCAAGAACCCTGATCATCGTAAGCGAGCGTGTGCTGACCTGCATCTTGCGAAGTTTTTCGAGGAGTGGGAAGGTGATATGTCGAGATACTATCCAGATATGATTCGATCCTTGCTCCTGTCGTTTGACGATTCAGACGTTGACGTTGTGAAGGCAGCGTGGACTGCACTGAACGCTTTGACGAACAAACGCTTAAAGAAAGAGGACATGGAAGGTCTTGTACACAGTACAAGACAGGTGCTTCAACAGGTCGGTGTGGCTGGGCACAACCTTAGGGGCTTCGAATTGCCGAAAGGCATCAACGCTATCCTGCCTATTTTCCTGCAAGGCTTGATGAACGGAACAAGCGAGCAGCGTACGCAAGCAGCGCTCGCTATCGCGGACATCATCGATCGCACGAGTCCGGATGCTCTCAAGCCGTTCGTGACCCAAATCACAGGTCCCTTGATTCGTGTCATATCCGAGAGAAGTGTCGAGGTGAAGAGTGCTATATTATACACGCTTAACGCTTTGTTGGAGAAGATTCCGACTTTTCTCAAGCCGTTCTTGCCTCAGCTGCAGAGGACTTTTGCGAAAGCCTTGGCGGATACAACGAGCGAGACGCTCAGGATCAGAGCGGCCAAGGCTCTCGGTACATTGATTACGCTCACACCTCGTGTGGACCCTCTTATTGCCGAGCTAGTTGCAGGAAGCAAGACCCAGGATGCCGGAGTTAGGGCAGCTATGTTCAAAGCGCTCTATGAAGTGGTTAGCAAAGCTGGCGCTAATATGAACGAGTCTAGCAGGACGGCGATACTAGGATTGATCGACACAGACACTGAAGGGGATGATTCAATGACGATTACCAATGCAAAGCTGCTTGGAGCACTGATCAAAGTATTACCCGAAGATGTAGCAGCAACCTTGATCAACAATCGTGTTCTTACTACTCACTTCAGCAAGCCCTCAATATTAAGCCTGAATGCCATTCTTGCGGAAAGCCCTGACAGTTTGGTGGCGGACTTCTGTGAGGAGACGGTTAAGGTGATATGTGCAGGAATCAAGGACAGTGTAAGTTCTTCCGGTGACGTTCGGCGAGATTTCATATTAATTACAATTCAAGAACCCCTCCATTTCCGAGAATGCCATTCTGGCTGCGGGCAAATACCTCCTCACTTCAAACAGCGATAAATCCTTCGAAGTCACGAAACCAATTTTTGAAGCACTTGCTTCTGTAATCCCTCCTGGCAATCCTTCTGACGTTAGACGGCTAGCACTGGTTGTTCTTCGTACTGTGGCGCGAAATTCCAATGAGCTTGTCCGCCCTCATCTTGCACTCCTCACACCGCCGATATTTGCATCTGTGCGCGACATGGTTATTCCGGTCAAGCTTGCTGCAGAGGCATGTTTCTTAGCACTATTTGACGTTGTCGAAGAAGAATCGAAGGTTTGGGAGAAGTATCTGGCAAGCAAAGAAGCTGAGGCGATACCGACAGGCCAGAAACGGATGATGCAGGATTACTTCAGGAGGGTTGTCATAAGACTGGCAGGCCAGGCCAAAGAGAGGAAGGAGGCGGAAGGTGGGGCAGGCGGGCTGGGTTTGAGTGGAGACGAAGTTGAAGATGAGAAGGAAGTCTGGAGCGTGGGAAGAGTCGATCTTGGAGAAGGGACATTCAGCGATGAGTGAGGCCGAAGGTCCTGACATTTATACATCATAGTGTCGATGCTTTGAGCAACCAAGCGGTGCTTGTCGAGCATTTCCCCCAGGCGTTATGGCCAGGAAAAATGAGACAAAATAGGATCATTGTGGACATGGTGAATACTAAGTTACTTGGCCACAAAAAAAGCCCGTTTTCGGCCGAACAGCGCACCTGTAAGATATTGTCTTTTGCCTTGAAATCTTGCTTAGCATCTTCTCAGAAGCTCACCGTAGGTGCAGCAAGTTTCCTTTTTTTTTTTTTTTTTATCGGATATTTGAAAATTGCATCGATTTAAAAGGCTAGAGTGACGGATGCATTGGCGCCAACTGGTTTCAAACGCCACGAGCGGCCGAGTGGCGATGGGGCTCTGTCGGGTACCAAAAAGACGAAAATTATGTAGCGTTGGGCCAAAAGGTCCTATACATCGGCGATGAGGCGTTCATTATCGTCTCGGTGTGCAAGCCGCCGTATTACAATCCAAAAAATAACGTCTCTTTGTGCGTTCTCATCGTTGGCGATATCGATAGACTCAACTACTCGCGTGACCAGCCTGTTCAGCCGCGCAACCAGTCTAATTGCCCAGTATTGATTCTAATTATTATTGTTCTTATAATAACGATGATTGTAGTTACGAGAAGAATGAGTGGCACAATGTTTGGAAGCTCTGGGAGTGATGCTGTAGAGGAAGGAAGCAATTTACTGTTGCTTAAATATAATCAAATGGAACTTTTATTCAATTGAGAGGGGAAAAAAAAAGGCAGATAGAACATCACCTTCACAAAATTCGCTTTACAAATCGAAGATACCGCATCTGAGCTGCTTCAAATCCACATGCATCTATCCTGCCAGCCGAACATGTCATGCTCGAGGCTGACGGTCATCTACGTTTCCAGCAGAGAGCAATCGTGAAAGACATCGGCAGTTACTCATGAAGTACCAGAGCGACAAACACACGGCCACCGCTTGCAGGGGCCCCCACATCAACGTCCTTTATCCAAGGCCCGTACGTTCCGGCTCTCTGCGTGGCATTATTTTGGACTGCTGAATTACGCGGCTCTGGGCCAGCAGCAACGCAGCGAGGAGAGCACCGGACGGAGATAGCGAGGATGGGCGAGGCAACCAAGAGAGTCAAGACATTCATCGAGTTTCCAGATCGAGGGACGGAGTCGGCCACGGTGTGCAATTGGAACGAGATCAATGAACAAAAGTTCATTTTATTTTTTTATTTTTCCTTTGACGTTTTAGTCTCTTCGCTATCTCTTTTTTTTCCTGTATTTGGCGCACGACGACTCGAGAAAGAAAAACGTTTGCCTCGCGCAGGACTTGAACGCTTGACCTGCGCTAGGGCGGAAGCTAGCCGCGCGCGACGCAAGCGCGTAGACGCCTTTTCTGCCTTGTGGCCTTGCATACTCCACTTCTGGTGCTTCTGTGCTTCCAGAGGGGGCATAACGCATAACGGTCGGTTTGAAGCGATATTAATCCACGTTGAGGAATCCCCATAGGAAAGGTACCTACAAGTGCTTCGGGGGGTGGGGGTGTTATGTATAAACCAGCGAGTCGCTGCCCAGATGTCGACATTGCCTGGTTTTCACGTGAGGGCATCACTGCCGGCCATGGCCGAGTTAACGGTGGTTAAACTAAAGTTAGACGAGGGTTTTAATGTAGAGAGCTGGTCCCTTAAGAGAAGAATGGCGACTGGGCTCGAAGGCCGTGGAATGCGTGGGTTTTCAGGCCATGCACAAGCCCAAACGTGCGCAGAACAATGAATCTGCGTGGCCAAAAGACTGTTGCTTGTCTCGCGTACAGTCTGAAAAATGCTAGGAAGCGAACAGGTTGTGCGTTTTATGGTAAAAGAGTAAAGTGTTTTTGATGATATATTATAAAGTGTGCAAACTGCGTTTCAACAAGCGTCGGGATAGCGTAGGTGATCCACAGCAACCCAGCTCGAGCACATCAAGCTAACCAATCTCGACAGTCAGTTGGGAGAGCGTAGCACTGAAGATGCTAAGGTCATGTGTTGTGCGTAATCACCTCCAAAGAATGTGGTTAGCTTCAAGCTAACATCCACCCAGCAATCCACATTCACGACAACCTTCATTTTTTTGGTCTTTTTGCTGTCCCTCAGTCTGTCCTTTTTTGCGAAGCAGAATCCACTGTACGATCCACCTGTCTTTCGTGCACAACGGACGCACTTCCGCCAATCAACTTACCTTCTTTTGTGCCTTGCATGCGCGCGGAGCTGGCACGTCGCTGGAAAAGTGAAACCCTCAGGGTGGTCTCTTTGAACGACTTAGTTGTAGACGGAAGGACGATGAATTTCTGAACAACGGATTTGAATCGTTGTCACCCTTTTTGTGCACGCTGTGACCCTGCTCATTGAGGTCAAGCTGAGAGAAAGCTGGCACTGCAATGCACAAGTCTGTAGGATCGCCCATTTTGTTACGCAAACGCCGTTTCCCTACAGCGGCCCGTCCAATCCATCCAAACTCGTTCACTGTTCGCAAGATGTGTTCCTGTAGTTGGAGGCACCATTCCACCTTGTGAATGCGTGTAATGTGCCTTCGCACCTGGACTGCGTAGAGCCTGCCAGACAGCCTTGCAGCCAACGCTACGAGCCGATGTTCACCATTTGGAGCTGGAAATCTTGTGTCCGAATGGACAGTGTTTTTCCAGTCATCCATCGATACGCTGTCAAACTGTACCTCTGTGCCGAGGATCCGTTCACTATAAAGTCGAAGTTTGTGATCGAACTTGCGACGGTGAACTACTGACTGACCATGGGGTACTCAGGTTAGGGAACGCCAAGGCTGATCTCATACTACCTCACCTCCAACGAGTCCTGCAAACAGCCAAGTGCGCCCGCGCAACCAGCGCATATCCTGCCAGGCGGCTGTCTAATATCATCATATATCTTCCTCGAGACTTTGATTCTCGAATTTGAGCGCACGACAACCCGTGGCACGATCGCACCCAGCTTCTCCACAGTTTGCGACACCCCCACACAATCTCCCCATCATCGACATTCGACACCTAGCATTAGAATCTTGGTTCTCGCGTTCTGTCCGTGGCTCCTAGCACTGGCTTCAAGTGCTAGGAGTGGCCTTTGAGCACGACCTCAGCGCAAAGGCGCCTCCCCTCCCCCCACATTGAACACGCTGCCGACAAAGCCTTCCCGCCATCACCCGATCTAGGACCAGCACCGGACATCATGACAAGTTTGTCGCGGACGGATTCGCTTGGTGGCGGTCCTCTCACACCGACCATGTCTTCCAAATCGCTGAATGGATCGCTTTCCGGCGGCATGAGATTAGGACGAGCCGGCCCGCCTAGGATAGACCTCGAGCCCATATATACACAGCTGAAGGCCGCCATAGGCGAGAACATGAATCTATACAGGGACAGCATTGGAGCGTATATGATGGGTATGTTTGCAGCCCCCTACGGCACTGGCTCTGGAGCAGAGGCAATCTCACGCCAGCGCGGCTTCGATTTTGGGACAGCTTACTAACGACTCTCGTCACCAGGTCGGCTAAATCAGGAAGAACTGTCCCTGCGAATAGATCCATTTATATACAGTAGCGCGTCCACAACCCATCTTCACAACCAACTGCTGGCAGGCATTTACGCAAACTCGATGCGCGAACCTCCAGAGACCGAAATCGCCCCCTTCGTCGCGGCACACGACAAGCCCACAACCACGTCTGGAAAACCCGCGTCTGGCGATGCGGCCGAGCAGCGCTTGAAATTGGAGATCATGGCCCTCCCGGCACGGGAGAGGCATCGACTGAAGCAGCTGGCTGACTCTGGATACGGCGGCGACGAGTTCCAGCGTATCATGAAGGAGGTGAAGGACAGAGGGGTGATCAAGCCGCCGGACGTGGTGCCTGCCGGTGCCGGCGGCTTCAACAAGACGAACTGGGAGCTGGAGATTAGCAAACGCTTTGAACTGCCTCTGTTCTCCGAGTCGAACGAGTTCCCGGACGCGGACATGGTGCAGAAGCGCATGGTGCCGATATGTTACCAGGAAGGCCTGGCAGGGGGCTGCAACGCAGGCTGCTCGGACCTGGTCAACATCGCGGCGGAAATGTTCGTCAAGCAGCTGCTGACGGAGTGCTTCCGGCGCGTGAGGTCCAACGGCGCAAACTACATACAGACGCACGCGTTCAAGAAGAAGCTCGAGCGCGAGGAGGAGCAGCTTCAGAGAGGCGTCATCAAGCGGGACAGCTTCGGCCTGCTACCGTGCGAGCAGGAGGTCGAGCGGCACCGGCCGCCGTTCGGCGTCGAGGATCTGCGCTTCGCGCTCAGCCTGGGCAACTCGTACATGGCGCAGAACAAGATCCTGACAGCCAAGATCTTCAATCGCGCTCTGCAGAGGCAGGAGGACAAGGAACTGGGCCGCAAGAGCAGATCGAGAACAAACGGCTTCGCTAATGGCGCGAGGGGTCTTGCTCACCACCCCAAGATGGAGAGGACCCAGCTGGACGACACGCTGGATGAGATCTTGGACGTCGCGTACTGATTCGTGAGGGAGACGCTTAAATGCCGTCTCTTTGATCTTTTTTTTTTTTTTTATCTTGGGGCATCATTTACGGGGGGTCTAACGTCGTCATCGGAACTGGCATTTGTTTTTATTTTATCCCCGATTCTTTTGAGGACCAAGAAGAGGGATTTGGCGTACGGACGGCGTTTGTGTTGGACGGACCGGACCAAAAAACGAGAAGGGGGGCTTGACTTTTCGTTTGTCTGTCTCTCTATAAGTTTCCCCCCCCCCCTTCTTCTTGTCTTTCCCCTGCGTGTTTGGTTATGGATCGATACCCCATGTGCTTTTTCTTGCTTCAGGCAGGACATTTCACGAGCGCGGGAATACAATATGCGGCATTATTCGGGGATCTCACGTGGGTCACGAGCATGGATGGAGCGTTGGCATTTCTTCAGGCGCTGCACAAGTTTCCTTTTCTCTATCCTCATCGTTTTTCTCTTTTCTTACTTTTGCCTCTTTTTTTTTTGGCTCTTGTAACGATACTGGCTCTATTGTAGCATCAGAACGGTAGCGACCAAAACGAAGCACTATGACATCGTTGCGAGATCCAAGCGAGCTGCTGGTGTCGGCGAGTCACTGCAGGACTCATGCCCGTCATGTAAATCGGTCTCCTTTTCCTTTTTCCTCTACTGCGGACGAAGACTTGCTGCCGGAATGGTGGGCTCCGTTCGCAGACCTCCACTTTTCAGCGGCCTTCTTCTCCCCATCAGACCCCCTCCACACCCTGCCGTCGAGATGCTTCAGGCACAGCGTCTCTCCCTCGCCAGGATAGTACAACCAAGTCGCGAATTTGGCCCACGCCTCCGGATCGTTCTTGATCAGTTCCCGCATCCTGTGGCCGATCGTGTCCTCGATGAAGGTAGACCGTCTGGTGGCATACCTGGAGGGGAAGACGCAGCGCAAGTAGTGCGCCGTGGAGGCTATGTGGGGCTTGTCGAACCAGAAGAAGAGGGGCGTGAGCGAGACCGGCTCAGCGCCCTCGAGACCATCCGAGTGAGGGCCGGCATGGAACACCTGCTTTAGCCGCTGGGTAAGCTGGCGGAAGGCGGCGAACCGCGTGTTGTCCGACTGAGCCGCGTAGTTGAGCAGGCGTACGGACGGAAGACATATGTATCTGACCGGGGCGACGTCGTCCGCGTCCCGCTCCCGCATGATGCTCAGCATCGAAGCGACGGGGATCGTCGTCGTGAGGCGCCAGTCGTGCTGGTGCACCCACACGTACCGCGTCGCCGCGAGCCTCAAGGCCGACCGCACCGCCAGGCTGAAGCCGAGACAGCGCGCCGGCTCGACGAACGTGACGCGGCCGTCGGCGGTCCGAAGCTGCACCAGCGGCACGGCGTTGGCCGGGTCGAAGGGCGAGCCGAACTCAGCCTCGCCGGCGGAGCGCTCGAGCGGCGACGCCCCGGCGCCGTCGCACCGACCGAACCGGCGCAGCACGAGGGCCTTGACGCTGGCGACGTACGCGGCGAAGGCGGCCGCCTGCTCCGCCGTCACGGCGCCCTTCTTCAGCCGCGCGCGCGCACACACCCGCTCGTACGAGTCGAACACGACGATCACCCGGCACCGCAGCAGGAGCGGGCAGTGCCGCGCAAAGGAGTCCAGCACGTCGGTCAGAAGCTCCGTCGACGGCGCGGACGGCACCGGCGACGTCGTGATGATGACGGTGAGGTGGTCAACCACCGCGCCGCTGGGAGATGGACCGGACATTCCACATGCTCGCACATGAGGGACGGCCTCAGGGGGATCACGACCTTGACGTTCGATCAATGTCGGACGAAATTCGAAGCAGCCTGGCCTGGAGGCCCTCTTTCCCGTCCTTTTTTACCTCTATTTCCTCTTCCCTTTGCGTTAACGGCGTGGATATATTTACCCTCTCCAATTATTTTTTTTTTTTTGGGAGTTGGTTTGCGTTGTTGCCTGAGGCAGTTCATTTTGACACTGTACGCATGATTCTGCTGTGCGTGTCAGTTCCAGCGCGAGCGTGAAAGTGAAGGAGCGTAAAATATTCTATGCCGTTGCGGCTCTCTGCCCCAGGTCTGCCTTATCGAGGCCTATCGCGTTCACGACATGTCCTAATTCGATCTCCAAAAGGCGGGCTAACTTTGTTCTCGTCATCTCCAACAGCTTCCCGAAGCTTTTCGCTCCCTGTACGAGTTCTCTATTCTTTCGTCCGGTCAAAAGTCTCGTCATTCTCGACATTGGGTTCATTCATGCGCGTGTTGGATGCGAAGTGCTTCGAGATGTAGTATGCGACCCTCTTTCTCTTAGGGTCAAGTGGCGATTCAACAAAGGATGGTGAAAATGGAGTTTCTAGATCTACGGAATCAGCGTCTTCCTCATCTTGCTCTGCGGATGTCCTTGAACCGTCGTGGGGTGTATATATGTGTACATATCAAACAACGCGTGAGGTAGTGAATTCACGAGCGTTGGAACTCAGCTACGAGGCCCAGCTTAAAAAAAAATTACACTCCACTGTCATCTGTTCTCCTAATCAGACGCACAGTAACCACTCCGCCGGTTGTAAAGCTGACTCTGACAATCCACGATCCCAGCGCCTCTTCTCCACCTTCCACTTTTGCCTTCTGCTGTGAGAAATGTACCACTGCTCGACATTTTTCCCTCGACTCGTCGATGAGTGCAATGACCTCATCGGTATCCACAGGCTTGCCACAGCCGAGCAGCTCAAATGCTTCACAGTCCGTCTCGTTTTCTTGGATGCGTATCCTGCCGTCATGACGGCCGAGCAGCCTGGCTAGATTTGTCTGGTATTGCAGAATCCACGCATCCTTGCATCGCTCGGCGGCCGCGTCATAACATGCGGAGAGAGCTAGCCAGCTTATAGAAAGAAAGCGAAGCTCTGAGCAGCTTGCAATCAGCTTGGGGGTTTCGAATATGTCATGGCCTTTCAGGGACAGGTAACGGATCGGGGCAGGGGACATGGTAAACCAATGGTCATCCAGCCGCAGTCTTTGAGGGAGTTGAGGCTTGCATAGTCGGTACAAGACGATGTGGTTGTGCTTCAAGAATATCGTCATGGCCTCGTCGCGGATCTGATGGCAAAGAAGCATGATGGACAAAAGCGTCCGAAAATATGTATTGCGCTTCTCGGGACTGAACTGGGACGTCGCATACCGGAACTTTGTGCGCGGCCGCACCAGAAGCAACGACCACAGGTGCGTGCGAAGCTCTAGCTCCCATCAACGACTCTGCTCTTCGGACGCACCGGCTTTTATCGCACGCACCTGGAGGCAGCCTTAGTAGAGGCGACGCGGAGTTGTCGAGCCAGGCTGTCCGATTGGGACTCATGTTCAGACGCTTGCGCTGCCGCTCCCAGAACCGCTGCTTTATTATTTCGACCTTGGCGCACTGCTGCTCGTCGAGAACCTTTCGAGGCCGGGCCTTTATGCACATGATAGCGCGCGCGCGGTGGTCTTGTAACGGAGCCCGTTTTGCTCAAGCTGCCCGAGCGAGGTGAGTCGGCTTATGGGCCAGCGTGATTCGGTGGCGAGTGTCGTCTTTTATGTCGACTGTCGAGTCGTAGAGCTGGAAGGCGACTCGGCTGAGGTCGGCCAGGCTCCCGTCCGAACGTGGTAGCTCTGGGCATTCGCTGCCTAGTTGCGGCGTGTATAACACGAGAAGGGCGGCGCACAGAGCCTTTGAATCCCATGACTGCCTGTCATGCCTATTTTCTCTTGGACTTTCTTAATTATGTACTTTGCGATGTACGGTCGCGCTTTGCGGAAGCCTTCGAAGATGTCTTTGCTTGTCCGTCGATCGACGTCGGAGGCGTTGATTGGTCTTTTTTGCGACCTCCAGGTTGGAGACTGGATCTATCTCTTTCATCGAAAGGCCACCACCGCAGATCTGCACCGTAAGGTTCTGAGCTGAGGCCCTAGGAAAATGTTCCTATCCCTAAGCAAGTGCTGGCTTTCTCGAGGATGAGGTCCTGGCCGTGTAGAACTAGCCCGTCATTTAAGCACTCACGTCGAAAATCACCACGGCTGCTGAATTTCGCATCAACGATCATCACGATCTGGCTATGCTGATCATATCACGTCCTGTCTTGCACATCTTTGTCCGCAGTTCAATACAAGCCATCTGCGCTTAGCGAAGCCGCGTCCTGCATGCGAGTTCTTTTGTCACAGCACGTGTGGAGTGCCTCCGCAGCTGAGGCGTAAAGTTGTGCCTCCCGGTGAGCAAGCTGTGCAACGCTTCAGCCGCGTACCGTTGCCGCTCTCTATTGATACTGAAAGTTGGCTTGAATCCACCTCATCATCACCATTGAGTTTATCTGCGCATTGTGTTGGGCGCCTGCATCATCGCACAGAAAACCGGTGATAACGCGTCGTCCACAACGAGCCTCTTGATGCACAACGAAAATGGTGCGCTCGTTCATGAATCCTTCCATACCAATCGTCTCCCCGATTACGCAGCAATATCGCACACTTGGCTGCCAGGCAAGGGTCAAGAGGTCGGTCCATTTCCAGGACCTGCAAGCGGGGACGGCGGAGCGAAAGCTCCGGCTGCGCAAAGATATGCTTTTGCGAGAGCCAGGCGACCGCAGACCGCCTGAAGTATCTCTGGATAGATACTTGCTGCACTATACAGGTCAAGCCACGACGAAAACGGCGCCCCCTTAACCGGCAGTATGTGCCGCATAAAACGCCGGAATTGGTCCCTTGTGACGATGGGCTAGCTGTACCAATACCAGCCTAATCAGTTAATTGCTCCGAACGGTTTATTATCAAAGCACAATTCAGCCTGACACAGCGTTGTCGTGTCTCTAGCAGGCTAATTCCTCAGCCCGTTTGCTGAGCTCCATAGCTGTTCTTCATGGAGAAGGCGCATCCGATCATGTAAACCGAACAACGGCATGAATTGAGTCCTTATCTCAACCGTACCTGATGATATTGCAGAAACACATATGGATGGCTTCTAGAGGAGTGTAGCTGATTACGACGAGCAGCTGTCAACAAAAAAGCAAAAACAGGCAGTCGTATGGCGTCGATAGATAGATGAACAACGCAGAAAGACGAACGTCGGCCAGCCACCGAAGGAGGATAGCCGTGGAACAAAGGACAGGACTAAAGCAGACAATCACTAATGAGGCCCTATAATTAAGGTTTCCACATGGCTGGAGAAGAACGATAGCTGCTGAAAATGGAGGACCCTCACGCGATTCGGTGGGCTACCATTTCCAGAACCGTACGGAATCTGGGTCCATGGGCGTGAAAACTTGGAAAAGTATGCCATGGATTGCATCCAACCCACTAATTACGACCCGCTCATGAAATCTTATAAATTGACCTGTATTTCTTGTGTGTTTTTGCTTTTTTTATTCTGTTGGAAATCGACATACAATATGGCAGGACGATGGTTCAACTGTGCACACCAAGACAAGAGGGTGAATGAGTTATCCATTTTGAGCGCCGTCTCTAGCAAAACACTGCGTACGTAGCTGACATCTCTTAGGTCCAAAATGGCACTCTTTACAATCACTTCCAATGCGTGTCTATTCCCGCCATACCATCTACAATCGAGAGCACCCAGCACCTGGCTCTCGAATACAGCTGTGACCGATGATGTGGATGTCCTCTGAGGTCGAATGCGTGCGAAATAACATCCTATAAAATATATGGCCCCTTGTTAGCAAAGCTAAGACAGGAGGAGCGTCAGGTATAAAGATGCTCATCATTGGCCTCAGAGAAATCTTCTTTGGCCTCAGATCGTAACAATATAAAACCGTCATCCTTAGACCG